>NC_065448.1:15802529-16141207 GCF_917563875.1 Diabrotica virgifera virgifera
TGTCAGGAAGCTTGGACCAAAAAAATGGCTGAAAGTGGACTAAGAGGACAGCAACAACAGTAAAAGTATACCGGGCCCAAACCTATGTCAAACAGGTGTAGTATAGGTAGATATAGTACCAGTCTTAAAACGAATTGTTACAAATTTTGTACTGGTCAAGCAGGTCCCAAATTATAAGTCTGAACCCTCCACTACTTTGCACATGACAAACTGGGTTGAGAAGTTATATAGTCTTATATATCTTCTTCCTTTTTGAAGTTATACTTCTTTACGATCGAGAGTGGAATTTTATAATCCCGGCCGCATGCGCACACAGACAGTATGTAGTTCGTTGCTAATCTTTCAAGATATGTATGTATCAGCGCTGTCAGCGCAAATAAGTCATTAAAAGGATATACATATTAGTGTTTTTAGTAAATATATTATCTATTTATTATAATTTTTGTGTCTTTGGGATACAACCGAGATAAAAAATTAAAAGTTCAAATATATAGTTACTTAAAAAGGTGTTTTTTAGTTACACGAAAACGTTAAAAGTGGTCCATATTTAAAAATTTATAGCTGGGAATGCTTTAAATAGAAAAAAATCTGCATTGCTAATACACACAGGGATTACGTTTACCATAGACATATGTATTTGCAACTTAATGTTTTGCACATGATGATTGAATTTATATGACGTCAAGAGATTCGACAGTTTAGAAAAACGATTGTTTAACATGGCTCTGAAACTATATTCCTGTGCCAAGTTTAACACAAATATTTTATTTAAATGGAAATAAACGGACGGCATTGGAGATACATACATAATCTTTATTTCTTTTACCGGCTGACGCCAGTGTCGAATATCAAATTTTACATTTCAGAAATAAATATACTTAAACTTATATAATATCTACACATACCCTAATTAAAATCTAAAAATAAATTATGACTCTTTTATCATGGGGCTCCAGTATAAGTTCTTCTCCATTCTCTTCTGTTGTTTGTCAAAGTTTTTGCTTGCCTTAAGTCTATATTTGTTTTCGTTTTCTTCTGTATGGTATTGTTCCATGTTAGCTGAGGTCTCTCTCTTTTTCTTTTGCCTTGCGCCTTACACTCCCAGACTATTTTGGGAAGTCTCTCATTTGGCATTCGATTCAGGTGGCCAAACCATCGCAGCTGATTTTCTTTAACTCCATCCAGAACTGCTTTTGTTTGCAAGCGCTTTCTGATATCCTCATTTCTGATACAATCCCTCCTGGAGACTCCAAGTACTCTACTTAGGTATTTCATCTCCACAGCCTGTATTCTCGAAGCATTCCGTTGGTTTATTATCCATGATTCGCTGCTATAGGTTAGTGTCGGCACGTATATGGAATTAGACCTTCAACTTCGTCTGTCTGGTGATTTCATTTTTATTGAGCAGAGCCTCCCCTAAAGAATGAAAAAGTTTTTCGGTGTTTCTTATTCTGCTGTCTACTTCTGTTACAATATTTCCATTTTCGTTAATGAACCCTCCTAAGTATTTGAACCATGACACTTGTTCAATTGTTTCATCGTCTATTCTGATTTGGAAATCTTGTTGGTGCGGTATACTCATTACTTGTGTTTTTCTGGCATTTATTATTAGTTCTCTGTCTCGGAATGCTTTATTCCATATAGCCAAATTGTCTTTCAGTTGTTTTGCTGTAGTTGCCATAATAACGAGGTCATCCGCGTACGCCATTGCGTGTATTGATACCTTTTGCATGAGTCTGTATCCTATGTGATACATGGCTTTTGCATTTGTTTGCATGCTTTCATTATTTCATCCATGACAGCTATAAATAACAATGGGCTTATTATGCCTCCTTGACGTGCTCCAACTCTTGTCCTGAAAGCTTCTGAGATCTGATTTCCTTGTCTTACGTGTCCCTTCGCATTTTCGGCATAAGAAACTTTTAATTGCATTAGTTAGATTATCCGGAACATTTTTCCTGATTAAGGAATTCCAAATGATTTGCCTTGGGACTCGATCAAAAGCACTTTCGAGGTCGATAAATCCCATAAATACCTGTCCATTTCTTTCAACGGTTTTTTCAACTATCTGCCTTAATATGAATATTGGCATTGGAGATATACAGGGTGTCCAGAAACTCTACCGACAAACGAAGACTTAAGGGAGCTAGAGCTCTTTGAAGATGGCGTCATGAAATTAGTTTTCTTAAATACCTCCAGAAGGCTTCTATTTGGAAAAACGAAAATTGGTATGCCCATTTACTTTTCAGAGATGAATCGATTCCATCCATTGCAAATTTCTAGTACCGGTCATAGGCGTCCGTTTTGGGTAGAGCAACGAGTATTTTATCGCATAACTTTTTTGTCCTTAACTTTTATGCATTTTTGACACCGGATTAATTAATTGTGAGGTATTCTAGTACTAAAAGGTACTCTTGCTTTAAATCGGTAGGACACACCGTTTTCTAGAAAAATCGATTTTAAAGTTTTTTGTTTTTGGAATTTGAAAAAAAATTAGAAGAACTTTTCAACAAAAAACGAAGTATTTTACCAACATAAAGTAAGAGTAACTTTTAGTACTCGAATACCTCGAAAATTCAAGACAAAAAATTTATGCTATAAAATAACTGTTGACCTACCCAAAACGGACGCCTATGACCAGTACTAGAAATTAGCAATTAATGAAATCGATTTATCTCTGGAATATAAATAAATGTACCAGTTTTCGTCTTTCTAAACAGTTTTTTTTTTGAATTTTTTTTTAATTCAGAAAGCGAAAAATTTTCAAATCGATTTTTCTAGAAAACGGTGTGTACTACCGATTTAAAACAAGAGTACCTTTTAGTACTAGAATACTTTACAATTTAATAATCCAGTGTCAGAAATGCATAAAAGTTAAAGATAAAAAAGTTATGCGATAAAATAACCGTTGCCCTACCCAAAACGGACGCCTATGATCGGTACTAGAAATTTGCAATGGATGGATTAGATTTATATCTTGAAGATAAATACGCGTACCAATTTTTGTTTTTCTAAATAGAAGCGTTCTGAAGGTATTTAAGAAAAACTAATTACAAGACGCCATCTTCAAAGAGCTCTAGCTCCCTTAGGAAGCATTTTCGGACTAAGTGAATTGGGTTAAATTATCTTAAAATTATCTGAAGAATCTCCTGTCTTCGTTTGTCGGTAGAGTTTCTGGACAAACTGTATTATCGTCAAATACAGGGTGTTAGTAAATAAGTATGAAAAATTTTAATGACTAATTCTACATGAAAAATTAATACCAGTTTGCTCCATAAACATATGTCCGCAAATGCTTAGTTTCGGAGATACGGGGTGTTGAAATTTTTATTTCAAACTGCCAATTTAATTATTGCTCTAAGACCAGTTGAGCTATGAAAATGAAATTTGGTGAGTTTTAGGAGGTAGTTATTACGAATTTTACGACATACAATTAAGAATTTTGTATTCATCATTGGCGCGCCTACGGGCAATGGTCTGAATTATTTTAAAGAAAAAAATAGTACGCCACTGAGATATTTCGAATTAGAAATTATTTTTAAATTCCACGTCTAATTTATGATAAAAAACCTCTCTTGTCTTTTTTTCATATGATGCACCGTTTTTATGCAGAAAAATAAAACATCTTGGCGCATATTTTTCATTTCTTAATACATCATCAAGAACTATCCAATATAATAACACTAAACTAGAACAATAACAGAAAATATTACTAATACCATTTCAACTAGGTGCAAAGCTGCAAGAAATGTTTGAAATGATCTCCTTTACAGGTAACAGAAGAATTTTATATTCATCATTGGCGCGCGTACGGGTAATGGTCTGAATTTTTTGAAGAAAAAAATAGAACGCCACTGAGATATGTCAAACTAAAAATCATTTTTGAATTCCTCGTTCAATTGATGACAAAAAATCTTTCTTCCCTTTTTTTCATATGCGGCGCCGTTTTTATGCAAAAAAATTAAACATCTTAACGTTTACAAAGTATTTGAACTTAGTTTCTATGCATATGGAAACTACCTCAAATACTTGGTAAGCGTTAAGATGTTTTACTTTTTTGTATAAAAACGGCGCCTCGTATGAAAAAAAGGAAAGAAAGATTTTTTATCGTAAATTGAACAAGAAATTCAAAAATGATTTTTAGTTTGACATATCTCAGTGGCGTATTTTTTTCTTCAAAAAATTCAGACCATTACCCGTATGCGCGCCGATGATGAATATAAAATTTTTCTGTTATCTGTAAAGGAGATCATTTTAAACATTTCTTGCAGCTTTGCACCTAGTTGAAATCATATTAGTAATATTTTCTGTTATTGTTCTAGTTTAGTATTATTATATTGGATAGTTCTTGACGATGTATTAAGAAATGAAAAATACGCGCCAGATGTTTTATTTTTCTGCATAAAAACGGTGCATCATATGAAAAAAAGGCAAGAGAGGTTTTTTTATCGTAAATTAGACGTGGAATTTAAAAATAATTTCTAATTCGAAATATCTCAGTGGCATACTATTTTTTTCTTTAAAATAATTCAGACCATTTCCCGTAGGCGCGCCAATGATGAATAAAAAATTCTAAATTGTATGTCAAAAAATTCGTAATAACTACCTTCTAAAACTCACCAAATTTCATTTTCATAGCTCAACTGGTCTTAGAGCAATAAATAAATTGGCAGTTTGAAATAAAAATTTCAACACCCCGTATCTCCGAAACTAAGCATTTGCGGACATATGTTTATGGAGCAAACTGGTATTAATTTTTCATGTAGAATTAGCCCTTAAAATTTTTCATACTTATTTACTAACACCCTGTATTAAGAATTTCCTTTTAATTGTAATATTTGTGATTAAATCTTCTACAACTCAAAATAGAAGGCCAAATTGGCGGAAGAAGAGGCCCAGGCCGAAGAAGAACATCCTGGCTCGGAAATTTCCTAGAGTGGTATCAAGAAACCACCCCTAATATGTATAGAGCTACCGTAAACAAAGTTATTATTGCCAATATGGTCGCCAACGTTCGATAATTGAACAGGCTACTGAAAGAAGAAGAAGTGGTTTAATCGCATTTTAAAAAATAGCTGAATTACATTGTTGCGGTACTAGATTGCTATGGTGCCTATTATCAGCTGCTGATCAGCACTTCAAAGGTAATTCCAATGAGCTTGATACTTATTTAAACCTTTGCACCCTTTAAAAAGTTGTAGATAAAATGAATCAGTATATACATTAATCCCATATTAATTTCAAGTCAATTGTAAACATTATTAATCAATGTTAATTTCTTCAAGTTTTTTGTAAACAAAATAACAAAATTATTAGATAAAAATAAGTATATTCGAGAAAGTTGTGAAATGATACATAAAAATAACATAAAAATAAGGAAACAATGATAGCGGTCCCAAATGATTATACAATTATTCATTTGTGGCAGCCGATCATACAAATTATTAAAATAAATATGCGAAATAAGCCAGTATTATCTATTATGTGGGTTGAGTAAATTATTGGTGGTTTAAATGCTAAAGGTGGTAAACGAAGAGTACATGACACCGAGTTGGTAGTTAGTTGATGATACGCTAATATACAATACAATAGCTACAACTGACAAACGGATTTGCCGCCCAAGGATCAAAAATGCTATTAGCCTTTGCGGATGACGTGGACACAATTGCACAATCCACCAGAGATGCAAAAGAAGTTTTCACCCTATTCGAGAACGGAGCCAAGGAAGTTGGTCTTAAGGTCAACGAGGACAAGACCAAGTACATGGTGGTTACGAAGAACCCAAAACCAAGGGTTAGACAAAACGTAACAATTAATGAATACAATTTTGAAGTCGTCAAAGAATTTAAGTACTTGGGAGTGATCATAACATCTGAAAATAACTATGAAAAGGACGTGGCAGCCAGGATTATTGCAGGAAACAGGGCATATTACTCGTTAAGGACCCTATTTAAATCAAAAATACTCTCAAGACCAGCAAGAATAAGAGTATATAAGACAATAATTCGTCCCACAATAACGTATGGAACCGAAACCTGGACTCTGAATCAGCGGGAAACAACAAAATTACTGGTACTTGAAAGAAAGATACTGTGGACTATCTATGGGCCTTGCAGAGAAGAGACAACAGGAGAATGGAGAAGAAGACACAATGATGAACTCCAGACAATATACGGAGATGAAAACATAGTACGCTACATTAAATCAAACAGAATACGATGGGCGGGTCACGTACTAAGATCAAGTGACGAAAGACTTCTAAACGCCACATTCTGGGAAAGGCCCGATGGAAAAAGGTCAGTTGGTCGCCCAAGAAAGAGATGGAAGGACGCAGTAGCTAGCGATCTACGCAAAATGGGAGTACAGCAATGGGAAATAGCTGCTCAGGACCGACAACAATGGAGGGAAATAGTAAACGCGGCCAAGACTCACATAGAGTTGTAGAGCCAAATGATGATGATGATAATATAACTCTGTCAACAAGAAAAATTTGCAATGGAAATAGTTCTTCTTCTTACGGTACCTACCTTCCGTTACGGATGTTGGCGGTCAGCATGGTTATCATAACTTTGCTTGCAGTTATTTGGAATAGTCCGGTTGTAGATGTATTGATGGTGAACATGTCATGAGGATGGTTTTAGAAGGATGGGCCGGTGGAGTAACAGTAGCTGGTAGGAAAATCTCCAATTTAAGCTTTGCTGATGTCACTACACTTATAGCAGCAAATGAGCAAGAAATGTTTGATCTTCTGCGAAGAGTTGAGTACGAAAGCAATAAAATGGGTCTGAAAATCAACAAAGCTAAGACAAAAATAATGGTGATCGACAGATTCAACTGACTAACATGTTACAGGAATACCAGATAGTAAACACCTTTGTCTATCTCGAGTCTAGTATAACTAACGATGGCAACTGTGAAGCAGAAGTTCGGAGACGTATTGGTATGGCAAAAAAATGCGATGAGTCGCCTAACTAAAGTTTGGAAAGACAGATCTATCTCTCAAAATATCAAGATGAGACTGGTGAATGCCCTTGTATTCTCAATATTTCCATACGGAACAGAGACTTGGACTCTTCGTGCATGCGAGCGCCAAAAAATTGATGCCTTTGAGATGTGGTGCTGGAGAAGAATGCTGCGCATACCTTGGACAGCTCATAAGACAAACGCTTCCATTCTAAAGCAACTCAATATTAAAAAAAGGCTGTCCACAATATGTCTGCAACGAATTCTGCAGTTCTTTGGTCACGTGGTTCGCAGAGGTGACGACAGTTTGGAGAGATTAATTGTTTCTGGAAACGTTCCGGGGAGAAGATCAAGAGGATCAAGAGACTAGATGGTCCGACCAAATAAATAATTCAGCTGGAAACTCATTCTGCGAAGATCTTAGAGCAGCTAAAGATAGAGACCGATGGAGAAATATTGTTAGGAATATTGGAAGAAATCACGATCCTCAGTAATGGAGAAACGACAAGAGAGAGAGAGAGAGAGAGAGAGAGAGAGAGAGAGAGAGAGAGAGAGAGATGTATTGAACAATATTGCTCTGAAGCTATTTCCCTGTGGCATTTTTGTAATCAAGTATTCTAAACTTTTAAGGTAAATTGTGGCTTATTTCCCTTTTAGTATTGAACAACTTTCTCAGGTTTTAAAACTAAGATATTCTTCTTCTTGGTCCTATCTCTGTTTGTATTTATTATAATATGGCCAAGATATTCTAATTTACGTTCTTTGATTGTGTTAATAACCTTGCATTCCTTGCATTTCTTGTCCATTTTACATAAACCTTCAACATTGGTCACACAATCCACCCATACATGTCTTAAGATGCATTTTGTTAACACCACATCTCTAAGCCCTCGAGCTTTCCTCATGAAGCTTCAGAAAGTTTTCAAGCCTCTACTCCCTGTAATAACGTAGAAAACACATATCATCTGATGGTAGAGATTTTGGTACCAAGTGGTAAATCGTATACCATACGTTCTTTCACATCACATATCATGCATCGCATACCAATGCATTGTTTCATTTCAGTAGAGTGGTCCCATTGGCTGTTTGTGTTGGTACCAAGGTATTTGTAGCTGTTTACTCTGTCAATTGGCTGTTGGTTAAGCAAAACTCGTGTGTTCAATATTTCACGCTTACTGATAACCGTGTACTTTGTGTTTTACTATTGTTTCATATCCTTGTTTTTTCATATTGAGATCCTGAATATATTCTTTATTATAGACAAGGCGAAAACGGTGGGTTCGTTGGGAAAAATATTCCCATGAATTTTTTTTGCATAATCACATTCGTGAGACATCCCAGAATAAGGTTCAAGAAGTCGCCCACGTGAAAAGTGGTCCAATTTTTTTTAATCAAATTGTAAAAATCAATATTTTTGGCCCGGACAATTTTTTTGTAGGTTTTTTGGACCATTCTGGATAAAAAAAGGTCTCTAAAGTTGATTGTTTTCGAGTTATAAGCAATTTAAAATTGAAAAAAATGGAAAATGGCGATTTTCAAGGCTTAATATTTCGGTTAAAAGTTATTATTATGAAAGTCAGAAAGTGACTAAATCAAAGTTTAATGCCCCCCCTACAAGATCCTGAAGGAATTTTTGTCATTTTTTTATTAGTAAGCTGTTATTTTTAAGTAATAATAATGAGTGCCATGCACGTGTTAGGCGGCCGTAAATGCTGAGTGCGAGAGAGATGCCATTCCGGCAGTCCAATTGTGCATCTTACTTACACTCACATTTACAGCCGCGTCAATACGATCTAACCGCCCATTGTTATTAATTAAAAATAACAGCTTAGTAATAAATTTATAACACAGATTTCTTCAGGATCATGTAGCGGAGGCTTTAAATTTTGATTTAGTCACTTTCTAACTTTCATAATAATAAGTTTAAAGCGAGTTATTAGGTCTTAAAAGGAGTCATTTTCGCGATTTTCAAATTTTAAATTGCTTATAACTCGAAAAAGATCAACTTTAGAGAAAAATTATAAGAGACCTTTTTTTCCAGAATGGTCCAAAAAACCTAAAAAATGTTGTTCCAGCCAAAAATATTGATTTTTTTTTTGCAATTTGAGTAAAAAAAAATGTTAAAAAAAATTGAACCACTTTTAACGTGGGCGACTTTTTGAACCTTATTCTGGGATGTCTCACGAATGTGATTATGCAAAAAAATCTCATGGGAATATTTTTCCCAACGGACTTGCCGGTTACGCCTTGTCTACTACTTATACTTAATATATTAAATAACACCGGAGATCTAAGGCATCTTTATCTCACTCGTCTGTCTATGGATATTGCATCTGTTAACTGGTGATCCACTTTAATGTTGACAATTTTGCTGTAATATAAATTATATATTATGATCCGTAAGTTTCTATCTTCTAAGCCGGCTTTTTTCAAGATGGTTCTACGTTTATCATGCTCTAGTATACCTACTCTATCAAATGCATTTTTCTAGTCAATAAAGTTGACGTGTATTCCCAGCGCGTTTGTGGCGCCGACAGAAGTTGGATCGTGATGCGCCGTGCGCGGCGCGCATATCTATACATACCATAAGAGGTCGCGGTTTCAAACTGAAGTAGTGAAAGAAAATCTACAACGAAACAAATGAAGCATATTAGAGTAGTCACCCTTTAGTCCCGATTTATCGCCTTGAGATTTTCACATTTTTGGGCCACCGAAAAATGTATTAAACGGTAATCGTATAAATAAACATATTTAGTGGGACCAAGAAGTAAAATAATCCTTAGTTCTTCTTCTTAAGCAGTGTATACAGCGATTGGTGAAACATGGGATATATGTGTTAATTGTAGTAGTAATTTTTTGTAGATATAATTGCCAATAAATACTTTTTGGACCAGATAGATAGATTTCAATTGAACAAACCTCGTATGATAGGCACTATGGTATTATTAGCGAAGGAAAAAATGTACCCATAAACAACAATTACCGAGGAGTTAGACGTGATGGGTAAAACGGCGGTATTCAATCAATTCAATTGATTTACTTTACCATACAACCGTAATTTGATACTAGAAATACGCGTCTATACATACTTTGCAACAAAAACAGATATAGTATATCCGAATAAGTAAACAGCAAATAAAATCGCACCACCATATGTCTGCCGCTTTATGAACTTAAGATGACTTTGGCTTTAGAGTTTTCAGAACCTATACATAGTTGTTCATATCAATGCAAACCTATATAATGAACAGTTGAACAAGCTCCATAAAGTAATAAGCCAAAAAGTCCAGGGAAGTTCTTACGTGGTGCCATTCTTCTGAACAAGATTCTATGTTGTCAAAGTAAGTAGTTAAAGAAAATCGACAACGAAGAAATGCCCTAACAACACAAAACATTCCAGGAATGTACTATTAAAGTTATATTAATGTTTGAATGTCCTGGACATTGAAGGAACATTCGGTGAACATCTGATTAAATTATTGGTGGAATGTTACCACAAGACATTCTATGAACATACTACCAATGTCCTATATTTTAAGAGATGCCGTTTACTATTCAATTTGCGTTCATTTTCAAATTTGCCGCGCGTATATTAGGCAATCCAAACCAGGTGACTTCTGGTTGGCATACAAAAAGTTACAGAGGTTATGTTTGTAATAACTATTTTTCATTGGTTATCGTCGTATTTTGTCTATTTTGGATTTCGTTTGCGGCATTTTGTGAACTTTATAAACTTTACCACAATACAAAGTGATTATTTAAGGAAATTATTATTGGAAACTCTAGATGTTCGACAAAGGTAGAGGAAACAATTTTTATTTACTGTTAATCTTTCCCTGATATTTATCAATATTGATGGATTTTGCAAGCAATAACATTATTTCTTTTATTGTTTTAGATATTTATTGAAGCTGAAAATAATTGGGGATTTAAATCCATATACAATTCAGTCAGAAGTGGATTTTACAGTAAAGTGCATTCCACCAAATTACTATTATAGATATTTATACATATTCTAGATCTGGTGGATAGAGAGATCTGAGCTATATTATACATAGATCTGGTGGATTCTCATAGTTACTACTCTAAGCAGCAGATGAAAGCATACAAAAGCCTTCAGGCACATAAATATTTAACAGCTGGATTTGTTTTTAAAGTTGGAGTAAAGTTGAAAGTCATGAATAACAACTTCATAAGTACGTACAAGAATATTGAGGAAATCCAGCTCCTCGATACTACTCGGCAAACTAGAAGATTGAAGAGGACAAAGCCTTTTAAACTAGTTTGAGTGATAGTGAAAAGCAGAGCATAGTGCTTGTGTGCCTGTGTATGTTAGAATAGTGCACGATCTTGTTAGATTAGATAAGAGACGCTATGGGGTAAGCTCTTCATTTTAAGGAACAGTAGTAATTTTGGTTAAATTAAAATTGCTCATTGGTCAGTTATGACCAGATTGTAATTGTAATGTACAATTCAATACAATGAATCATCATCGTAGTGATGATTATGGAAAAAAATATATGACAAGATTTTGTGCAATAAAAATGGTTATAAAAGACTAAGTTTTTCAACCTAATAAAAATATTTGTAAATTAAATATTTTTAAAAGATTTTTAATTGAAAAACTTATTTAGCAGATGCCGCTAGGCACCTACTACCATCTCGTCAGTTGCGGTGGGAGATGGATATGTCGAAGATTTTTACCTGGGCCAGAGAAAAGCAGCCTATGCAGTCTCTGATGAACCTCTAACAAGAGGTGAAATCGTCGATAAGAGTGCTGGCTGCACTCTCTGATCTGAGTAAAAATTAAGACAGTTTTGGTTTCGCACCGCAACTGAATGAATAAAAATGGTATACATTTTTATTTTTAAAAATGGTTATATTTATCAAGGATGTATTATTTGGTATGGCCACATATACTTCTGGTATATCGTCGGTGATGTGACAATACCTCCTATCTGCTTTTTCATGAATTTTGTAGGAGAGGAAAAACCATTTTTAGGGTCATCTCCTGTTTTCACATGTAAATTTTGACATGTTTTTTAGTAAATACATAGATAGTTGAATTTACTACAAAACATGTCATAAAATATTATACGAAAATAGGAGGTGACTATAAAAAAGTTTTTAGTCTCTCTTACAAAACTCATGAAGAAACAAATCGGAGGTATTATGTCACATCAGCGACTATATCCAGGGAATGTATAAAAAATATACTGTGAATGTCCAAATAACATTCGTAGACATTCATGAAATGTTCCAACAAGACATTCAAGGAATGTTTAAAATGCTGACAGAGGACTTTCCTCGGACATTTAGGGGACATTCTTGTGCTTTTGAGGACATTCCAGGAATGTTTTCAATATGCTGTGTGTACATTCTAGGAACATACATAAAATGTTTGGTGTTATTAGGGTGGAGGATATTGTAACATCCCACCTATAGTCCAGATTTATCGCCTTTTGATATTCACATCTTTGGCGACCTAAAAAGGTAATCATTTTCAGTCGGACGAAAGTGTAAAATAATTCTTCTTCAAGCAGTGAAGTAAGTACATTGATTTGTAAAACAATAGGATATGTCTGTTAATTATAGTGCCAGAATTATTTTCGGTGTTATTTGTCAAAAATTTTTTAGGACCAAAGATGGGTTTCAACTGCACAAGCCAGTGAGAGACAGTTGTTATAATCAGTGAATGAAAAAATGTACCCATAAACAACAATAATTAATGAGGAGTTAAAAGTGAGGGATAAAACTACTATATAGGGTGAGGCAGATAACTGGCCTATTAGAAATATCTCGAGAACTAAAGGCAACAGAATCATGAAAATTGGAATAAAGGGGTTTTGAAGGATGATCTATTAAATGAAAATATTTTCATCTCTTTGCAACTTCCGGTTATACCGGAAGTTGCGTATAACTTCGTTTTTTTAAATGGGACACCCTGTATATTTTTACATTTTTGGATTCTCTTCGATGTCTTCTTTCTTAAAATATAAGGTTTTGTAATATTACACAGGGTAATTTAAAAGATAATTACGTTTTTTTATTAATTTCGTAGCAACATTCACACCCTGTAGAATTGTAGTAGTTTTACATCTAAAACTCTACTTACGTTCAAATGATTTTTAATATACTCTACTATTGTTAAGAATCATTAGTATAGCTAAATTTTTAATTTTAGTATACAGGGTTGGTCGAAACTCGGAATGAGTATTTTCTTAAGCATTCCCTATACCTAACTGCTTTAATTTGTGAGTTATTGGTGATTCAAGCTAAACATTAATTGCAACAAAAAATACGTAAAATTTTATTAGGTTGGCCGTGAAATTACTCAATCCCAAATAATTTTTCAGAAATAAATACATATTAATCCAGACTGGCCCTTAAAATTACCAATAATGGTTTAGCTATCGAAATACCTACTTAGTTAAGATTGTTGGTGCGATTAACAATTAAACACAAATTAAAGCAGTTAGGTATAGGGAATGCTTAAGAAATAAAAAATACCATAAAATATCATTTCATTACAATACTAAAATACAGGGTGTTCCATTTAAGAAAACTCAGAAAATACTCATTCCGAGTTTCGACCAACCCTGTATACTAAAATTAAAAATTTAGCTATACTAATGATTCTTAACAATAGTAGAGTATATTAAAAATCATTTGAACGTAAGTAGAGCTTTAGATGTCAAACTGCTACAATTCTACAGGGTATTAATTTTGCTACGAAATCAATAAAAAAACGTAATTATCTTTTAAAATACCCTGTATAATATTACAAAACCTCATATTTTAAGAAAGAAGACATCGAAGAGAATCCAAAAATGTAAAAATATACAGGGTATCCCATTAAAAAAACGAAGTTATAAGCAACTTCCGGTATAACCGGAAGTTATAAGCAACTTCCGGTATAACCGGAAGTTACAAAGAGATGAAAATATTTTCATTTAATAGATCATCCTTCAAAACCCCTTTATTCCAATTTTCATGATTCTGTTGCCTTTAGTTCTCGAGATATTTCTAATAGGTCATTTATTTGCCTCACCCTGTATAATCAATTTAATTGATGTACTTTATCGTACAATAATTTGATACTAGGAATACGCGCCTATACATTTTAGCATTAATTTTGCAACAAAACTCTGTAAATATTATAAAACCATAATAAATATCCGAATAAGTAAACAGCAAATTGGATATTGTTTGTACAATAAAAACTTAAAAATACACCAATATGTGTCCACCGCTTTATGAACTTAACATGAAGTCCCTTATCTGGCTAATTAGTTTGTTAAATTTAGAAATAGACCAATCTCTAGGAATAACAAGTCGATACTATGATAACAACTACTGTGTTCGTTAATTGAAAAACTTGTGAGGATTTAGGCCTAGCATAAGATTCCTTTTTGTATAATTTTATTGATATACAGGGTGTCCCGAAATCATTGGTCATAAATTATACCACAGATTCTGGGGTCAAAAATAGGTTTATTGAACCTCACTTACCTATATACAATAGTGCACACAAAAAAAGTTACAGCCCTTTGAAGTTACAAACTGAAAATCGATTTTTTTTCATATATCGAAAACTCTTAGAGATTTTTTATTGAAAATGGACATGTGGCATTCTTATAGTAGTAACATCGTAAAAAAAAATTAAAGTGAAATTTGTGCACCCCATAAAAATTTTATGGGGGTTTTGTTCCCTTAAACCCCCCCCCCCAAACTTTTGTGTACGTTCCAATTAAATTATTATTGTTGCACTATTAGGTAAACACAATATTTTTAAAACTATTTTGCCAATTAGCACTTTTTCGATAAGCCAGTGGTTATCGAGATATTTTGAATATTTGTCGAATCCACCACATATTTGTATAATGTGATTAACTACGATTATAGAGAGCTGTTAATAATCTGAAAATTTATTTACATATAATTTACATTATTAGGTATATATTTTGAAAAAGACACCACATCTCGATAAAAGGCGACTTATCAAAAAAGACTCAGAGGCAAAAAGTTTTAAAAACACTGTGTTTACCTAATATACCACAATAATAGTTTAATTGGAACGTACACAAACATTGGGTTTAAATGAACAAAACCCCCATAAAATTTTTATGTAAACATATTAAAAAAAGAAGCCGCATCCCGATAAAAACTAGCTTATCTAAAAAATACCAAGAGGCAAAAAAGTTTTAGAAACGTTGTGTTTAATTAATGGTACCACAATAATGAGTTAATTGAAACGTACACAAAAGTTTGGGGGGTTTAAGGGAACAAAACCCCCATAAAATTTTTATGGGGTGGACAAATTTCACTATAATTTTGTTTTAAGATGTTGCTACTATAAGAATGCCACATGTCCATTTTCAATAAAAAATCTCTTATAGTTTTTGATATATTGAAAAAAATCGATTTTCATTTTGTAACTTCAAAGGGCTGTAACTTTTTTATGAGCACATTTGCACTAAGGTAAGTTAGGTTCAATCGAACTATTTTTGACTCCAGAATGTGTGGTATAATTTATGACCAATCTTTTCGGGACACCCTGTATATTTTATACGTTTGCAGTCAACTTTGTTATAATAGAGCCTATATAATTGCGATCAAATGGCATTGAGACTGTTTTATAAACAATTTTTGTATGGTGTGTAATGTCATTTAATGTGATTTACAACTTTAGTTGGATACCGTACGTCACATGTGCTTTGCCATGTTAATCACCATGCATATTGCTACTGCTGTATACATTTGTCTTCTGTATAAAGTTAACGATTACTGTGTCCAAGGGTTTCGACCAACCCTGTACACTAAAACGAAAAATCTAGCTATACTAATAATTGTTAACAATAGAAGACTATATTAAAAATGATTTGAAGATAAATAGAGGTTATTATGTCAAACTACTTCAAGCCTACAGGGTGTGAATGTTGCTACGAAATTAATAAGAAAACGTAATTATCTTTTAACCTACCCTGTATAATATTACAAAACCTTATATTTAAAGAAAGAAGAAATCGAGGAGAATCCAAAAATGTAAAAATATACAGGGTGTCCCATTAAAAAAAACGAAGTTACAATCAACTTCCGGTATAACCGGAAGTAGCAAAGACACCAAGATATTTTCATTAAATAGCTCACACCTCAAAACCCCTGTGTAACAATTTTCATGATTTTCTTACATTTAGTTCTCGAGATATTTCTAATAGGCCCTTTATCTGCCTCACCCTGTATAGCCGTTGTACCTTCCAGACCTCACTTATCCCGCATTTGTTATTGATATAGCAAAGAGCAAAGGGTTTATTCGCATTAAATGTAATAACATCAAAAGATTCTGAAAAATCAATCAAAATTTTGCCGAGAAATTTGCGAAATAGTTCCCCGATAAAAAATTTAAGGGGCTATCCTAGTGTAAAAGTACGAAATTAATATACTTTTTTGGGAATTTCTAAAATTAAAAGTACTGTCCAATTGTTTTGAAATTTTACATTAGATTTACTATAAAAAGAAGTATATGTAAAACAATTTTCATAAAAGAATATTGAAAATTAAACGATTTATGCGCCATCTACTGGCACCGTGAAAATAAAAACAGCTCCACCGCTGCAGTACTTACTTACTTTCCGTGTCCGGAACACCAACAACTTTAAATTCTGTATTTCCAATGGTTGGCCACATAGATGGCCCTGTCATTTGCTATAATTAAGTCTTGTTCTGTGCAGGTCTCTCTCATCTCTGTGCATGATAGTAGATGCCGGCTGGTCTGAACCGCGCCACAGTCGCAGGTATCGTCCTCCTGGTATCCCCATTTTTTCAGGTTACTAGCACAACGTGAAACGCCGGTTCTTAGTCTGTTTAGCGCTTTCCAAGTCGGATACGGTAAATTGTGTCCAGCAGCCATTTCCTCCGAGGGAGGAAAATGTGTCGCAGTAGTTGACGCTTGCCATAGGTGTATTCGGCGCGTCTCTGGCGCTTCGGGGATGGATCTTGATGTTTTCAGGAAGCTTTTCCGAGATCTTAGTCTGCTTGGCTGAGTTTGGTGGTCATATAAGGGGTGTCTTCGGTCCGTCTCCTGCTTTTTCCGTTCTACCTCTGACGTGACCTTTCTCCTGATTGGTGGTGGAGCAATTCCAGCAATGGGGTATACCTCTTCGATAGGTGTCGGTTTCAGGCAACCCGATATTATACGGACCGTTTCATTTAGAGCCACGTCGACGTTCTTTGCGTGAGCAGAGTTTGCCCATACTGGTGCTCCAAACTCCGCGGCCGAAAAACATAATGCCAAGGCAGAAGTGCGGAGAGTGTGTGGTTGTGCTCCCCATTTTGTATTAGTTAGCTTGCGGATGATATTATTTCTGGCACTTACTTTCTTCTTAACATCTTGACAGTGGTATCGGTAAGACAGAGTTCTATCCAGACGGACGCCAAGGTATTTTGGCGTCTTGTTGTGTTCCAGCATCTGACCACGCCATTCCACCTCCAGCGACCTTCGGGCATGCTTGTTTCTCAGGTGGAAAGCACATACCTGGGTTTTTGTGGGATTGGGTTTCAGATGGTTTTTATCATAATATAGAGCTAAGTCTCCCAGGGCATCTGTCAGCTTCACTTCGACTTCATTGAAGGTTCTTCCCTGAGCTGCCACCGCTGTATCATCAGCGTAAATAAATTGCCTTGTTTGTTGGTGTATGGGTTGGTCGTTGGTGTATATGTTGTATAGAAACGGCGCGAGGACACTTCCCTGTGGTAGCCCATTTTTTTGGTCCCTCCACCGACTGTTCTTGGACTGGAGCGTTACGTAGAAGCGTCTATTCTGGAGGAGACATTTCACTAACCTTGTTAGTCGGAAGTCCTTTGTAGTTTCGTAGAGTTTTGCGAGTAGCCGTTGATGGTTAACTGTATCATAGGCGGCAGTTAGGTCTATGAACGCTACTCCTGTTATTTCCTTCCGTTCAAAACCATCTTCAATATGTTGGGTGAGATTAAGAATTTGACTGCAGCAGCACTTTCCGGGTCTGAATCCTGCTTGTTCTGGAATAATTTTAGTCTCCACATATTCTGCGATCCGGTTCAGTATCATTCTTTCAAAGGCCTTGAAAAGGTGGCACAAGAGAGATACAGGTCTAAAACTCTTTGTATCCGCCGGATCCTTCCCTGGTTTTAAGAGGGCTACCACTCTAGCTTTTCTCCAGATTTTGGGGATTTGTAATGTACGGATGCAGCAATTCATCATTTTTACGAGCCACTCTACGGTTTTTAGTCCAAAGTTCTTTATTTGCTCTGTTCGTATGTCGTCCAGGCCAGCCGCTTTATTATCTTTCATTTGATGGATCGCGCCTCTCATCTCCTCTAGACAAAAAGAGGTACCTAGAACATCTCTTTCTTCGTCGATATTCCGTTGAGCTCTCACCTTGTTCTTTCTTGATGTCGTCTTACCGTTCATTAGAAGATGATGGGCTATCTGATCGGGTGTGACTTCTGTCATGTTGACTGCCGGAGCAGCGGGATCGTTGCCAAGATTCCGAATCAGCTTCCAGGCACGTCTGCTGTTTTGTTTCATGTCCAGACTCGTGACCAGCTTGCACCACCTTTCCGTTCTGTTGGCGGATATCGCATGTAACATTTCCTCCCCAGCCTGTATTGTCGCTTCCGAGAAAGGGTCTTCTTCATATAGCTGTTCGTATCTTTTAAGTAGGGGTTTAGATTCTTCATTGAGCCCCGCTATGTACTCAGTTCGACAACCTCTAGGGATAAATTTCCGTGATACTTGCTTTACGATTTCTACAAATTTATCGTATGAATCAGGGCAAGGTTCTAGCTGGGAAACTTCTTGATCCAATGTTTCAGAGAATTTTTCCCATTTTGCTTTAGTAAAGTTGAACCTTCTCTTGAAAGGAACAATTTCGTATCTGATTGCCGCGTTGGAAAGACAAATTATTGGTCTGTGCTGTGTCTTTGGGAGAGCGCTTCCAACGATTTTTGTCACCTGGTCTCCAATTCTGTCGCTGACAAATATATTGTCTGGGTTGTAACCTCTGCGCCATCTTCCGCTGTTGAACGACGCAGGCTGCTTTGGATCGTGAATAAGTTTTAGGTTCATGCTTTCAGCCCATTTTTCTAGTTCTTCGCCATTGGAATCTGTTTCGTTGTAACCCCACGCGACACTGTGACAGTTGAAGTCACCCAGTACGAATTTGATTTGCTGTGATTGAAAGTTATTCGGTTCCTCAAAAGCAAAGTCAGCGTTTGGTGGTTTGTACATTGACGTTACTGTACAGGAGTTTATCTCCACTGTGAGGATCTCGATGTCATTTTGATCTGTTAGAGATGTGGATGCTACGTCGATATCTGGTCTGACGAAGACTGCGCTACCATATTGGTCGTGTGGTCTCTCCAGTATGAGCTTCATACCCCGAATCCTTGGTCTGCGGCTTGCAGTACCTCTATGGGTTTCTTGAACCAGTAGAACATCGACACCATGTTCTCTGCACATATTAGACAATAGGTCTTCTTTATCTGCTGATAGTCCTTCAATATTAATTGAGGTCGTCATCAAAAATGGCCTTGATAAAGACCGTTTTGATTTTGATTGCATCTGTGTTGTTGGTGCACCGGTGTTGAAAGGATTAGCCGACATTACTCGTTTCCAGGGGACGCCCGATTGTATTCACAAGTGATCACAATCTACGTGGAGGCTCCTTTCATGTCCCCCACCGCTGCAGTGATTGGGACTAAGAGAGACCCTGAAACCTAAAATTTCAAAGATATTATTGAAACATAAGGTATTTTCTATACCATCAACTAGGGGTTTTTTGATCGGATAACAAATGTCAATTTGGCGGTTTTCGAAACTGAAAATGTTTTAGCTAAATTTAAAAAAAAATTTCTACACTTCGTCATTTTTCCAAATTTTAATATTTTTCAAAAGACCTAGTTGATAGTATAGAAAATAATTTATATTTCAATAATAACTTTGAAATTGTATGTTTCAGGATCTCTATTAGTCCCAATCACTGCAGCAGTGGAGCTATGGTTTTATTTTCACGGTGCCAGTAGATGGCGCATAAATAATTTAATTTTCAATATTTTTTAATGAAAATTGTTTTACATGTACTACTTTTTATTGTTCTGAAGCTATTTTCTTGTGGCATTTTTATAATCAAGTATATTCAAATGGAAAATAAGCCACAATTTTACCTAAAAATGATTTTATTAACGTTTCGACGCCCAAGTCGGGTGTCGTTGTCAAAATACAAAATAATACTAAATAAACAAAAATGTTGTTGCTTAGTAAAAAATTCTTCTAATAATTTATTTAATCTGACTCATTTATATCGGCAATTCAGACACGTATTATACATTTTAAAGTAGACGACTTTAAAATGATATTGCCAATATTGATGAGTTGCGTTCCTGGGACGACTTTACTAAAAGATAGTTCATTCGATTACATGAAATCAATCCCAACTCAAGAATATCCGCCACAAAAAATCATAGCATGTGATCTGGCTTTAAAAAGACAACCAAATGCAACGGTGGCACTGAAATTCTCGCGTTAGAGATTCCATAGTAAATCACGAGGGAAAACCAGGAAAAACCTCGTGATACTATCCCGACATCGTAAGTATTTGGGTTTACATTTAGTTTACTCTCAAAACTAATACCAAATTCTGACTTGATATTTTAAATTTTAAATAATACTAAAATACTAAATATGTACTAACTCGATATGTTACTGATTTACTAATTGTGGTATTTTCTTTCTATTGACTTCCTCCTTTAATATGGGTAACCACATCCTACTGCATTCTACCGAGGAATTTGCGACACAATTGGTTTCATTTAGCATAATTAGAGCCGCTTCTTTGATTGTTCTCTTTTTACTATCTGCTTCTTTTAGGACTATACTTGAATCTCTCCACTGAACTCTATGTTCATTATCCCATGCGTGTTGACATATTTGAGATCTATCAAATTCTCTATTTTTTATATAAGACTGATGTTCATTTACTCTAACGTCTAATGGTCTTGACGTTTCACCTATATAAAATTGTTCGCATTCACAAGGTATTTTATAAATACAATTCTTTGTTCTTTCTTGTTCACTGTTAGGTTTAGTTTTAGATAGAATAGATCTCAATGTGTTTGTTGTTTTGAATGTTGTTGATATGTTGAATTTATTTCCTATTGTTTTAAGTTTCTCGGATAGTCCTTTTACATATGGTATTGATATTTTCCTCGTATTATTTCTTGTGAATGTTGTAGGATCCCGTTCTAAGTTGTTCTGTTCCATTCGATCCAATCTTCACAATTCCTTATTTATAAACGGATTGGATCGAATGGAACAGAACAACTTAGAACGGGATCCTACAACATTCACAAGAAATAATACGAGGAAAATATCAATACCATATGTAAAAGGACTATCCGAGAAACTTAGAACAATAGGAAATAAATTCAACATACCAATAACATTCAAAACAACAAACACATTGCTATTCCATCTAAAACTAAACCTAACAGTGAACAAGAAAGAACAAAGAATTGTATTTATAAAATACCTTGTGAATGCGAACAATTTTATATAGGTGAAACGTCAAGACCATTAGACGTTAGAGTAAATGAACATCAGTCTTATATAAAAAATAGAGAATTTGATAGATCTCAAATATGTCAACATGCATGGAATAATGAACATAGAGTTCAGTGGAGAGATTCAAGTATAGTCCTAAAAGAAGCAGATAGTAAAAAGAGAGAAATCAAAGAAGCGGCTCTAATTATGCTAAATGAAACCAATTGTGTCACAAATTCCTCGGTAGAATGCAGTAGGATGTGGTTACCCATATTAAAGGAGGAAGTCAATAGAAAGAAAATACCACAATTAGTAAATCAGTAACATATCGAGTTAGTACATATTTAGTATTTTAGTATTATTTAAAATTTAAAATATCAAGTCAGAATTTGGTATTAGTTTTGAGAGTAAACTAAATGTAAACCCAAATACTTACGATGTCGGGATAGTATCACGAGGTTTTTCCTGGTTTTCCCTCGTGATTTACTATGGAATCTCTAACGCGAGAATTTCAGTGCCACCGTTGCATTTGGTTGTCTTTTTAAAGACAGATCACATGCTATGATTTTTTGTGGCGGATATTCTTGAGTTGGGATTGATTTCATGTAATCGAATGAACTATCTTTTAGTAAAGTCGTCCCAGGAACGCAACTCATCAATATTGGCAAAATCATTTTAAAGTCGTCTACTTTAAAATTTATAATACGTGTCTGAATTGCCGATATAAATGAGTCAGATTAAATAAATTATTAGAAGAATTTTTTACTAAGCAACAACATTTTTGTTTATTTAGTATTATTTTGTATTTTGACAACGACACCCGACTTGGGCGTCGAAACGTTAATAAAATCATTTTTAGGTAAAATTGTGGGTTATTTCCCATTTGAATATACTTGACTACTTTTTATAGTAAATGCTTATGCAAATTTTTAAAACAATTGGTACAGAACTTTATATTTTAGAAATTCCTAAAAAAGTATATGAATTTCGTATTTTTACACTAGGATAGCCCCTTAACTATTTCCTACTTAAGGAATGCAACAAAATAAAAAATACCGTTTGTAGTCTTTTTGATTAATCGTCGCGCTAGGATTGGCCTATTTAGTTACGCGGAAAGTATATAGCCGCTGTACGTTCCAGACCTCACATATCCCGCATTTGTTATTGATAGAGCAAAGAGCAAAGATGGTATTCGACGTTCAAGGAAGAAGTGCCGTTATCACTGGAGGAGCTCAAGGTATCGGTCTTAGTATAGCAGTGGAGTTACTTAAAAGTGGATTAAAGGTAAGATATTTACTACTAAATAACGAATATTTACTACATTATTCTTTCTATTAGGTATTTCCTGACGTATCTTTATACAGGGTGTTTCATTAATAATTGTCCATGTAGTAACTGGAGAAACCTTAGCACAAAATACAAAGATTTAACCTAAAACACTTAAATAAAATGTGGTTCCTTACTGAGTTACAGGGTGTTTTATCTAAAAATTTAAAAACTATTTTTGCTCAGCATTTTCAAACTATTCGACGTATCCTTTTCATACTTGGCAGTTAGTATAAGTACTGTACAAGCTACTAAATTATGTTAAACAAACGTTTCTGGCTATTACCAGAGGCGTACGACGGGGGAAAGTGAATGGTTGACCCTTTCCAAATTCTACGCCACTGGCGAAATTGCTATTTTAGTTCAATTTTTGGATTCTCCAATACATTCTATGAAAATAATATACTCTTCATTCGTAACGATAAAGGCATTAGTTTTTGAGATCTTTGAAGTTAAAAATGAAACGACACGGTTATTTTGATTAATGTATTGTGTCGCTTCATTTTTAATTTCAAATACCTCGAAAACTAATCATTTTATCGTTACGAATAAAGAGTATATTATTTACATAAAAAGTATTGCAAAATCAAAAAATTACACTAAAATGGCAATTTCGTCAGTGGCGTAGAATTTGGGAAGGGTCAACCAGCCGCTATCCCCTGTCGTACGCCTCTGGTTGTAGCTAGAAACGTTTATTTATCTTAATTTAGTAGGGTGCATAGTACCTACACTTTCTGCCAAGTATGATAAGGATACGCCAAATAGTTTTAAAGTACTGGGTACAAATAATTTTTAAATTATAATCATATGAATCATATCATAAATTAATCAAAATAACTGTGCCGTTTCATATTTAACTTCAAATATCTCGAAAACGAATGACTTTATCGTTACCAATGAAGAGTATATTATTTACGAAGAAAGTATTGGAGAATCTAAAAATAGTACTAAAATAGTAATTCCTCCAGTGGCGTAGAATTTGAGAAGGGTCAACCATTCACCATCCCCTGTCGTATGCCTCTGGTAGTAGCTAGAAACATTTGTTTATCATAATTTAGTAGGGTGTCTAGTAGTCGCACTTTCTGCCAAGTATGAAAAGGATACGTTGAATAGTTTTAAAATGCTGAGCAAAAATAGTTTTTAAATTTTTAGATAAAGCACCCTGTAACTCAGTAAGGAACCACATTTTATTTAAGTGTTTTAGGTTAAATCTTCGTATTTTGTGCTAAGGTTTCTCCAGTTACTATATGGACAATTATTAATGAAACACCCTGTATAAACTATACAGGGTGTAACAAAATACAGGTCATAAATTAAATCACATATCCTGGGACCCAAAATAGTTCGCTTGAACCTAACTTACCTCTGTCCAAATCTGCACCTAAAAAAAGTTACAGCCCTTTGAAGTTACAAAATAAAAATATATTTTTTTCAATATATCGAAAACTGTTTGAGGTTTCTTATTGAAAACGGACATGTGACATTCTTATGATAGGAACATCTTAAAAAAAATTATAGTGAAATTTGTGCACCCCATAAAATTTTTATGGGGGTTTTGTTCCCTTAAACCCCCCCAAACTTTTGTGTACGTTCCAATTAAATGATCATTTTGGCACAATTAGTTAAACACAATGTTTTTAAAACTTTTTTGCCTCTTAGTACTTTTTCGAAAAGTTAGTTTTTTTTTTGAGATATTTTGAATATTTTGTCAAATCCACCAATATTTGTGTACTGTTAAGTACGATTTTAGAGACTTGGTAATAATATGAAAATTTATTTATAAATTACAGTTTGAGGTATACTTTGAAAAATATTCAAAAAGAAGCTACATCTCGATAAAAGGTGCCTTATGTGAAAAATACTAAGAGGTAAAAAAGTTTTAAAAACACTGTGTTTAACTGATGGTACAGCAGTAATAGTTTAATTGGAACGTACACAAACATTTGGGGGCTTTAAAGGCACAAACCCCCCATAAAATTTTTATGTAAACATATTAATAAAGAAGCCACATCTCAGGTGGGGGCATTTGCCCCCCCGACCCTGAAAATGGCTGAAATTTACAAAAAATAGATCAATTTCGTATTATGTTTGCATATAAATGTATTGTATATATAATGCTTGCCCCCCCCTATCAAAATTTCAAATGACGCTCCTGCCGCATTTCGATTAAGACTGGTTTTCCAAAAAGTACTAAGAGGCAAAAAAGTTTTAAAAACATTGTGTTTAACTAATGGTACTACAATAATAATTTAATTGGAACGTACATAAAAGTTTGGGCGGGTTTAAGGGAACAAAACCCCCATAAAATTTTTATTGGCTGTACGAATTTCACTATAATTTCTTTTTAGGATGGTCATGCCATAAGAATGCCACATGTCCATTTTCATTAAAAAATCTCTAATAGTTTTCGATATATCGGAAAAATCGATTTTCATTTTGTAACTTCAAAGAGCTGTAACTTTTTTTGTGTGCATATTTGTACTAAGGTAAGTTAGGTTTAATCGAACTATTTTTGGTCCCAGAATATGTGATTATATTTATGACCTGTATTTTTGTTACACCCTGTATAAATACAGGTCAGAACTATAGAACTCTATATAAAACTGCTTGAATACGTCACAATTTTACTTTAAAATAAGTTTGTTTAACGTTTCGACTTCATATTCCACTTCTTCGGCTTTTTCCCAATATGAGTTCGCCATTATCGTCCTTCATATCATTCTATTCTCCCAGTCACCTTCTCTGATGATCTGTCATAATATTATGACATAAGTATTCGATCTTGCATGTATTTATTTTGAGTTCACATAGCTCATACTCCACCTTTAATTTCCTTTTCATATATACCACGTCTTTCTTGTCTTGTCCAAAAATTTCTTGGTAATGGGCGAGAAGTAGTGAATGTAATGTTTTTCTCCTACTGGTATGCCCATTGTTCCACATTTCCTCTTTTCATTTACATCTTTTCAAAGCCTGATCTATGTATATGTTAAAAAGTGTTGGTGATATACCACATCCCTATTTGAAGCTTTTTATTGCGATGATTTTTTTTGTTATTTAATTGCCTAACTTTATTTCCACCTGTGCCTATAGTCTTTGTTTTATATTCACTCATATCTCCCTAACATGCATTCTTCTCATTGCTTCCCACAGTTGTCTCCTGGGCACCCTATCGTATGCTTTCTCCAAGTTCACAAAGCTCGTATGTGCTTCAATAGTTTTCCTTTACTCTTGTGTTAGTCCAGAGTAATAAGGATTTTCTCGGGACACTCAAAGATCCTGACTACTACCCAAAAGCTGCCTACTTTTTTTAGTTATTGTAGACCTATAGGAAGAAAACCTACCTGTTTCCTGCCTAGAGTTCGCGTCCCTGTTTTAATTATTAACAATTTAGTGCAAAAATCTGGATTTTTTCGATTTTTTGCACTCCATTCAAAAGCTAAATAGTTGACATAAAATTAAAAAATTCAGTTTTTTCGAACATTGAAAAACCTTCAAATTGCCGATTTTTGAAAGTTAAAACGTTAATTTGTTGCTACGCAAACTGCAAAATAAATGAAAATCGTTATTTGTTAATAACTTTTACTAAAACTACCTTAGAACTTTAGTATTTTACCCAAAGTTGGGTACTGGCGTTCTTAATTAGTTTAACAGTTATTCTATTTGTTTATCCCAGAGTTATTTTGCAATAAGATAAGACAGAAAATAATGAAGATAGGGCAATTCTGAGTATGCCAAATGAAAGTAGAAGAGTGACGGTATCAAGATGTATTAAAAGAAGATAAAAAAAATAATAAATGGGATAAAAATATTTCTAAGGAAAATAAAAAAAGAATATATATATATATTCTTTTTTTCTTAAAAGCATCACAACATATTATTATGGATGCGAAGTTTGGCCCCTAAAAGACAGAACAGAGAAAATGCTTCTTCTTCTTCTTTCAGTGCCTCTCCTATCGGAGATTGGATATCATTAGGGCGATTCTAATTTTATTTACTGCTGTTTTGAACAATTCGTTAGTGGTACAGCCAAACCACTCTCTCAAATTTCTCATCCAAGACATTCTTCTACGGCCTGGATTTCTTCGTCCTTGGATTTTTCCTTGCATTACGTTTTGTAGGAATGTGTACTTTTGTCCCCTCATCAGGTGGCCTAAGTATTCAAGTTTTCTCTTTTTTATATTCAGTAGAACTTCTGGCTTGTTATTTATTCTGCGTAGTACTTCTTCATTTGTAATTTTATCCACCCAACTTATTCTTAGTATACGGCGGTAGCACCACATCTCAAAGCTTTCAAGATTTTTAATATTCCTCTGTTTAAGAGTCCATGACTCAACACCGTAGAGCAAAGTACTGAATACATAGCATTTTAACATTCTAGTTCGTAGATGAATACTAATATCACGATTACAAAATAATTTTTTCATTTTTATAAAAGTAGACCTGGCAATTTCAATACGTCTTTTTATCTCGTGATTTTGGTCACCTGTTTCATTGATAAGGGTTCCCAAGTATTTGTATTCGTTTACTTTTTCAAGTTGGGTACCGTTTATTGTGATACTAGTGTCATTTATTGGATTCTTACTGAAGGTCATATATTTGGTTTTCTTGACGTTCATCCTTATGCCGTAGTTATTACATATCTCATTCATACTTTCAACTAGATGTTGTAGATCTTCCGCTGTTCTTGCCATTATCACAGTATCGTCAGCATATCGAATGTTATTGATAACTTCTCCATTGACTATTATCCCTTCGTTTGCATATGAGAGAGCTTCTTGGCATATTTGTTCGCTGTAGATATTAAACAAGAGCGGTGACAATATACGACTCTGTCGTACCCCTCTACGTATTTCTATTTCGTCCGATGTTTGGTCTTCTATTTTTATATTAGCTCGCTGATTCCAGTACAGATTTAATATTATTTGTATGTCTCTGGTGTCAATGTTCTTAATCTCCAGGATTTCTTTGAGTTACCCGTGTTGAGCTGCCCCCCCCCCACTTGCAAAAATCAAAAAACAAATAGCCCCGATTTATGAGCTATTTATGAGCTCTCATATTCCGCAAACTAAAAATTTTGAGCTCGTTCCACTGAGCAGGAATTTAATACCCTAGTGGGGGGGGGGGGGGGCTGAGTCACTTAAAAATAGGAATATTGAATCGGTTTTTGCGGCAGAATTACGAGCTATTTATGAGCTCTTGAAATTATATAGTTTCGATTTTTGAGCTCATCCCCTTCACCCCCAAACAACCCTTTAATTGATTTAACTTAAGAGAAAGATGCTGAGAAAACTTAAAATATATCGTATTGCGAATATAATTCCTATTGCTTATATACTCTAAGAATAAACTATTAAATCAAGAGCATTTCGATTATTGAGCTACAACCCCTTCGCCAGAAAACCACCCTATCTTCCCGGCTTAAGAGAAAGTTGTACTTAAAATGCGTTAAACTAATTATTTGGCGACTACATATCATTTAATAATTTATAACCTTCCAAATTACGCGCATTTAGATCAGTAAATTGCAATTTATTTTGTATAGTGCAGTCACTGAAGGTAAAAATCAACGATTACCTTCAATTTCGGTGAACCTTCATCGATTTTCACGAAAATTGGTCAGTGGTTAGAGGATACGTCAAGAAACAAAGGTGACATGGTACCACCTTGCGCCTTTACCCTGAGGGTGGATACCGCCCCTTCTCGGGGGTGAAAATTATTTTATAAAAAATAACTGCACAAATCAATAAAAGAACAAATTAAAAGCAAAATTGATTATATAAAGTTAATAAAATAAGTAAATACTTTTTAAGTTATTAAAGATCAAAGATTTTAATTATTTGTGAAAAAAATGCATGTTTTGAAGAGGTTTTTTGTAAATCACTGAAAAACTGTAAGTTTTTACAAAAAAGTTAATAGTAGTTTAATTCGTATAGCTTATATTCTAAGAATAAACTCTAAAATCACGCGCCTTTCGATTATTGAACTACAACCCCTTCGCAAGAAAACCATCCCATATTCCCGGTTTAAGAGAGGGTTGTACTTAAAATAATTTAAATTAATTATTTGTCGACTATATATTGTTTAATAATTTATGAGCTCGCAAAATATACGCATCTCAATTATTGAATTGCCATTTTCTTTCTATAGTGCAGTCACTGAAGGTAAAAATCAACTATGACCTTCGATTTCGGTAAATCTCCATTCATTTTCACGAAAATTGGTGAGCGGATTTTGATACTATCAACTTTTTCTGGATCTTATTTTTCATAGGTATTTCTAAGTACTTTGACAAATATTTAGTACCTAAGTGTTATAAAATGCATCTCTTTCCCGTTATTTAAGCTTGAACCCTTAGATTTGAACAGTCGCGGAAAAAATATACATTTAATTACCAATAACTTACTTTAAATTAACATTAAAGGGTTTTTCAAGTAAGCCATTTATTATATTTTTTATTAGCTTCAATTTTAGTGATGAAAACTTTTTTGTAAAAACTTACAGTTTTTGAGTCATTTATGAAAAATCGCTCTAAAGCATGCATTTTCTTTCCAAAAATTAAAATATTTATCTTTAATAACTCAAAAAGTATTGATTTATTTTAATCACATTATATAACAAATTTTGCTTACAATTTGTCCCTCTCTCGATTTGTGGGGTTATTTTTAATAAAGTAATTTTCACTCCCGAGAAGGGGTGACATATACCCCTGGCTAAAACCCCAAGTTCTTATTATCAATTCGTGAAAATAAATGGCGATTTACCGAAATCGAAGGTAATAGTTGATTTTTACCTTCAGTGACTGCACTATAGAAAGAAAATGGCAATTCAATAATTGAGATGCGTATATTTTGCAAGCTCATAAATTATTAAACGATATGTAGTCGCCAAATAATTAATTTAAATTATTTTAAGAACAACTCTCTCTTAAGCCGGGAATATGGGGTCGTTTTCTTCCGAAGCGGTTGTAGCTCTATAATCGAAAGACGCGTGATTTAAGAGTTTATTCTTAGAATATAAGCTATACGAATTAAACTACTATTAACTTTTTTGTAAAAACTTAAAGTTTTTCAGTGATTTACAAAAAACCTCTTCAAAACATGCATTTTTTTCACAAATAATTAAAATCTTTGATCTTTAATAACTTAAAAAGTATTGACTTATTTTATTAACTTTATATAATAAATTTTGCTTTTAATTTGTTCTTTTATTGATTTGTGCATTTATTTTTTATAAAATAATTTTCACCCCCGAGAAGGGGCGGTATCCACCCTCAGGGTAAAGGCGCAAGGTGGTACCATGTCACCTTTGTTTCTTGACGTATCCTCTAACTACTGACCAATTTTCGTGAAAATCGATGAAGGTTCACCGAAATTGAAGGTAATCGTTGATTTTTACCTTCAGTGACTGCACTATACAAAATAAATTGCAATTTACTGATCTAAGTGCGCGTAATTTGGAAGGTTATAAATTATTAAATGATATGTTGTCGCCAAATAATTAGTTTAATGCATTTTAAGTACAACTTTCTCTTAAGCCGGGAAGATAGGATGGTTTTCTTGCGAAGGGGTTGTAGCTCAATAATCGAAATGCTCTTGATTTAATAGTTTATTCTTAGAGTATATAAGCTATATGAATTATATCCGCAATACGATATATTTTAAGTTTTCTCAGCATTTTTCTCTTAAGTTAAATCGATTAAAGGGTTGTTTGGGGGTGAAGGGGATGAGCTCAAAAATCGAAAGTATATAATTTCAAGAGCTCATAAATAGCTCGTAATTCTGCCGCAAAAACCGATTCAATATTCCTATTTTTAAGTAGTGGGGGGGGGCTGAGTCAGCCCCCCCCCACTAGGGTATTAAATTCCTGCTCAGTGGAACGAGCTCAAAATTTTTAGTTTGCGGAATATGAGAGCTCATAAATAGCTCATAAATCAGGGCTATTTGTTTTTTAATTTTTGCAAGTGGGGGGGCCAGCTCAACACGGGTCTTTGAGTTTACTGTGGCGTACTTTGTCAAGGGCCTTTTCAAAGTCTATAAAGCAGGCGTGTACCTCTTGCTTAACATCTAGGCATCTCTGTGTTAGAACGTTCAGGGCAAAGAGAGCATCCCTGGTACCTAATCCTTTTCTGAATCCCATCTGTGTATCGTTAATATCGATGTCTAGTTTTTGATAGATTCGGTTGTGGATGACTCTAAGAAATATTTTAAGCAGGTGACTCATCAAGGAGATTGTTCGATGATCTGAACATTGCACTGCCTTAGTTTTTTTCGGTATGGTGACAAACGTAGACAGCAACCATTCTTGTGGTATTATACCAGTACTGTATATTGTATTGAATATATGCAATATTATGGTTACGGATTGAACATTCAAAAGCTTCAGCAGTTCTGTAGGGATTTCATCAGGTCCATTTGCTTTTCCATTTTTAGCGTTTCTTATTGCGTATTCCACTTCTTCTTTCAATATGTCTGGCACAGTTGCATTGATTATCTGAGTTAAGTTGTTTCTATCGTCTTCAAATAATTCATTCAGGTATTCTGTCCATCTTTTTATTTTATTCTCTAGATCTACAATAAGGTTTCCATCTTTGTCTTTAAGTTTACCTATTTGGCATTTCTTTATGCTTCCTGTTATCTCTTTTACTTTTTTGTGCATATTGAACGCATCGTACTTTTTCTCATAGGTTTCCATTTCTTCACACTGTTCTTTAATCCACGCCTCTTTGGCTTCTTTTATTCTCTTTTTTATGTATTTGTTTATTTCTTTGTATTTGTCTAGGTAATTCTTCATATTTCTTCTTTGTTCCATCAAGTCTAGTATATCCTGTGTCATCCACCCATTGTTCTTTGTTGTCGTTTTTGTCAGATGTTTCTTTCCTGCTGTTTGTATAGCTGTATTTATGTACTTTAATTTTTGGTTAACGTTATCTGTATCGTTAATTTGTTGTTGCACTGAACTGAGGTTTTCATTTATTTCTTCTCCTGTTTCTTGTTGTATATTTTTGTTTCTAAGTTTAACTAAATCTAGTGTCTTTCTTTGTGGTCTCCTTATCTTTTTTGGTCTCGCCTCTATCACAGTAACTACCGGATTATGATCTGAGCCTATATCAGCTCCTGGGTACGTCTTAGTACATTTAACAGCATTACGATACCTCCTTGCTATCAGAATGTAGTCTATTTGATTTCTCACTATTTATTCTTTGGTATGTTGTGGAGATGTCTATGTATATAATCGCCGAGGAGGAAATTTAAAAAGGGTGTTTGTTATTACGAAGTCTTCGCTCTGGCAAAATTGAATCAATCGATCTCCTCTGTCGTTTCTGTTTCCAAGTCCATAGTCTCCTACATGTTCTCCTACCTTACCTTGACCGACCTTGGCATTAAGAAAATGCTTACAGCAACAGAAATGGACTTCTGGCGCCTTTCGGCGGGAATATGTAGACGCGACAGAATAACAAACGAGAGAGTCCGAGAAATCATGGGGGTTACACATACTATTGTTGACGACATCAGGACGAAACAACTCAGCTGGTACGGACACGTAAGGAGAATGCCGAAGTATAGAATACCAAGACAAATCCTCGAATGGCAACCAAGAGGAAGGTGCAGACCAGGAAGGCCTAGAAGAAGTTGGAGAGAAGGAGTTGATAGAGAAATCAGGGACAGAGAACTGGAGGACGATCTATGGAATGACAGAACGAGACGGAGATTGGAAATCGGAAGACGTCGAAGAACGTTGTAAACCGATGTTATATAGATATAAAAAAATAATTAATATAGTCAAAAATCCTAATGCCAAATTTTTTAAATTTTCTAGTTTATAAACATTTAGAATAACTTTAAAAATGTTGTCCGTAGAAAAAATCTTTTTATATATTCGAAAAGATAGTATTTTAACACGAATTTAAAAAAAAATTAGCCTGGCTTCATTTGGGACAATATTAGCCATATGTTTTTTTAATTCACAACTAATTTGTTTATAATAATTAAGGAATCTCATTAATGCCATTATAAAGAATGGGATTTGTATTTTTTCTTAAAAAAATTGCACAAACATTGCACCTTCACAGCACCCTCTACGATTTTTCAAAAATGTAGGTCAAACAATTACTAGGGGGAACCTACAAATCCACCGAGTTAAAATACCGAAAAAGCAATTTCAAACGAATATAATTTTCTGTATATCCGGATTAACTCAATGGATTTTGATCTTTCTCTTTTTAATTTGTATGTAATTTATACGTACATTAAAAATATGCAATTTGTTTATAAATTGATTAATTAATAAACAGTCTAATTTGTTTAAACAATTCTTGAAAAAATATTTTTTTTACAAAAATCTATTTTTTTAATCATAGTATCATTAATGATCATAGAAAAAGTTAAAGTTCACTTAAATAAATAAATGATTTTTATTAGATAATTATTTATTGAAGGTAATTTATTTATTAAAGTATACCTTAAATTTTTCTATGATTATATTAATAACGATAGTATGCTTAAAATCATGGATTTTTGGGAAAAAATTATTTTTTCAAAAATTGTTAAACAAATTAGACTGTTTATTAATTAACAAATGTCTAGACAAATTGCATATTTGTAATGTACAGAAAAATTATATGCAAATTAAAAAAGAACGATCAAAATATATTCAGTAGATCCCGAGATATAGAAAATAGAATTAGACGTTTTGTCACCTATTTTGAAAATGTTTAAATGAAATTTTTTGTAAGATAGATTCTACTTATCTGGAATATTTTTTCCTGGGTCAATTTTATTGAACAATAATACTCGTATACAGAACACGATCCTTGCGGTCATATTTCGGTAGTTCCATTTTTATGTTCTCTGGTCCTGGTACTCAAATCTTTGTTCTGGCTTGTTCATTGTTAGGTTTAGTTTTAGATAAAATAGATTTTAAAGTGTCTGTTGTTGTTTTGAACGTTTGTGACATGTTGACTTTATTTCCTATCGTTTTTTAAATTTTTCCAATAATCCTTTTATATATGGTATTGTTTTTTCTCCTCGTATCATTTCTTATATTATGAATGTTATAGGATCCCGTTCTAAGTTATTCTGTTCCATTAGGTTTATTCTTGAAAATTCCTCATTTATAAACTACAAACGATAATCATTTTTTAATTAAACAAAAATGTTAACAAATGTTTTCTATGTGTTGGTGTTTGTCATTGATTAGGTACAGGTCGTTAACTTAATAGCAAATTAATATAAATTCTTATCGTTTTTAAAAATGTGATAGCAAAAAGTACGATAAATTGGCTGTTAAGTACAAATGAATGTGAATATTATTATTTGTATTTGTTATTTATTTAAGATATTAATAGGCCTGTCAATGAGTTGCAGAGTGTGATACTTTTTATTGAACATTTTCTTGATTTAACTAGTAGTTGTTTTTGGTAACAAGGATCGCAACGACATGTGAAACACAACTTTATTCCCATCAACTCTCGATAATCAAACCAATATAAAAAAAAAAGAATGTGTGTGTGTGTACTTTGTACGCACGTAAGAATTTATACTTCTATTAAAATATAATCTAACTTCATATTATGATTTCAACGAAATCAATATACCTATCTACTTTAACATTTTTTTTGTATTGTATTTAAATATTAAACTAATTTTAGAAAGAACAAAAAAAATACCAAAAATTAAAATAAAAAAAAATAAAAAGAAAAGAAAAAGGATATGACTTTGTCAGGATTTGAACAGGGGACCTCTCGATCCCTAGGCGAATGCTCTACCGATCAGCTACCACGGCTTTTGTATTCAGTGGATCATTTCTCGGACATAATTACAATCTTGGTGACAGATACTTTAAATGAAAATAAACATTTTCAATAATACTTAGGAGGAAGACAAATCCAGAGACATAAAAAATTATAATAAATATATTTACTAACAACACTAATAATATATTCTTTTCACGCACACCTTATTTGCGCTACATAACTAAAATGATGTAGCGACTATTTAATACCATACTGTTCGTGTGCGCATGCGCCGGGAAATGTAAAAATTCACCCCCGTGCCTAAAGAAGTATAACTTCAAAAATACCAATAAAACTTGTACTCCCAAATCTTTTGTATAGCTGCTCCCTCTGCAAAATTATCTTCCCCCCATAACCTTGGTCCTCCATGTATACCTAGATCAAGCGATCACCATGCCTGCTCTACCCAATACTGTATTGTGGCTCCCAAAAATGTACACTTCGCATCTACAACTCCCATGCTCGTATCTGTATTTACTTGTCTTCTTCATCGCAAGTTGACAATATTCTCAGCACTCATCAAAACATTACTATTAATTCAAATAATATTCCAATACGTAGACTAATTTCACCTATCAAAAGAATATTACTTTCTAATGTAAGCCCATCCACTCCTCAACCTATAATTGAGCTTTGAGAATTGTATTATGAGAAGTAAAAGAAAGACAGGACTTGAATCTGTTGCACACATGGATAGTAAAAGACTAGCCCGAATAGCAATGGTTTTAGAACCATCAGACACCAATCACAAATATGACTACATGCTTAAGATTCCATAATGACAGATCCAAAGCCCTGTTATCATCATCCATTAATTCAATTTGTCCATTGTTGAACATAGGCTTCCTCCAGATATTTCCATTTTATTCTCTTTTTCACCTCTGCTATCCAATTGGTCACACTTCTTATGAGACATTGCATTGGGACTCTTCCACGGCTTCGCCATCTTTCATTCTCGCAACATGTTACACCCATTTCCATTTTTGTCTTATAATACGTTCGATAATGTCTTCACTCCTGTTTGTTCACGAATTTCCTTTTAGTTTATTCCAAGCATTCAGCTCTCCATTTTACGTTGCTTTAAATTCCCGTTATAAGAAGTAGAAGAGAAGATTTAAACAATATTTCATCATTAGATCTTCGCTTGTCCACTGCTGGACATAGATCTCCCTCATAATTTTCCATCTGTTTCGATCTTGTGTCTTTTGCATGCCATTCCAATGACAACGTTTTAGATCATCTGTCTAACGTGTTGGTGGACGACCTCAAACAATATTTGGGGGTTGTGTGTGTGTGACAAGTATCTACGAAAGTATCTATCTTGATTAAAAGTATCTACGAAACTGGTACAGCTTGTGTTCGACTTCATGAAGATACCAAGAAATTTAGAATAGAACGTGGAATTAGACAGGGTGATACTATCTCCCCGAAATTGTTTACAGCTGTTCTTGAATATATGTTCAAGCAAATGGAAGGAGAGGATAATATGGGAATCAATATAAACGGGGAGGATCTGAACCACCTAAGATTTGCCGATGACATCGTTTTAATATCTGATAGAGTTGATAAAGCTACAAAAATGCTGCACACGCTCTATAAAGTGTCAAAAACAATTGGTCTTAAAATTAACACCTCAAAGACAAAATTTATGACCAACCTTGTAGTCAGCGATAAAATTCAGATTGGGAGTCATAGCATCGACCAAGTAATAGCTTACAAATATCTAGGACATGAGATTCGCTTAGGCCGAGATAACCAGACAACTGAAATACAAAGAAGGATAGGTCTTACATGGGCTGCCTTCGGTAGATTAAATAACATTTTCAAGTCTAATATTCCAGTTTGTTTAAAAAGAAAGGTCTTTGACCAGTGTGTTTTGCCGGTTCTTACATATGGTGCAGAAACACTAACTCTGACAAAAAGAACAATAAATAAAATAAGAGTTACACAACGCGCTATGGAAAGATCAATGTTAGGTATTACCATCAGAGATAAAGTACCAAACCTAGAAATAAGAAGAAGAACAGGAGTCACGGAGGCAGTTGAAAGAATAGCCATGGCTAAATGGGCTTGGGCAGGACATGTTGCCAGACTGACGGATGACAGATGGACCAAAAAGATTCTGGAATGGCGACCAAGGCAGGAGGCATATCGAAGCAGAGGACGACCACCGACTAGATGGACGGATGATATCAAGCGCATCACCACAAATTGGATGCAAGAAGCTCAAGATAGAAATAGGTGGAAATTTTTACGGGAGGCCTACGTTCAGCAGTGGACAAATATAGGCTAGTTGATGATGATGATGATGATGTGTGTGTGTGAAAGAGATCCTGGCAACAGACAAAATCTATTTGCCACAAAACATGTAAATTCTTAATTACGTTAAATGTTTTCATGTTGTCTATTTCTAAACTATACCGCTATTTTCGAATATCTGATAAAATTAATGATGGAATCTAGTACCGATTTATCTGAGGAAGAAAGGTGAGCTGTAATATTTAGCGGCAATGGATACTCATGATGAATTAGTTCTTGATACAGAATTGAAGAAGATTGAGAGTTCAGAGAACATTCTAGAAATATATGATTTAGATCACCAAATGGATACATTGTCACAACTACAGACAGGAGAGTTAAGTATTCCAATTTTATATAAGTGAGATGGAAAGCGACCATGGTTCAATTTTAAACGAGTCAATACTGACATTTGTGCTCTATTATAATTAAAGGTGAAATGAGGAATGTTTTTTGGAAGTGTAGGGTGAATACTGAAATAATGGTTTGTAGATTTATTTACAATTCTTTTGTAATCAGTTTCCCATTTCCTTCTGATATTAGGTTTGAAAGCATTATTCAAATCTTTTAAATTAAATACTTTGTCAATATGGTGGCAACTGTGAGTACTTTTTGCGGCTATATCCGCAATTTCATTACCTTCGACTCCGCAATGTCCTTTCGTCCAAATAAACGAAACAGTTACATTATTTTGTTTAAGATCCACAATTAATTTTTTAATGTTTAAAATTAAGGCATTTCGGAATTGGTTTATTGGGTGACCGCTAATAGCTTGTAATGCTGATTTTGAGTCTGAAATTATTGCCATATTCGTGCATGTTTGAGTTGCACACCATTTTAGTGCCTTTTCAATAGCAAAAGACTCGGCGGTAAAAATGGAACAATAATTTGAGATTCTGTACTTTTCAATATGATTTATGTTTGAAACAAAAAATGCCGAACCTGTATTTATCTCCGTTTTTGACCCATCTGTATATATTTTAGTTAAATTCGACCCGAGACCATTTACAATGGATTTTATTATGGCTTGGTTTAAGATATTACAATCTGAATACCGAGTTAATATGGTGATAGGTTTGTCAATTATAGAAACGAAACAGTGTGCATACAATGGTATTTCATTAAGTTTAACAATATCATTTTGAAATAAGTTTGTATCAATAAATGCATCTGCCAAAGGAGGAGAGTTTTTCTTTTTCCAATAATGATTTGTCAAATTCTGGATTACAAGAAAGTTAATTTGTGCGATCAGATCACTGTTGTAACATCTATATTTTAATATACTTTTATTTGCCATAAACTGTCTTCGAAAACTAAGAGGAAGTTCTTGAGACTCTGCCAGAATGGCATGATTTGGTGAAGATGCCATGGCTCCCAAACAGATTTTCAGAGCTCTATATTGTATTCGATCAAGAGTAAGTTGGTTCGTATTGGAGGTAGAACCATAGAGAGTACACCCATAATCCAAAATCGAGCGAATATAAGACTTGTAGAACATTAAGGAAATTTGTTGATCCGCGCCCCAGCTCTGTTTGGAGAGGAAGCGCAGAAGATTAATTCCCTTTTCACATCTTTGTTTGACATACTTAATGTGACTGGTCCATAGAAGTTTACTATCTATAATTATACCTAAATATTGATATTCTTTTACGATAGTAATAGTGTATTTACCTATAGAGAAATTATCGACTAACTGATATCTGTGCCTTGTGAAACACATCACAGCTGTCTTTTCTGGTGAAACACTAAAACCCATATCGTCGAACCAATTTTGTAACCTGTCAAAAGTACGTCTTAAGTCTATCATACAGCGATCGTAGGTATTATGGGGTTATATAATATTTGGGGATTATAAAACATAATATATTGACGTAGATAAAATACACTGATTGATGATTAAAGTATTTCATTTAAATTGCTTAGAAATGAAACCCAATTTCCAAAATTTGTCCAAGGAACCCCTTTTTATTTTTTCAGTTGGTTTTTTCCTCGAACCGATTTTCTGTACTGTTCAAAAGCTTCCCAAGTACAACTTTTTACGTGTTTAACATTTACTGTGTATAAGGTATAATTCATTTTAATTTATTTTAGGGAGTTGTTTTAGCAGACATAGAAAGCCAGCTTGGAAATGAAGCAATCACTAAATTGTCGAATCAATTTGGAAGTAACAAAGCAGTATTCCTAAAAACAGATGTAACAAAAGCCGATCAACTAGAAGGTATATACATAATTGCATGTTATAATACTTATGACGTAACGTTTTTTTGTTTTTTTGATATCGATCGGATATTTTTAAAATACATAATCTTCTTGATAATCAGGTTCTGTCGGTCTGGAAATAGATTTCTGAAAATAGAATTAGTTTCGTTATCAAAAATAATAGTTAAAATAATATATATATATAAAAATTAGACGAGTTATAGTTAGGAGAAAGAGTCAGAAGAATTATATAAGGAGACCAATATAACTGCAGTAATACGAGCACAAAGACTTAGATGGTTAGGACATGTCCAAATAATTACCCAAGTTAGATTGCCAAAAATCTTGTTACGCGCTATATTAGGTGTTAAAACAGAGAATGCCTAGGACCAGATGGAGTCATGAAGTTAATAACGACCTGAGGTATCTCAATGAAAGCCGTTGGAAAGAAAAAGCGAAGAAAAAACAGGAATGGAGGACGATTGTAAACCAAGTCATAAGTCTGCTTGCCTCGAAGTGCTAATATTTTATTATTATTCTTCCATTTTCATCAGTTTTTGTTAACTAGTATTTTATCATTTTTACTAATTTTTACAGTTTGTTGCAGCTGCCTTTAAACTAGCAGTATCGACATTTGGAGCAGTTGATATAGTAGTCAACAATGCCGGTATGCTCAAAGATTCTCAATGGGAGCTAGAAATTGCAGTTAATTGTGTAAGTACAGATTGTGCACCCGATAATTGAGTATGTACCGGGTGTCCCAATAAGAATGGCCCTCGGCCATATCTCAGGAACCGTTTATAGTACAGCTTTGAGAAAAAATATTTATAACAAAAGTTGCCTCGATTGGATTAAAAATGCATACTTGTATTTAATATTAACCAAAGAAAACTAGATTTCCGAAAATAGTTAAATAACTCTTACTAGCTGGCATATTACTTATTAGGCTATTTCGAAAATAAGACTCTTACATTGACGAAAAAGAGCTGTTTTTAACACGACCAAGTATGCAAAATTCGATTTAGCAGAACCGGACTTACAGCCATTTTTTCATAAGAAGGTTCCCACTCATCCCCACTTCTTATTTACAAAGGTAGACTTAAACTTGTGAAATCAAATATGCGCAAAGTTTTATGAAGAATACGATGATCGGATTTTCAGTGCCCGTTCATTAGGTAAATTTTGTAAAATTTAAATTTTTTTATTTTTGATATTTAATTACGCCCTCTAGCGGTGGACCTACAATTATGAAAATATTTTCCAGGCTTTTCCCGAGGCAACTTTTGTTCTAAATATTTTTTTCTCAAAGCTGTACCATAAACGGTTCCTGAGGCACGGCCGAGAGCCATTCTTATTGGGACACCCGGTACTTGAGTGATTGTGAAAATACAAACCTTGTATTTAGAAGATTGAGTTATGCAAAGGCACGTATCCACTATGTTCGCACTCCTCTTGCGCTCCGCGCTCCTGCAACACCGTATGGTGGATACCTTCGCGCTCCCGGACCGTGCAATATTGCGTGCTCGGCCTCAGTGCTCCAATCGGTGGCGGTTTATATGTAAAGGAGCGCAAGCCATATCCATTGGAGCAGTTGCAGGGAGAGCAGAGCGGAAGAGGTTTACGAACATAGTGGATACGTGCCATGATGGTTATTTTATGCAAAATAAATGTGAATATAAACAAGGTTAAAGAAATATATATACAGGGTGTCCCCGAAAATAGTGCGTTCCTTTAAGTTATGGATATAATACACAATTTAGAACAAAAAAGTCCTATAACATTTTTTTCTAAAGTTTCTAACCGTTTCCAAGAACAAAATTACATTGTTCTTCCATATAAGTTACTTGAAGCGTTATCTACACTCGCGTCATCTTTCTTCATTAGAGGTCGCTAAAAGCATACTCCGGTATAATATTTAAATATATTTACCAACCAGTCGGTACGTTTTGGTTCAATTAATTCTTTTGCAAAGCCCCTTTGATAACGGTTAAACCCGTTAAACACGTGTCAGAGGATGGTAAGAAACTCGAATTGAATAAAACGAAACCGACTAGTTTTATTTTAAATAAATATAAGACTTATTTACAATCAATTTATTATACCTTGGTCGACCGTTTTCGACGACTAAGCTTTGCTGTTCATCGTCAGATCTCCGGAAAAGTTAATTAAGTAAGGCCAATACAAGGAATATAGTTACATATAGTTAGATACTAAAACGCTCATTTATGCTAATCTGTTGTCTGAGTATCATCGGCTTTATTTAGTTCCTTGTATAGGCATCATTTAAGTAACTTTTCCGGAGACTGACGATGAACAGCGAAGTTTAGTGTTCGAAAATTCGAAACCAATCGTCCAAATGTACAAGAAACTGAACTAAGTCTAATACTTATTTATTTAACCTTGTTGAAACTGACTCACATGTAATAATTAAAGTATAAGTGTAATAAAGTTAATACAACTATTTTTTAGAACGCCGTTGTCCAAGGATCATTACTGGGAATCAAATATATGGGAAAAAATAATGGACACAAAGGAGGAGTCATAGTAAATGTTGCATCGATTTATGGTTTTCAAGAAGTGGAAGCTGCTCCGGTATACGGTGCCACCAAACACTTTGTTGTTGGTTTGAACAAATGCTTTGGTGCAAAATACTATTACGATCTGACAGGTATTAAAAACATCATCATCAATGGTGCTACAGCCCTATAAAAGACCTAAGTCCTCGACCTTCCAAAAGACCTAAGTCTATTGAGCCAGTCAGTTCTATCCATTGCCAACTATTGCTGCACCTATTTTTCTACCATGCTCATCTACACCATCCTTCCATCTGAGTTTTGGCCTACCCCTATTTCTACTTCCTACAGGTTGTGACATAAGGATTCTTCTAGGAGGGTTGTTATGCTGTGATCTTGCTAGATGTCTTGCCCATCTTAGTCTTCCTATTTTTGTAAGAGATACCAAGTCTTTACCACCAAATATATGTTTGTATCTGTGGTATATCTCGTAGTTGTACATCCTCCTACAAACACCATTTTCACAGATGCCACAGAATATTCCTCTCAGTATCCTTTGTTCAAATATAAGCAAAAGGTTTTTATCTGCCTTAAAGATGGTCCAAGGCAGATGAAACTTCTCTGCAACTTATCTTTAAGAAGATTTCTTAGATCATCTAAGAAGAGTTCTTAGATGTTAGGTCCGTTATGGAGTAGAAAGCTGGAATCTTATAGAAGATGCCATAAAACGATTAAAGGTGTTTGGAACGTGGTGCTACCGACGTATGTTGAGGGTCTTATATATACACCACATAACATAACTATTCTCCAGAGACTAAGAAAAGACAAAGAGATAATTAACACCGTAAAGAACAAGAAAGTGGCTTTCTTTGGCCACATTATGCGTAATAATAAATATCGACTTCTAAAGTTGATTCTACAAGGCAAGATTGAGGGCAAAAGAGGCCCTGGACGTAGACGCATATCCTGGCTGGCCACTCTTAGGAACTGGACTGGCCTAACGTCAACTAATCTATTTCGAACTGCTGTGAATGGAATAAGATGTGTCAATGCGGTCGCCAACATCTCTAGAACATGGGCACCTTTAGAAAAAGGAGATGGTCCATGTCTCCGATCCATATGTCAAAACTGGTTGTATAAGGGTTTTGTATATATGTTATAGTCAAATCCCGAATTTCAGGCACTCCTAGGTTTGACTAGGCAATCCTCAGGTCTGACTGACGATCTTAGTCAAAGCCCGAAATAAATTACAGTTTCGGCCTTTGACTAGTCAAACCTAGGAGAGACTAAGTTGGTCAGGCAAAGGTCGAAATTTTATTTTATGAAATCGGGGTTTGACTGGTCAAACCCCGATCAGCTATTAAAATGTCGTAATTTGTTAGATTAGGTTTAACAAAACGTCATTTTTTAAATTTAATGTTCATTATTTTTATATTTTCGTAATTAAAATAAAATAATGAGTGTTTATTTTATTAGCCTTGTCTTCCAAATTTTGAATCTTTTGTACTAATTTCTCTTAGAGACATCTTAACGTCTGGAACATCTTCGAAATTAATAAAATTCTCTTTTATTTGATTTCTTGAAAAAATAATGTTTATTGTTCCCTATTTCGTACCAACTGTATATAAACCGTCAATTGTTTTAGCTTTTATGATACCCAAAATATTTCGAGCATCTCCTTTGGCTATATCAAAGCTGGGGATAGGTATTGTTACACAGACAGAAAAGATTAAAATAAATATAGGAAAGGCGATTGAAGGTTTTAAATGCCCAGGCTAATACTAAACAATTAAGTGAAAAAAAATGTACTCCAATTTCGATCGGAATAACTGTAACATTACCTATCCCCAGCTTTGATAGAGCCAAAGGAGATGCTCGAAATATTTTGAGTATCACACAAGATAAAACAATTGACGGTTTATATAGAGTTGGTACGAGATACGGAACAATAAACAAACTTACTTCAATAAATCAAATAAGAGAATGCAAAGAGAATTTTCTTAATTTCGAAGATGTTCCAGACGTTAAGCTGTCTCTAAGAGAAATGAGTACAAAAGATTGTAAATTTGGAGGACAAGGCTTTTTAAAATGCTACTGCAATAAGAAATGCTCTTCAAAAGTGTAAAATGTCTAACAGTCTAACGTATTGTGCAACTTTAAATGCCATAATGCCTCAACATGTGAGAATAAACATTATTTTTTAATTTTAATTACGACAATATAAAAATAATAAACATTAAAATTAAAAAATGACGTTTTATTAAACCTAATCTAACAAATTACGACATTTTAATAGCTGATCGGGGTTTGACTAGTCAAACCCCGATTTCATAAAATTAAATTTCGACCTTTGCCTGACCAACTTAGTCTCTCCTAGGTTTGACTAGTCAAAGGCCGAAACTGTAACTTTATTTCGGGCTTTGACTAAGATCGTCAGTCAGACCTGAGGATTGCCTAGTTAAACCTAGGAGTGCCTGAAATTCGGGCTTTGACTATAACATATACATAGTTATTTTTCTCAGAGTTTCTCAAAACAGATGGAACACGACTTCTACGGAACACAAAAAGAAGTATGGAGAATGATCAGAGGGCAAAGAAAGGAGATGAACGAATTAATAAAAGCGAAACACATTCAGAAGGCAACATGGGCAGACTACTTTCGATCTCTATTTGCTAAAGGCGACGATAATTAACCACCAACACCTGAAGTTACGACAAACGAAGAAATAAACATCGAGGAGGGAGAGGTAAAGGAAGCATTAAGAAAATTAAAAAATAGAAAATCTCCAGGAGAGGACTGAATATCGAACGAACTCCTAAAGTACGGAGGACAAGATCTAACTAAACAACTATTAAAACTAACACACCAAATAAAAGAACAAAACAGAATACTACAAAAATGGAGATCAAACATCCTAATACCTCTCTTCAAAAAGGAGACAAATCAGACCCCGAGAATTACAGAGGGATTAACTTATTAAACACAACATTCAAATTAACAACAAAAGTGATAACAAACAAATTGAATGAAATTATAACATTAGAAGAAGAAAAACAAGGTTTTAGGTCGGGAAGGTCATGCACTGACGCTATATCTATAATGAGGCAAGTTCAAGAGAAATCGTTGGAATACAACAAACCGGCATATTTATGTTTCGTGGACCTTAAGAAAGCATTTGACAGGGTCACATTAAAGGACGTTATCCACTTGTTATACTCGAGAGAGGTACCTCTGGGAATAATTAAAACGATAGAAAACATCTACCAGGACAACACAATAAAAGTAAAAGTGGAAGATGAACTAACTGACCCAATTAAAGCCGGCGATGGGATAAGACAGGGGGATTCCTTGAGTCCTTTATTGTTCAACCTGATCATGGAGGAAATAATAAAAAAAGTAAGAACTAAAAAAGGATACCAAATGGGAGAAAAACAACTTAAAATAATCTGCTATGCGGACGATGCAATACTAATCTCCCAAAGTGAAGATGATTTACAACGTATGCTGCACCAATTCAACATAATCGCCAGAAAATTTAACATGTTAATTTCCTCAAAAAAGACCAAATGCATGGTTATAACAGCAGATCCAATAATATGTAAATTGGAGCTGGAAGGTCAGATAATAGAACAAGTGATGGAGTTTAAATACGTAGGCATCACATTATCTAGCTACGGAAGGCTCGAAACAGAAGTGGAAGATCAAGTGAATAGAGCAAACAGAGCCGCAGGTTGCCTGAATGACACAATATGGAGAAATAAAAATATCGGAAAAGAAATGAAAGGCAGAATTTACAAAACAGTCATCAGACCAATAATGACATACGCGGCAGAAAAACGACCCGACACAGAGAGCACAAAAAGATTGCTCGAAACAGTATAGATGAAAACCCTTCGAAAAATCGATGGTAAGACTCTATGGGACAGAGCTAGAAGTACAGATATACGACAGAGATGCAAGGTGGATAACATTAATAACTGGGTTAAAAACAGAAGAATAGAATGGAATGACCACATAAGCCGAATGAAAACAAATAGGGTAGTCAGGAGAGCGAGAGACGGTTCCTCAATAGGAAGATGATCAGTGGGAAGACCACGAAAACGATGGAACGACAACTTACTAGAGGCACATTGAAAAAACAGACAGAGTTATGTCTATGCAAAAAGAAGAAGAAGAAGAAAATAGTTATTTTTGTTTTTTGGCTTAAGTTTCTGCTGTGTCTACCCAGTCCAAAATAGCATTTGTTTGCTGGGATTATCCTTCGCTTGATTTCTTCCGTCATGACATTCTCCTTGGTGATCAGGGAGCCTAAGTATGTGAATTTGTCCACCATTTCAAAGGTAGAGTTATCAACCTTGAGTTGCTGCTGTCTTTGGCTCTATTGTTGGGTGTTGATGCCATCATCTTAGTATTCTCCTCATTTACTTGCATGCTCATATTTTTTGAGGCATTTGAGAAGATAGTATACATTTCTTCTAGCTTGCGTGTTGTGCGGGCAACTAGATTCACATCATCTGGTGTTAAAAACATATAACTTAAAAATTTTTCGGCAACAAAATGAAGCGAATGTTATGTTACAATTTGGGAATTTATACTTCTTCTCCTTCTTTTGGCATCATAATCTTGGATGGGCCTTTGCCTGTCTCGCTATGTCATTTTATTCAGATGTCTCTTGTATCCTTCTCCTCCATTGTCTTATATTCATGGTTTTCAGGTCGTCTTCCAAGTCATCCAACCATCTCATTCTGGGTCTTCCATTTTTTCGCCATCCTACCGGCTTCCATTGTAATATTTTCTTTGTTGCTTTTGTATCTTCTTGTTTCTGCTTATGTCCCAGCTATGACAGTCTTTGACTTTTCACAAATCTTACAATATCCCTTTATTCAATTCATTCGTAATGATATACATACGTTAGTACATTCTTTCACGGTTTTTGCTGTAAATTTTAAAGAACCGCTTGGATTGACATGAAATTTTCCATACGCATAGGTAACATGTCAAAGAAAAAAAGTGATATGGTGCCTAGATGTGCTTTTGCCCTGGGGGTGAGTTTCACCCCATCTCGGGAGTGAAAAAATATATGTTCAAGTTAAGTCCCGAAATGGATAAACTGACTAATTTTAAGCAACTTTTGTTCTCTAGAGTTTTTTCACCGACTCAATACTTTTCGAGTTATTTGCAAGTGAATATGTTCATTTTTCAACCAAATAATCAAGTTTTTAGACGGTTTTTCGCAAATAATTCAAAACGTAGCATTTTGCCGAAAAAAATATTTTTAGCAAAACTATAGCCTATAAAAAAGTAAAAAAACGGTGTATATATTAGGTCTCTATACCTGACAAAAGCAGAGTTATAGCTAATGAAAAATAGCTTGATATTCGAAAAATTCCAAATAGAATAATTCAATGTGAAATATCCAAAAAATGAAGCATTATTGGGGAAAACACATTACAACTTTTTAAAGTGTTTAAAAAAAGCTTTATTTCTGTTTTTATAAAAAAATTTCTAGCATCAAATGTAAGCAACTTACGCTCAAAATAAAATTGGTCCCTTTTGTTTTGGCAAAAGAAATCAGGAAGATCACCCCCCCAATTAGCAACTTAAATGAAATTAATCGTTGCCGCTTCACAAGTTACTTTATTTATGTTGCGTTTATATAATCTGTAAGTTTCATCGATTCAAAGTGCTTATTTTTGAAAAAATTTGGTTTTAAAATAAAATTTTTAAAAATTTTAATTTTGAAAAAAATGCTTTTTTTCAAAATAACTTAAAAACTATTAGAGATACCAAAAATCTTGAACAATAAAAAAAGTCGGCTTTACTTTTCTGAATATTTTGTATTTTTTTGTTTTTCCGTAAGACAAAAATTGGTTAAGATTCGGTGTTTCTAAATTTGTATACACTTGTGATCAGTGACTCGTTTAAGCCCTTTTAACTACAGCTCTTTCAAAAATAAGGACTTTGAACCGATGAAATTTACAGACCATATGATCAATACATACGCGAGTAAAAAACTTGTGAAGTAGTAACAATTAAGTTCATTTGAAATGCTAATTAGGGGGCGATTTTCCCGATTTCTTACCAAAAAAGGGACCAACTTTATTTTGAGCGTAACTTGTATACTTTTGATGCTAAAATTTTTTTTAAAAAACAAAAATAAGCATTTTTTAAACACATTTAAAAAGTTAAAATGAGTTTCCCCAAAAAAGTGCTTCATTTTTTGGTTATGGCACGTTAAAATATTCGATTTGGAATTTGACGAATATAACCTATTTTTCATTAGCTTTAACTCTGCTTCTACTAGGTATAGTGACCTAATATATACATCATGTGTTTTACTTTTTTACGTGCTATATTTTTGATAAGAATTTTTTTTTGATTAAATACTTACTTTTTGAGTTATTTGCGAAAAACCCTCTGAAACGTGGTTATTTTGTAGAAAAATTAACATATTTACTCGCAAATAACTCGAAAAGTATTAACTTGGTGAAGTTGCTTACAATTAGTCATTTTATCCATTTCCGGACTTATTTCGAAGATATATTTTTCACCCCCAAAAGGGGGTGAAAGTCACCCCTAGGGCAAAAGCACACATCGGCACACTATCACTTTTTTCTTTGACTTGTTAGCTATGAGTATGCCAAATTTCATGTCAATCCAAGAGGTTCTTTAAAATTTAGAGGTTTTGCAATATTTTACCTTTATAAAAGAACGGACTGTGTATACTATCACCATTTCTCTGTTTTATAGATGTTCCTCTCTACTTTTCTGAAGAAGTTTTGTTTTTGGTTCTTATATTTTCATGAAATGTTTTCTCCCTCTCTGTAATTTCTGTAATACAGTTTTGTCTTTAATACACAGCCCTTATATAAACAAAACAAAATTAAACAGACGATTAAATTATTTATGTTTTATTTGTAGGTATTAAATTTCTAACTATGTGTCCTGGAATAACTGATACAACACTAGTGAACGAATCAGCAGGATTTACTTTCCAAGGATTTCCCAATTTGGGAAAAATGTTAAGCGAAGGTTTAGCATCAATGCCCCAACAAACGTAAGCCAATATATATATATATATATATATTGTTGTGATCTTGATTATTGATGTGAGATAATATTTTTATATGTCATTTAATTTAATCAATGCTTTAATACTAATCTAATTAATTTACCAGATCACATATCAATATGTTTTCAATCTCAGGGCTTTTTATAAAATTAATTACTTACATACGTGGCTTCTAAGTATTTCTTAATGGTTCCTAATCGGGATAGGAAAGAAAAGAGTAAAATAATAACACATATGGGTTACAATTGTAATCAAAATATTGTTTATTTTATTTAAATGGCAATCACTGCTTAATATTTGCTATATCTTATTTTTCTTAAACATAACATTTACACATGGGAATCTTATTTTCTTTTGATTTCCAATTGAAAGTTTTTATTAACATTTAACTATTATGATTTATTAGCAACAATTCTATTTAAGTTTGATGAAGCTTTTCTGATATTATTGATTATGTTTCTTCAATTTTAAATGTGGTATTTACTACGAAAAACCCATACATTCATGTCCAAACAAATGAGACTGACCTTTTTCTGGTGCACTGAGAATGTCTTCACACAAGACCCGTTTCCTGCTATCCTTGGCTGCAATCCAAACCTCGTCCTGGCTTCCAGTAATGTTCTCCTCTGAAACTAGCTCGTATAGCTCTCGTTTCCTGCTTCTGTCGTGATGCTGTGTTCTACCTTTTTCGAAACTGCAATCAGCTACCGGGAACTCTTGGCTCAAGGAGGTTCTTTTACTCTCAACCTGGCCTACCTCTCGTTCTACGATAGATACTTCACACTCACGGAACTACACAGGCTTTCTCACTCTCCGTACACTACCGTCTACTACTCGACTTCACTTCTCGACAGCTCAAAACATTCTGATCTCTATTTGTCATTCATTCCCCTACTTTCTAAATATCCCTTCCAGATTCACAAACCAAAATTCCACCACCAACTCTCATTCGCAGTATTCCTCAAAACCAATTTTTAAACTTTCTAAATATGCTTAATGGATTTCAAAGAAAATAGTTAATTCCCATTCTAAAATTACTTTCTACTATATACAAATTTTAATGACCTTTTAACGATTTCACTTGAGTCTTATTTAATCACTTCTTAAAATTAAATATAACAATTTGTTGTATACAGGTTGTTCTAAATTTATATGCCCGTGGTTGAGAAAATTGAAAATATTTTATATTAAATTGAATTCTGTTTATAATTATCAAATTTTAATTTTCATATCACATAGAAATATAACAAATCCCCGCCTTGTATTCGATAAAATTTATCTGCCTTTTTAAATAAATTTTCTCGAGGCAAAACCAACTCCCTGTATATTTCCTTACTTTAATCTACCTCTTATACCCCTTCTTCTTGTATTACTCTAATTAGTCCCACCTGTAGAGTAATTGTTTCCTTATTTTCAGTGTCCTCATCCTGTGTTAGAGTGTCGGCTATTATGTTGTCTTTCCCTTTTTCCCATATCAATCTTCTGTCTTTTTCCTCAGATTTTTCACATACTTTTACCGTGCATTCTGCATCCTCGTTTTCATATGCCTCCTCTTCAAATGCCACTGTTTCGATTATATCTTTTTCGCTTTCATTTGTTAGCTTTATTTCTCCTTCTCCTGAGCTCATCTCTTCTTTTGAGGAATCCCAGTTTTCTTTTGCTTTTGATACTCTCAATTTTTCTTCTTCTGGGCTCAACTCTTCTTTTGAGGAGCCACAGGTTTCATTTTCTTTTGTCTTTTTCTGACTTTTTCTCCCTTTTCTTCTTTGTCCTTGCTTCGTTGCCAAATTCATTTCCACTGTTTGGTCTTTACCTGATTCGTCCGTATTTTGTTTCTCCTGTTCCTTGTCCTGTTCTTCTTCTTTTTCTTCTGTTAGATTCATCGTATTATTTTTAAAATCTATCACTACATGTTTTTCTGCCAATTCGTCAACTCCTACTATCATGTCATGTGACATGTTTGGCATTATTACACATTGTAGTGCATACATCTTCTTACCCAGTCGTACCATTACTCGTATGCCTTCATTTATAGTTGCCAATGTCCGTTTGTTTGCGCCCACTAAATTTACCCTAGGTATTTTGTAAATTAAATTTGTTAAGTTAACTTCTTCTATTAGTTTTCTGTTGACCAATGTTATTTCAGATCCAGTGTCTATCATAATTTTAATTGGTTTCTCGTTGATAAATCCATCCACAAATTTTAAATTAACTCCATTTTTCTTTTCGTTGTTCCTTGCCAATTTAATAAACTCCTTGGGGTTACAAAAGATTCCTGTTTGATTTTTGGTTTTTAGTGAGCGCCGTCGTGAAAAAACGCCGGTTGCTCATCGTAGTTTATATTTTCGTCATAATGTCTCTCTCCGTCATATTCATCTGTCTGGGTATTATTTACTTCTCTTCTATTTTCTCTTGGTCTGTCGGATCTGTTTCGGTTTTCTCGATATCCCTGTTCATTTTGTCTACCATTATTTCTGTTTTCTTGATTTGAGCGTGTGGTGTTTCTATTCTGGTATTCTCGATTTCTGTTCTCATTCCATTGCCTATTTCTTTGTTCATAATTTCCTCTTCCGTTGTCTCTATTTTCGTTTTCCCTTCTGGGATTAAAATCTCGTCTTGTATAGTCCCTCCTATTTTGATTTCTATCTCTGTAATCCTGTGTTTCTCGGGGCCTGTAATCTTCTCGCGACCTTCTTGATTTTCTTTCCCTTAAACGTGATTCTCTTATTTGTAGGAATTGGCATAAACTATCTATGTCTTTGTAGTTTTGCAATGTGATATGGTCTTCCAGCGTTTCTTCGAAATGTCTTGCAATCAGTTCGACTAATTGTTCCGATGAGTAATTATATTGTAAATGTTTTGCGTTATAGTAAATTTGTAATGCATATGTCCTTTCTGATATACCCATCCTATCATTGTATTTCCCATTTTGCAATTCCTTGTTAATTTCCAATTGTTGGACTTTTCCCCAGAAATAATTCAAAAATTTTTGTTCAAATTGTTGCCAACTGTCAAATTCTTCTTCTTTGCAATCGAACCATAGGCTTGCTTCATATTTTAGATGGTTTCTGATAGTTTCTTTTGCTGTTTCGAAATTTCCGATGTGTTGTATTTTCTTTTTCAGGCTATTTATGAACGGCACTGGGTGTAATCTTCTTACATCCCCGCCAAACCTTATCTTCACGTCATCTGTGCTATGTATAACCATTTCTCTTCTTTCTCCTACATTTTGTTGAATATTGATTTCCGCAATCTTTCTTTCCATTTCTTCTCTGATTGCTTGAATAGCGTTTTCAAACTTGTTTTCCAAATTTTCTATTTCCTTTTTCTGGCCATTCGTTAACTCCTTTATTTTATCTTGAATTTTCATTTCTTGTTCTTTCATCTCGTTTTTCATTGTTGTTAAACATCCTTTTACTTCCTTTTCTATGCGTTCCTCCATTTTCTTGTTGTTCTCTTCTATTGCTTGTTTCATTTTTTGTTGTGTTTCATCCATTTTTTTATCCAATTTTTGTTGTGTTTCATCCATTTTTTGTTGTGTTTCATCCATTTTCTGTTGTGTTTCATCCATTTTTTGATCCAATTTTTGTTGTGTTTCATCCATTTTTCGTTGTGTTTCCTCCATTTTTTGATCCATTTTTTGTTGTGATTCATCCATTTTTTGATCCACTTTATCCATTTTCTTTGATGTTTCTTCCTGATTTTTATCCATTTTTTGTTCTATTCTTTGTGACTGGAGTTGCATCATTTGTAATAATTTATCTATTCCTGATAATTCTTGCTGTTCTGATGCCATGATTGTCGTGTCTAAAATATCTTCTTGGTCTGAATTATTCTCTTGATTTGAATGTTCTTTTTGTTTTTTGTTGTCTTTGCTTTGGCTTCTTGTCACAGACATTTGTTTTCAAGAAGTACTGTCCCCGCCAAATATGAAATTTTACTAGTATGTTACCAAGACGACTTTTTCTCACCCAAATATTATAAATTGTCAATAAATATATCAAATGTAAATATCGTAAAAATAAAATATTAAATCAGTTATGTAAAATTTGTACCTAAAGAGATCTAAAATTTTATGTTATCAAATGTAAGTATCTCACTTTTTACCACAGGCATATAGATTTTCAAATACCGGCTTTACTCTTTCTATCCTTCAAATTTGCCACTAGAAATACTTAACAATGCTTTCCACGTTGGACGACAGTTGTTGTGATCTTGATTATTGATGTGAGATAATATTTTTATATGTCATTTAATTTAATCAATGCTTTAATACTAATCTAATTAATTTACCAGATCACATATCAATATGTTTTCAATCTCAGGGCTTTTTATAAAATTAATTACTTACATACGTGGCTTCTAAGTATTTCTTAATGGTTCCTAATCGGGATAGGAAAGAAAAGAGTAAAATAATAACACATATGGGTTACAATTGTAATCAAAATATTGTTTATTTTATTTAAATGGCAATCACTGCTTAATATTTGCTATATCTTATTTTTCTTAAACATAACATTTACACATGGGAATCTTATTTTCTTTTGATTTCCAATTGAAAGTTTTTATTAACATTTAACTATTATGATTTATTAGCAACAATTCTATTTAAGTTTGATGAAGCTTTTCTGATATTATTGATTATGTTTCTTCAATTTTAAATGTGGTATTTACTACGAAAAACCCATACATTCATGTCCAAACAAATGAGACTGACCTTTTTCTGGTGCACTGAGAATGTCTTCACACAAGACCCGTTTCCTGCTATCCTTGGCTGCAATCCAAACCTCGTCCTGGCTTCCAGTAATGTTCTCCTCTGAAACTAGCTCGTATAGCTCTCGTTTCCTGCTTCTGTCGTGATGCTGTGTTCTACCTTTTTCGAAACTGCAATCAGCTACCGGGAACTCTTGGCTCAAGGAGGTTCTTTTACTCTCAACCTGGCCTACCTCTCGTTCTACGATAGATACTTCACACTCACGGAACTACACAGGCTTTCTCACTCTCCGTACACTACCGTCTACTACTCGACTTCACTTCTCGACAGCTCAAAACATTCTGATCTCTATTTGTCATTCATTCCCCTACTTTCTAAATATCCCTTCCAGATTCACAAACCAAAATTCCACCACCAACTCTCATTCGCAGTATTCCTCAAAACCAATTTTTAAACTTTCTAAATATGCTTAATGGATTTCAAAGAAAATAGTTAATTCCCATTCTAAAATTACTTTCTACTATATACAAATTTTAATGACCTTTTAACGATTTCACTTGAGTCTTATTTAATCACTTCTTAAAATTAAATATAACAATTTGTTGTATACAGGTTGTTCTAAATTTATATGCCCGTGGTTGAGAAAATTGAAAATATTTTATATTAAATTGAATTCTGTTTATAATTATCAAATTTTAATTTTCATATCACATAGAAATATAACAATATATATATATATATATATATATATATATATATATATATATATATATATATATATATATATATATATATATATATATAGTTTATATAATAATATGTCACTGGTACATCTCAGAAAGTAACTTTTAATAATTTTTTGGAGACTGAAGAAATTATTTTTATTTGGAGAAAATAACTCCTAATACATTTTTAGCTAAAGCAATAACTATTTGATAAATGGCGTGCTAGTTTTTACTACATGTTACTATAATAATATGAGACGCTTATTTTTAGAAAATATAGTTTTCGCGGATATACATAATAAACAAATCGCAAATCCTAAATATATTGTCATAAATACATTGAAGTAATAGAAAGCTTTTCTAGAAGATGTAAATATTTGCACATATCATGTAGAGCAAAGGACAGAAAACGAGAATTAATATGTTTTCTTTCATGGCCATTAAAGTAGATGGCACCTTTGTTCGCTGCCACTTAGCTGGGCAACATTCTAAAGACGTTTATTAGATTTGTGTTGGAATTCGTATTCAGCTATCTGTTACCTGACGATATCAAAACTTGATCGAAATGACGTCATACTATGACGCTGTTACCGAATTGAAACAAAAACACTGACAATTAATGCACCTACGACATATCCTCTTCAAATTTTTCTTCTTTTTGTAGGACATGGTCCTATTTGTTCTATCCTAACCTATTAATTCTACTTCCACAGGAAATGTATCAGTCTATTGCTTACATGTCTCTCACAATCTTATTACTAGCGAGGGACTCTTCTCTTTTTGAGCACCCACCAAATAATCTCTCTAGGAATTCAATCATATGCTTTCTCAAGGTCAATGAAGGTTTGTTTATTTATTCCTCTATCTATTTATCACCTTATAAAAAACCAAAATAAATTTTAGGGGAGACAATATAGATTTTCACTTCGGAAAAAATCAAACAAGATAGAACTTTTTGTAATTTCATTAAGAAATGTTTAATAAACAACATATCACAAAGTTCTACTCGAGAAGTGGGTGCTTCATTTTTTATTAAACAAATGAACTACGAAGTGTGATATTTTTTTAAATAACTCCGAAATATAAATTTTAGAACAAAACGGACTTAACCATTGAAAAATTCAGAAAATTTTACAAAAAAAAGCCTTATATAAAGAATTTTCTAAAATTAAATCTGTATCTTCTATAATTTTTTATTTATAACGCTAAAGTCACCCTTCTCACAAACATTGGTGCACTGTAAACTAGCGTACGGCGAAGTGCACGGTTGAGTTATTTTAATGTAATTCTTTAACTAATGGATCAAATGAAATTTTACAAATTGAACCTAAAAGAAGAATAATTAAGCTATCTTATGGTTATAATAAAAAGAAATAAAGTGTATGGGCATAAGTACGGTGGGGGCGGAAAATGAGCCTTACATGAATTTTGTTTAAAAATGATTTAAAAATGTGTAACTAATACAATTTTTCTTATATAACCCTCAATTTACCTTTTAAGCATCGTACTAAATGATGTTTCATTCAAAAAAAATCTCAAAAATTTAATTCAAATGAGATGACGTCTTAAAAAAATGTAATTTTTGAAATCATCGTAGTTTTATAGAATTACCACCAATTTAAGGCGGTATTACTCAAGTTTGAACAGATCTATTACAGTTTTATAAGTGCTTTTTTAAAGCTTAGGATGTAATCTTTAAAATGCACTAAATTATTTTATTTTAGAAATGAAATACGACTATTTCTTTTTGAGAAAATTAAGAAAGATAACAAAAATGTAATACAAAAACCGAAAATTACCAGCTAAAAAAATGTTTATATAAAAAAATAAAACGGGATAATACCCGAAGGTTGGCTGTATACCATCTAGTTAAATAAAATTAACATGAAGTAAAACTCCCTAGTGTAGTTGGTATATTTAATAAAAATTCTAAAAATTTTTTAAAAATCCAAACGGATTACGTTCAAAACGTTTTCGGACTTATCAGTCCATCATCAGTGAACTCTCTGTCCTTACTAAATAGCCACAATGCCAAACACTGGTCAAGATGTATGTTCTAACTACATGGTGAAATCTGTTAAACAATTTAGCTTACATTGGATGACAACGGATTAGTACTAGGTACATGATGCTCTACTCCATTAATTAAGAGATTTTTTATTATGAATAGGTCTACATTGAACTACGTTTAGTCTGTCAATGTAGATTGACAGACTCAACGTAGTTCAATGTAGACCTATTCATAATAAAAAATCTCTTAATTAATGGAGTAGAGCATCATGTACCTAGTACTAATCCGTTGGCATTCAATGTAAGCCAAATTGTTTAACAGATTTCACCATGTAGTTAGAACATACATCTTGACCAGTGTTTGGCATTGTGGCTATTTAGCAAGGACAGAGAGTTCACTGATGATGGACTGATAAGTCCGAAAACGTTTTGAACGTAATCCGTTTGGATTTTTAAAATTTTTTAGAATTTTTATTAAATATACCAACTACACTAGGGAGTTTTACTTCATGTTAATTTTATTTTGTTTATATAAAGTGATCAAAACTTTTTTCTGTAAAACTTACCTAAAATACATTTAATAACAAACTTCAACAATAATAAATGTTCAGCAAAATTTTTTTTTTAGCTCTTATACAGTATGTCTGCGTAACTTGGAACCTATTGATAACTTTTTTATTATCAGCTTTACGAAAAAAAGCTATTCTGTATAAAATACTCTGCATCGTATATAATCTAAGACGCAATCATCAAATATCAAATTTAATGAATTTTATACGAGGTATGTCAAAAAATATGAATTTCACCCAAGAGTAAAGTATCGTTAAATTTCACAATATCGAAAATTGTTATAATGAAAAGTTGTTTGGAATTAAAAAATTTGTTTTAGTGTTCAATTACATCCTTCTAATTAAAATATTGTGAATAATACAGGCACTTAACTCTTAAGAAAAATTCATATTTTTCACATACCTCGTATAAAATTAAAAAATAATATCTGATACCAGGGAGAGCATTTTATGAAGAATAATTTTTTTTCGTAAAAGTGATAATAATAGCTCTTTGTATAACAAGGGAGGAAAGTGCTACTTTTCCTCCCGAGAATGAAGTTTACTGCCCGATGCGTAGCGGAGGGCAGTAATCATTCAAGGGAGGAAAAGGCACGTTACTCTCATGTTATACATATGGTTTTTCCACCTTCCTCAAATAACAAGTCATTTTTTCATTTTTACTTAATTTATTTATGTAACTTACCAACAAAATTTATTAGAACTAAAACTAACAAGTAGGTACCATATAACTGTCAACTGTCAAATATAAGTCAAATTATTAATGTAAACATTGTTAAATCAAAATAACAATTTACTGTTTTTTACCATTCTGCAAAATACAGGGTGTTTTATAAATAAACGTTAAAATGTATAGATACTTACGTAATAGAAATTAGATATTATACAGGGCTTCAATAAGTTATATTTCATAAATGAAATACCATGACATCACTTTTACTTTTCCTCCCTAGGGAGGAAAAATATTTTCCTCCCTAGGGAGGAAAAGTACAACTTTGCTCCCTACAATCAGGCCCAGAAAAGTATACTTTCGGTAGAGGTAGGTGGAAAAATAGTTATCATAATTGTAATAAAATGATGATGATTATCCGCAATTTGATAAAAAATTTAAAATTTTTTTTCAATTAGAATAATGTAATTGTATATTTAAACATAGTTTTTAATTTCAAGCAACTTTTCATAATAGCATTTTTTGATATTCTGAAATATAAAGGTACTTTACTCTTTAACGAAATTCATATTTTTGACATAACTCGTATAAAATTGATAAAATTTGATATTTGATTGTTGACTTTTAGATTTTTGACTATCCAGAGCATTTTATGAAGAATAATTTTTTTCGTAAAATTGATAATAAAAAAGTTTTCTATGTGGTTCCTAGCTACGCAGACATACTGTATATGAGCTTCTGTATAAGAATTTTCAAATTGCAATGCCATATTCGGATTCAGTATAATCAAAAACAAAATAGAAATATATTTGATCAAAGTAAAATAATGAATTTAACGATATTTTTAAAATTATTAATACAAAACAATTTTTATTGTGTTTAAACAATTAGCGGCCAAATCCGCGAGTAGAACTTTTTACTTCAACATGTATATAAACTAACAAAAAAAGTTTTAGAAAAATATAAGCTTGTTTGAATTTTTCCGAAACAATGCATGTTTTCGTTCTAATTGCACTCCCCTATATAGGCTATTTCGGTTTCTTAACGTATCCATCTATCAATACCTTAATTAGTCTCTTCTATATTTTCTTGGTATGACTAAGTAGTTTTATTATTGAAAAATAAAATAATCGTTTTCGTTTTGATTCAATTCGAGTCTCTTGCCATCCTCTGACACAGTGTTTCTGGGTCTCTACCCTTTGTCGAAGAGGCTATTGCAAGTAGAGTCTACTCATTGCAAGTAGAGTCAGAGGATGGCAAGAGACTCGAATTGAATCAAAACGAAAACGATTATTTTATTTTTCTTTTTCATGCTTTACTCGGTTTAGAGTACAAAATGACCAAGTGTTCTTAAGGTATTCTGAGACGCATTGTTGGAGAAGCTCCTCCTAGCGGCGCCGCTTGATACTATGGTATCTCGGTTAACAGAATCCTGACTCTTGGTCGAAATTTATTTTATTTAGTTTTATTATTGTTGTAATTTTTTTTGTTTGGAGTACTTGCACTAATCGCAAAACCAAACAGTGCATGGGTTTAAATAATTGAAGACTGCATATTTAAAGGTATTAACTTAAACTCCATAAAGTAGATGAAATAATAATATTAAATACGAAAATAATCGTTTCGTTTTGATTCAATTCGAGTCACTTGCCATCCTCTGACACCTGATGTTTCGGAATCTATTCCTTTTCAAAGAGGCTTCGCAAGAAGACCGACTTGGATCAAAACGAAACGAGAAGATGGTGCAAATATTAAAATATCTACACCGGAGTATGGTCAGACTGTCCTCTAACGGGGAACGATGAAATGAGTGAAAAAGAATGTCGACAGCGAATCAAGTAATCTATTAACCGAGGTACAATCCGACAAGCCAGTGCTGGCGCGTGACCTTGAGCGAAAATACAAAGCGACAAATGCAGAATACGAGAAGGTCAGCCGCCACTTCTCGCTTGTCGCTTTGTACACAGTACCAAACGGCGCCGCTAGAAAAATGAAAATATTCCAATAATGCGTCACAGATTACCCATTATGAAACGTGTCTTTTGTACTCTAATATTGTTCGTCCGCTTTAACTTTTCCCATGCGTCACGATTCATTTTCAAACACATTAAGTCAAAACATAAAGTGAAACGAACGTCGATGTGCATATACATTTTTTATACTGTATACTATATACTACACACATCGGCGTACGTTTCAATTTATGTTTTGACTTAATTTGTTTGAAAATGAATCGTGACGCATGGGAAAACTTATAGCTGACGAACAATACAGAGTATGGTATATAAAAAAAATGAAAATAATCGTTTAGTTTTCATTCAATTCGAGTCTCTTGCCATCCTCTGACACCTGATGTTTCGGAATATACTCCTTTTCAAAGAGGCTTCGCACGAAGACTGAATTGGACCAGAACAAAACGAGAATATGGTGCAAATATTAAAATATTTGCACCGGAGTATGGTTAGACTGCACTCTAACGGGGAATATGAAATATGTTCGAAAGACTTTATTGAAAAGTTAGTTACCACCAAAAGCTCTGTACATACTGATTTTGAAAGAATACAAGAATGACAGCTCTCAGTCATTTCATTATTTATAATTTCTATTTTTAAATTTCTTGTTATACGTATAATATATCTATTAACATTGTATAATCTATCTTTTAGGCCAGAATATGTTGGACAGGGGACGGTGACTGCCATTACCAAAGGAGAGCATGGTAGCATTTGGGTCTCAGAAGGAAAGGAACCTGCCTACGAACTCGACGTTCCTGATCGGAGGACAATGAGAAAGCATTAATTGATATTTAGGACATACATATACTACCAAAAACGTGATTCTACATTTATTCTATTGTTGTAAATAGTTAATAAACAATATAGTTCTTAGTCCGGCGTTTTTGTATTTGTACTTATAATAGAAGCGATTTAAATAAATCCAAAAGAAAGTTTTAAAAGTTTTGGGCTAGCAGATAAGTCTGACAAGATGAATGACAATTTCACGTTAAAAAAACACCGTCTTCTTCTTTCTCTTTATAAGCAATGCTGCTTGTTCATTCTTCTTCTAAAAGTGCCTATCTTCTGGAGATGTTGGCGACCACATTGACCCATCTTATTCTATATACGGCAGCTCGAAATAGATCTGTTGACGTTAGACCAGTCCACTTCCTAAGATTGGCCAGCCAGGATATACGTCTACGTCCAGGGCCTCTCCTGCTCTCAATCTTGCCTTGTAGAATCAACTGCAGCAGTCGGTATTTTTCATTACGCATAATGTGGCCGAATTAAGCCAATTTTCTGTTCTTTACGGTGTTAATTATTTCTTTGTCTTTTCTTAGCCTCTGGAAAATAGTTATATTAGTTGTATGGTGTATATATGAGACCCTCAACATACGTCGGTAGCACCACATTTCAAACGCCTCTAACCGTTTTATGGCATCTTCTGTCAGGCTCCAGCTTTCAACTCCGTAGAGGAGGACACTAAGAACACTGCTTGTTCATTCGCGGATTGATACCTCTATGGAAGGTTGTAACTCCATCTTTTGCGCGGTTGGTCGATACTTCTTCTACCGATTGGTGATTTATCTCTTGCTATTTTGACCACCCGTGTCTCCCCTAGTCTGCTTATGTGGTTGTTCCATTCTTTTTTTACTGCCCGTTCGTTTATACACTGTACATTACATTTTATTCTAATAACTTCACTCCTCTTTCGATCTCTTAGCGTATTTCCAGTAATTCTGCTCAGTATTCTCATCTCTACAGCTTTCAGTAGTCTTTGTGTTGTGGCTGTATTGGGTCTTGTTTCCGATGCATATGCCATTATGCATAAGTCTTATTTCACTTGTGTGGTAAGTTTATCTTGGGAGCATTGTATATTCCACCAAAGTCTACACTTAACAAGTACCAAGTGCACTTCGATCAGCTTATTAGTATAGGTGAACAATATTCAAATTCTAAATTATACCTCTTTGGTGACTACAACTTGCCATCAGCTGATTGGGAACTTGAAGACTTTTGCTCATCGGCAACTGCTAAACCTAATACATCGTTTGCAGAAACGGAGGCGATTGGTGTTATCTCAAATATGTGTGCTCTTCATAATCTATTCCAATCAAATAACCTTGCATTTATCAATACTTAGAAGCAATTGATTGGGACAGTCTTATAAGTGATAAAGAACTTTCCGAGATGATAGGTACTTTCTATGATATTCTTTACTGTGTGCTTAATATGTATGTTCCATTGAAAAAAGTTTGTACAAAGAAATTTCCTGGTTGGTATTCTAGTGAACTTACACAATTAATACGTGACAAAAAGTGCCCATTTAATTTACAAATGTAACAGGTCTCTTGAGAATTATGCAGGCTATAGTTAACTTAAAGCTCAGTGCAAAATTTTATCAAAAAATTGTTATGCTAATTATATACATTCAACTGAGATTTCGATCCAAGCTAATCCAAAAAATTTTTGGAAATTTGTAAACAGTAAGAAAGAAAATAATAGTATGCCTGTCTCAATGTCACTCAACAATACACTAGCCTCTAATGGCAACGATATTGCAAATTTATTTGCTAGCCATTTCTCTTCAGTTTTTAGTAATAAAACTCTTAAGCATAATGACAATTTAATACAGTCTAAGGTCTGTGTATCTTCCTATATTATACCAATTTCAAAAATATACGAAAAACTTTCAACTCTTAATGTCAATAAGGGACCTGGGCCAGATGGTATTTCTCCCATTTTTCTTAAACGATTCTCTTTTATTCTGTCTCGGCCGCTTTATCATATTTTTAATAAATCCCTTCAGTTGGGGGAATTTCCTGACTTTTGGAAACTATCCTATGTCACTCCAATTTACAAAGCAGGTAATAAAGCTGACATAACGAATTATCGTCCTATTTCTATTCTCGGCACAATTCCCAAGGTATTTGAGAGTATTGTTACTGATTACCTTAATTATGACTGCTCTTGGATACTAAATTCTCAACAGTTCGGATTTTCTTGTGGTAAATCAGCAGAACTTAGTTTGTTGCTTTATGTTGATACCTTGTCTGAAGCTTTGGAGAGGGGGTTGCAGATTGATTCAGTGTATACTGACTTCTTCAAGGCTTTTGATAGGGTGAACCATGATCTTTTGTTACATAAGCTCAAATTATATGGCATAGAAGGTTCTGTGTTGAAGTGGTTGGGCAGTTACCTAACAAATAGAACACAGCAGGTTAGGGTTAATCATCATTACTCCAACACTTTTCTAGTAACCTCTGGTGTACCTCAGGGCTCTAATTTGGGTCCACTTTTGTTTAACCTGTATATTAACGACATCGTCACCTGCTTCTCTAACACTTCTGCTCTCTTATTCGCTGATGATCTTAAATATTATCAAATCATTAATAATCAAGATGATGCAATATCATTGCAATCAGATTTAGATAATTTAGCCAACTGGTGTCTTGATAATGGGATGGATTTGAATGTCAACAATTGTCACATTATCCGGTTTTGTCGGAATCATCATTTATCAGTATTTAATTATACCATAAATGATCAATTATTGGATACGGTAGACTCAATTAAAGATTAGGTGTTGTTCTTGATTCCTCTCTGAGCTTTAACCATCACATCAACAATATTACTCAAAGATCCATGAAAATGCTTGGCTTTGTTAAAAGGACAACTCGTGATTTCACGAACGTGTTCGCTATTAAAATGCTCTATTGTTCTTTAGTCAGGACGCACCTTGACTACTGTTCTCCAGTTTGGTCCCCACATTATTTACACTTCAAGAACAAACTTGATAGTGTTCAACATAATTTTCTTAGATATATTGGGTTCAAAAAACACATCAATTATAATTATACAGATATGGAACGATTTTTGAATATCTCTTCTCTGGATGTCCGTAGGAAGCGTAAAGATCTTACAGTATTGTTTAATATTATCAATGGCATATATTACTGCCCTGAACTCCTTGCTAAAATATTGTTGTTTGTTCCACCACGATCAACAAGACAAATTCAAACCTTTCATATTTCTTTTCATAGATATAATTACTCATATTTTACTTTTGTTCCTAGAACACTAAGACTTGCTAACTCCCTAGGTGACCTTTTACTTTTTGGTAACTCTGTTGATGTTTTTAAGAACCATTTAACCAAATTAAATATTTAGCAATGTCATAACCTTGTTATTTGTTAGTAATTAATGTTTTGTAATTATTTTACTTTGTCATGTCTTTTTAAATGTTTTGTACTCTCTCATGTTATTCTTATATATTCAACACTGTAATTATCAATATCTTATTAGTGTATTACCGAATTGGGCTTGCCCGTATAAATAAATAAATAAATAAATAAATTATTGGTCTTACACTGGCTTTATGAATTGTTTAATTTATTTCAGTGTTAATGTGTGGGCCGGCCCTATAGTGTTATTAGGCATCCTGTCAGTCTCTTTGCTTTTTGAACTTGATTTCTCACTTCTTTGTCTATATCTACGTAGCTGGACAGTGTAATTTCCAGGTGTTTTATATCAGCAAATAGCTGATTACTATTGTTTTAGTTTTCTGCGATGAGATTGTCGTACTGCATTCTTTTGCTCTTATGTTAAATCGATGGACAAATCTTTACATACCATCTTGGGCTATCAATATTGCGTCCTATGAGCAACAGAATATGTTTTCTTCTTTGATGATTTCATACATGAAAATTGAAGATAATAGGGCTTAACGAGTCCCCTTCCCTTAATCCGCTGTCTATGTCCATAGTTTTTGTAAGTTTTCCATCTATTCTGACTTCCATTTTGTTGTTTTAGCACATGTTTCCAATAGTTTTATGACATCTAGGGGGAGTACTAAGGAATCTTTCTTGTTGGAACTTTTACCACGCTGAGCAGATGGGTTGTGAATTATTTAAAATTCTCTCATCCTAATTTCCTCGGCATCCTATATGATTTATAACTTTTGAAAATCTCGGAAGGTTGTAACCAAAGAAAGTATTCCACCTGTTGCCAATCTGATGGTATGAGAACGATATTTACTGTCGTTTTCTGTGCTACTCCGATTGATAACTTACTTTGTTTTTCGATAGATGGCTCTAGCTCACCCGTGACATTTCCTTCTTTGCAATTCGGAAAGGCTCAAAGTGTGATGCCTGGAGAAAGCGGAGAAAAGAGGATATGGGACTACTGATGATGGAAAAAAGACCTCCAAAACCGGTATAGACTCTTCCTGTACTCTCCGATTTAACCAGAGTATTATGCAGCTGCTGAATTTTCGTGTTGCAAAGAAATTGTAAATGTTTATACATTTTTTATTTTTTATCATTTAATAACTTTATCATGCCGTCATTCCTCTTCTTCTGTTTTTATAGGCATAATATTGTCACCACTGCAAGGTTCTTTTATATGTTATCCAGATATTTTTATCCTCCCTTTAAACGGATTTTTCAAACTTTTCGTTCTGCAGTCGAAATCAGATTTTAGTGTAATGTGTAGGATCAGCTAGCATAGCTAATTTACGAAAACTTAATAGAATAAAAGGTCAAGCTTTAAAAATTATGTTAGGGTTGATAAAAAAACTTCAAATGTACTATAAAAAACTAGTAGAAAAGAGATCGTTTACCATAAGACAAGGGTAGCTGGGTAAGAGAAACAACACAACAATAAGAATAAGAAAACATTCAATATAAATCTAGTATGTATACTAATAAATTATATTATAAATATCATGTTGCCACGAATATTCGTTTCGAATATTGGCGATCATTTTGGCTATAATTATTTTATTAACTGATGCTTTAAATAGATTATTTGTCGTGGAGAACCCTTTTCTCAGAATATTTAACCATAATATTCTTGTTCTCGCTATACCTCGCTTTCAGAATACTTTGCCTTGAAGGATTATTTTCATTAATCTGTATTTAGTGCCGTTTCTCATTATGTGTCCGAAATATTCTAAGTTTCTCTTTTTAATTGTAAACATCACCTCTCTTTCTTTCCCCATTCTTCGCAGTACGGTCTCGTTGGTTATCGTGTCCGTCCATGATATCTTTAGGATTCGCCTGTATAGCCACATCGCGAACGCTTTAAGTTTTTCTCCATCGCTTCAGTGAATGTCCAGGATTCAACTCCGTAGTACAATATTGAGAAGATATAACATCGTAGGAGCCTTACTTTTATCTCCAGATTAAGGTTGTGACTTTTAAAGAGTTTGGCCATGTTGTTGAATGCCTTCTCTATTCTATATTTTACTTCTTGTTAGTGATCCCATTGTTCGTTTACTATGGTTCCAAGATAGGTATACTGTTTAACTCGGTCCACTGGTGTATTCTTGATAAGCAGTTGGACGTCTCTAATTTTATTTTTGCTGATGATCATAAATTTAGTTTTTGATATGTTGACTTGTAGTACAAATCTTTCACTTACTTCATTTACTTTGTTTATGAGTTGCTGCAAACTGTTCAAACTGTCTGCAAAAATAACGGTGTCGTCTGCATAGCGGATGTTGTTTAGGTGTTCTCCATTTATGAGTATTCCATGTTCGCAATTTTCTAAGGCTTCACTAAATATCTCCTCTGAAATAATATAGGTTAAATAATATAGGTGAAAGTATACATCCAAAATCTGGATCGCTTCTGTCAGTTCATCTCATCTCCAATATTTAGCTGATTGGTTCCAGTATACATTTTGTATTTTACTCCGATCTTTATCATCCATTTGGGCTTTTGTTAGAACATCCATAAATTTTCGGTGTTGAACTGTATCAAATGCTTTTTGGTAGTCCACAAAGCAGGTGTAAATATCGCAAGTTATATCTCTGCATCTTTGGAATAATACCTGTAGACTAAACAGTGCATCTCTTGTACCTACGCCTTTCATGAATCCAAACTGTGTGTCTTGTATTCTCTCTTCGCATAGTTTGTATATTCTGCGATGTATAATTTTAAGAAACAGTTCTATAGTACATTCTTTCACGGTTTTTGCTCTAAATTTTAAAGAACCGCTTGGATTGACATGAAATTTGGTCATTTCATTTTTGGTTATTTCACATTAAATTATTCCATTTGGAATTTGACGAATGTGAACCTATTTTTCATTAGCTATAACTGTGCTTCTGCTAGGTATAGAGACGTGATATATGTATACACCATTTTTTTAAATTTTTTACAGGCTATATTTTTGCTACGAATGTTTTTTCGACAAAATACTAACTATTTGAGTTATTTGCGAAAAACCGCCTAAAAGCGTGGTTATTTTGTTGAAAAAATGAACATATTCACTGGCAAATAACTCTAAAAGTATTGACTTGGTGAAAAAACTTTATAGAACAAAAGTTACGTAAAATTAGTAAGTTTATCCATTTCCGGACTTACTTTGGACGAATATTTTTTCACACCCAAAAGGGGGTGAAAACCACCCCCCAGGGCCAAAGCACATATCGGTAGAGTATCACTTTTTCTCTTTGACTTGTTAGCTATGTGTATGCCAAATTTCATGTCAATCCAAGCGGTTCATTAAAATTTAGAGGTTTTGCAATATTTTACCGTTAAAGAACGTACTATTAATGTATGGCTCATTAAACTTATTAGCCTATACTCTCCGCAATTTTTCGCTCCCTGTCTCTTTGGTATTAACGTAATAATGAATGTATTATGAATGTATATTGTACAAGAATAAAAAAACCGTTAAACGCCGTAATGAGTGGCGCATACAATACTCCAACTACAAAAGATCTGATATGAATATTACGTAGAGAGAAAATGTATTTTCATTTTGATGCAAAATAAAATTCCAGTTTTATTTTAAAAGATTTTTCCATAATATTTGCTCAATTTGAAGTAAAACGCGCCACAAAAGAGTAACTTTGATACAGTTTAAATTTTGAAGCTCTTTTGTGGCGCATTTATTTCAAATTTAGCAAATATTATGAAAAAATCTTTTAAAATAAAACTAGAACTTTATTTTGAATCAAATGAAAATACATTTTTGCGCCACGTAATATTCATATCAGATCTTTTTTAGCTGAAATATTGTATGCGCCACTCATTCTTACGGCGTTTAGCGGTTTTTTTCTATTCTTGTATCAGGAGTTTTTCAAAGTTATTTACAAATAAAATGTATTAAGTTCAATGTAATGTTTCTTGATTACACGTTAAGCTTTATAAATGGTCGCCTTTGTGGCATTATCTCCCAAAAATGATATAGTGTACATCGAATGTACACTAGATTTTTTTTCTATTCGCAATAGATTGAAAAAAAAATCATAAACATAAAATCCTTTATAAAAGGTATATTTGTTAAAATCCCTATACAGGGCTACATCAAAGACAGAACTAGTTTTTGATCGGTTGACCGATCATCATCAGTGCGACCCTGACCCCCTATGGAAGCAAGTGAACTTGCTTCCATAGGGGGTCAGGGTCATTTTTTCACTTGCTTCCATACAGTCATGATGTGAACTTGTCAGATAGAGCTCATTGGTACCTCGGGCGAAAAACATTGGATATCTTAATCATCCATGTTATAATTCACATCTTTGTCATATGTTCCGATGACGGATCAATTGTAAAGGGTTTTTACCCTGTTATTTTTACTTTGGTGGCTTGCATGTAGATTCTAAGATTGCACTGATGATGATCGGTCAACCGATCGAAAACTAGTTCTGTCTTTGATGTAGCCCTGTATAGGGATTTTAACAAATATACCTTTTATAAAGGATTTTATGTTTTTGTAATGGTATACAGCCAACTACAGGAAATTTTTCCTCGTGGATTTGAAAAAAAAATATTGGAATGACCGGTAAATGAATTTGGATTGCCCGTTGCCCGATCAAATTTAGCGTCGTAACCACTACAACTACATAAACCATTTTGGGGATAATGGTTAATTGGATTATTCTTTTGTAGCTTAATAACTTCTAAACGCCTTAACCGATTTTGATCACTAAACATGAGTTTGAAACGTATTCACAAGTACTATCTGATGCATCAAAGGTCAAGTATGATAACTGAAGGTATTACAGGAATTATTGAGCTTGAAAAACTGTTTTTTCTCAAAATATATTTGATCATACTTATGAAACCTATAAGTTAAAAATTCGAATTTTCCCTTATATGAGGTATACACCGTTAGATACGCCTAGAGCCCTTCTACAAACGCTCAGTTATTGGCGCAATTCGTACGTTGAAATTTTGAGTAATTGTCGAAAAACCAAAATTTTCAAATTTAGTTTTTCAGTTATTCGGCTATACTGAGCGGTTTGTATATCTGATCCTGACGGCTAAGACACCATTTGAAAGCTTACCTCAACACTATTAATTTAGTATATGTGCGGGTCTCCTGTCTCTTCTTAAACCGAAGATATATACCCCCAAAATATATGCCGGTTTGTACCTACCAAGTCCTATAGCTGGCTTATGGGTGGTCAAAAGTCATAAACTACACAAACTACACCGATTCTGAATCGGCCCTGACCCCCTCTTCAAACACAGAAAAAAAAATTCAGATCGGTTTAACTTTTCCACATACATATATTAATATATGCATATTCACAAACATTTTCCCTTTTTTAAATAGAAATTGAGTCATATTTCTGAGCTTCGTAACTTTTGAATGGTATAACCGATTTTTAAAATTAGGTATGCGTTGGAAACGTAATGATCAGTACTATCATAAGCTGCAAAGGTCGGACTTAAATTTTCGAAATTTTTGGGAGTTTTGGGGACGAGAACGAAAAACAGACCCTAAATAGGAAGGGCCGTAAAATCCACACCCTTGAACCAAAATGGATGGTTGACATATGGATGGGTGAGTCTTTTCCTGAACTTTAAGGTGGGATTTGGCCTAATTTTCAATTCAGTCAGAGTTATAAAATCGAAAATTTCGTGGATATATAGTGTCGCGTGTAGGGGGATTGTGCGCCACTGGCGAGAACTGCCGTTCTCTTGGGATATGTTATGTAATTATGAATGAATTGTATAATGTAGTTAAAGTGTGTCTAATGGTCAATTTACGTGAAACTTTTAATCAATTTAAATTAATTCTGCCATTGAAAAATGAATCAATGTCCTGAATGAAAAATAGTTTGTAGATAAAAAAATGATGTGCTGGGAGCATATTATCATTTTTTTGCAATGTGTAATGAGTAATTGTGTAATGATTTGAAAATCCGCTCGCTCAGAATCCATAGTCCTCAGCCACCACAACACAACCTTGAACCACCCTTTTAAAACTCAATTCTCTAATTGCCACTAAATTATATTAAAAAAAATTATTGACTTCCTTTAATCTGAAAGTACCACATCTTAAAATAATTACCACTACTCATCTAATGTTGGATGAAAAATAAATTAAATATCAATCACACATGTTTAATTTTAGAGGACTCCCATTGATAAACAACAATAAATAACGAGCGACAAAAAAAAGTACAAGAGCTAATTGATATTTAAGACTGGCTTGTTCGATTTTACATTAGTGGAAACTTCCTTGTTAACGGATTTACATAACTTGATTTTGTGCTAAGATTGTCGTTGAAGTTTTCATAAATAGCTATCGATAGTGTCTACCTTACAGTCAAAGTGTCAAAGTAAAAGTGGGTAAGTACCATTATCTTACGTATTTTGATGTAAGTTTAGGATAAGCAATATGGTTATTAGACACTTATTAATTTTAAAAAAATTTTAATTTACAATATAGTAGGGGAGCGAAGTATGCTAAATGTGTAGTCACTCGAGCGCTTTGGGGATCTATTGGGTTGTGAAGAGTAGGTAGTAAAACCAAAAAAAGTTAAGTAAAGTTTTCCATTTTAGTGGGTACTTTCCATTTTTAATTCAATTTTCCATTTCCAACAATCGTTTTTTTTTTAGATTATAGCGCCATCTATCCATAATTCGAAAAAATGTTTCGAATAAAAGTTGCTTATTTTTACGTAAAGAATCCAAATATGGAACAAAAAATTTGGGGCTGCTATTTAAGATTTTAAAGTAACCCTCCCCCACTTCTGTGGGGGGTAGTGTTTGGTACCATTCGACAGATTTTTCAAAAATATTGATTAAGTGTATTTTGCAGTTTATTTTGCGAAATATCGTGGGATTTGTATTTAAAATTTTAAATTTACCCCCACCCCTCTCCGTGGGGGTCATGTTTGGTAACATTCGATAGATTTTTGAAAAATATTGAACACGTATTTTTTAGTTTTTCGATCTAACGTTCATTTCGCGAATTATTCGTTTTTTTTGTGAAACTTTTTAACTTACCCATTTCCTTAAGCCCCTCTCAAATCGTCAAATTTTTTAAATATACACTGATTTGCATGTCCTTAACTGACCTTATCTTAATCTGACAATTTCGAGTATTTTTAAGGATATATTTTTTTTCGGGCCCCCCTTAACGAACTCCCCTTTGTTAAGAGCTAATATATGGTAGAGGTACATCTGCAGGGCATCAGGTTTCTCCCCATATGATAATCTGACGCTCTCGAGTAACTGCAAAAATCCCCGCTTGGGCTCCCCTACAATTATTCACTGGAGATCGAATTCAAATTTATGTAAAATTTATGGCTAAACAGCTGGTTACAATACACACCTCTCCAAAAGACCCTCAGTTTTATGAAAATGCAGAAGAAAGTGGGTGCAGAGTGTTTATACCGGGTGGTGAATCGGAAAACGGGCCATAGGAAACTCAATGTAAAATTCTAAACTGTTGAATTCCTGCTTCCCTAATTATGTTACATCAAAAGTCATGAGAAGTTATTTGTAGAGGATTGAAATCTGTATTAAAAACAGAAGTTACAATTGTTCTACGATTTAAACACATTCCAAAATTTTGAAAAATATAATGTATTTACCGCAGTAGGTATGTGTGGGTATGTTAGGCCACACGTTACTATTTAACTGACAGTGAGCACATTATTGACTGAAGAAAATATCTTTATTATTAATATTTTCTCCTTAACTAAGGGTATCTTATCAACTTTATTGTGTTTTAAACAAAAAATGATAAAATAATTAAAAAAATTGACAGTTCTAATTGTTCTTCTTCTTCTTTTTTGTTTTTGGTTTCGCTGCAAGGCGATTACCAGCACGATTTATTAGCGATCTTGACGTAGTCTGGTTCTAAGCCATACCAAAATCGCTGACTATGTTCTTGTAAGGAAGCTTTTGATGAGGTGTGATGATTATAATTAAATGAGATTAATTGGGTCATGTTAAGTATGATTAAAAATTAAAACATAAATTAAATGACAAATAGCAACATAATATAACACGGATACATATAAACAGTTGAGCTTTGCAATTTGTAAGCTTATTTTGTTAATTGCTAGAAAACGCATTGCAGTTTATAAGCTTATTTGGTTAATTGCAAGAAAACGCATAATTACATTGACTGATTCTTCCGTTAAGGAACTTAGAATATTGTATATAGAGAGCGGTGTTTTGAAGTTCATGGAAATAAATTTTGTGTATATATCAAAATTAGGAATCACATTAATCGGGCATTCAAAAAAGATGTGGTTTAGATCCTCGAGACGACCACATTCACAAAAAGGATTATCTTTTATATTCATTTTATACAGATGTTGTTTTGTTAAACAATGGCCTGTGCGCATTCTAATGATGGTGGTAGTGTGTCTTCTATTTCTATTTGGAAAATTTGAATACCAAGGTTTTGTAGGAAAGAAGTCTTGAATTGTTTTGTATTGCGAAGTCTTCTTCTGGACTAAAGATTTCCAATTTTCTTGGTACTCTTTTGTAATTTTTCCTCTGATGACTGATAGGGCATCCTGGGAATTCAGTTGTACTTCCATGGGTACATTCAGGTCTCTTCCTATTTTTGCCAGTATATCAGCCTGGGTGTTACCAAATATATTAGAGTGTCCAGGTATCCAGGAAAGGAGAATTTTGGTACCATTCTCATTGGCTGAAGATATAAGTTTCTTTGTTTTTAGGGCCCTTATATCTGCTGAAGCAGATATGTTACATGTTTTAATATTGGTTATTGCATTGAGCGAATCAGAAAATATTATAGCTTTCTTTAGATGTTTTGTAGTTGCGACTTCCACCGCTTGATGTATTGCTATACTCTCTGCTTTGCTTATGCTTAGAGCTCCAGGAAGTCTTGAGGAGAAATTATATTCAATACTCGGGATGCATATCCCAAAACCTACCCTTTCTTTGTTTTTTGAGGCATCAGTATATATAAAGGTATGGTCTTTTCCATATTGTTCAGTAGTCATAAGGAATTTTTCTTTAATCATCGGGTCATATTTTTTGATATTACAATTTAGAATTGGAAGTGGATTCATTAGTGTATCATAGTCTAATTCATAGCATGGAAAATTTGGGCTTTTGTATATTTTTTTAAAATATGGAAAAAAATATTCTAATGCCGAAACCAAGTATGGTACATTATGCCTTGTATAAAAATTAGGTTTGTTTATAAGTCTTTTACGTATTTCAATTAGGAGTAATATTATGGGATGATTCTCAATAATGATGATTTTACTTAAAAATTTAGAGGCTAACAATAATCTTCTATGTTCTAGGTCCATTTGGGCAGACTCTGCCAAGATTGCCAAATTTGGTGTAGACTTCATGCACCCCAAACATATCTTAAGTCCCTCAAAAAATACTGCATTGAGTTTGTTGTTGCATTTTTGTGATATTGGGTTGAATAGGAAGGAACCATAATCGAGATGAGATCTGATCAAGGCATTAAAAACCATTAGGAGTGTTCGTGGGTCAGCTCCCCACCAGACTCTACATATTGCACGTAGGATGTTAATATTTTTCTTTGCCTTGAGTATAATATTGTCAACATGTAAGTCCCATGATAGATGCTTATGAAAAATTATGCCTAGAAATTTCACTTCATTTTTTAGAGGAATGGCTGTGTTGTTGATTTTGATTTCTGTTAGATTATCTCTTCGCCTACCCTTTGTGAACCATACAGCTTCACATTTGTCTTTGGATAAGGACAAGTCATGTTCTGCAAGCCAGTGTAATGTGTTTTCCAATTCTTTGTTTATTTTACTTACCATGCTTTGGATATCATATCCCTTAATATACAAAACCAAGTCGTCTGCATATCCACATATTTTAACTTCATTATTGCTAATACAAAACAATTCTGCTATATAAATATTAAACAAAATGGTACTTAAGGGAGAACCTTGAGGTAGCCCCTTAGTTGCCATGAAAGGTCCCAAAAAGTCACCATCATTAGATCTTGAATATAAAAGTCTGTTCTGTAAAATTTTGAACACAATATTATTTATTGCAGATGGAATATTTCGAAGTTTTAGTTTACTATAAAGTTTGTATATATTGACATTATCATATGCTGCTTTGATATCAAGAAAGATGGCCAAAACCGATTGGGAGGATTCAAAGGCTTCCACAATTGTGGAATGAAGGAGGGTCAAGTTGTCAGCAGTGCCTCTTCCTTTTCTAAAACCTGTCTGATGGTTGGTGAATGAACAGTTATGTTCTAAGGACCAATCTAGGCGATTCTTGATTAATATTTCTAATGTTTTAAGCACACAAGAGGATAAAACTATTGGTCTGAAACTACTGGCCAAGAGTGGATTTTTGTGTGGCTTTAAGATATTTATAACATTATGGTTTTTCCAATCTTCAGGAAGGTTGTCACCATTTAGACAATTATTGTAGATATTCAACAGAAAATGTTTAGCTTGTAGTGGTAGATGTTTTATCATAAGGTAAGGAATGTCGTCCATACCTGGTGCCGAATTTTTTTTATTATTTACAGCATTGTTAAGTTCCCAGATTGTAAAAGGGGAAACTTGCTCGTTTATATCGTCAAGCTCAAAATTTGGATCAATAAAAACTGCAGACATGTTCTGTAGAATTTCTGTTTTAATGTTATCTGCTGGGTTATGAAATGTCTGGCCGTAATTTTTGTTATTTGAGAATTTTTTAACTTTATTCCAGACATAGGTAGTGTTAGATTCCTTATTTAATGATTCACAGAAGTTTATGAATTTATTTCTTTTTTTAATTCTGAGGTTTCGTTTAGTTTGGGCGATTATACGTTTAGCGTTTATATAGTTCTCTAAGGAAACAGATTGTTTAAAGTTTTGAATTGCCTGTTTGCGGCTTTTAATCCAAAGTGAACATTCTTCATCCCACCACGGATTTGAAGGTTTACCCTGTGTTCTACAGTTTTTATAGGGAATTGAGTTATCTGCTACTTGATTAACTACCTCCAAAAACTCATTGTAATTAGAGTTTACCGGTAAATCAAGCATTCCTGTTATCATCCCAGTGTGGAATGTATACCAGTCTGCTCTTTTAATATTTCTCATTTTGTATGTTTGTGTATAGATGCTATCATTTTTGTTAAACTCACAGTTGTTTATTATGACAAAGGTGGGGAAATGGTTGCTATTTCCACAATCTTGTATGACACCCCAAGTAGAACATAGAGCCATATTATTACTTGCTATGGCTAGATCTACAGCGCTACGATTATTATTAGGAGGTTGAAACAATGTTGCTGACCCATCATTTAGGATAATTAATTCTTTATCAAAAATAAAATCATAAATATTTTTTCCTCCCTTATTGGTAGGACATTTATCCCATAGGGGATGGTGAGAGTTTAGATCACCTAGTATAATTAAGTTTTCTGTAGGTATGTTTTCTATTGTTGAGCTCAAGAAAGGAAGAGTTATGGCATTATTTGTATTGGAGTAAATGTTTATTATGTATAAGTTACCAATTTTTGTTGTTATGTATTGGATTTGGTCTGAGTTGTATTTCTGAATTGTAGAAAAAATAATAGATTTCTTGATACAAGTAGCTACTCCACCATATCCGTCATCTCTGTCCTGTCTGACAACATTATAATACTTCAAAGAAAAATTAAAATCTTGTTTAAGCCAAGTTTCATTAATAGCAATTATGTCAGGGTCTTCTTTGAAAATTAAGTTCGTTATGTTTTCCCTGTTTGATTTAATACTTCTAATATTCCACTGAATAATTTTTAATTTCTTTTTTGAATTCATGATTATGTGATTTGATATATGTTTAATTAATTAAAATCAGAATCAGATTTATCCTCTTGGTCCATATAGGACTCTACGTTTAATCGGGAAAATAAATGGTTTTTAAGTAAATTTAAGTTTTCTGATGATGTATTACTAATAAAATTTAGGCATGAGTTTAAAAAGTCATTTGAAGAAAAGGTATCAATATTTTGAAAGTTTTGCGATGCACTGGATTGCCAGGCTTGATTGGAGTTTTGTGATAAATTAGCTGAGGTTCTTGATTTGAAAGGTTCTGAACGAGAAAATGAGCTAGTGGGGGAAGAGGTTGGCTTTTCTGGTCTTAATTGCTGTGTATATATACTCTTTTCATTTGGTTGCTTATCTTGACGTTTTTGCACGACTCTCCGTTTGTTGTCGGAATTCAGAACCACCTGTTGAAAGGAACGTTTTACTGTAGATGATCTAAAATTGTTTGTTCTTCGTTGCGATGGTTCTATGGTGTTAGAATTATTTGTACTGGTACTTGGAGTATTTTCTAATGGCCTGCTGTTATTTTTAAAATTTGGAAAATCTCTCGGGTTATAAATAAATTTATTATTTGAGATGTATGATTTTGGAATAGCTTCACTTGCCTCAAAAAATGTCAAATTTTCATACGCCATCAGTTCTTTAATATTCTTTTGTCTTGTATATTCTGGGCAGCTCTTGTCAATAGATTTGTGAGAGTCCTTGCAGTAAAAACATTTTGTCATGCATACGTCTTCATGTTTGTTTTCCCCGCAATTAAAACATCTTTCTTTCCCTTTACAGTTTGTTTTTGTGTGGCCAAATCTAAGACAGTTATAGCACTGTGTCACTGGGGCAATATATGTGTCCACTAGTCTTGGTATGCCATAAAAAAACACAGTTTTGGGCATAAGAACGCCTCGAAATGTAAATAGTGTCGTACCTGTGGGTTCATAAGAAGTTACTCCATCTTTAATTACTCTTCTATTTAATCTTTTTATATGTAAAATTTCAATGTCATTTCCTGTATCGCAACACCGAAGAAGTTCTTTTTCATCAATATCTGTATCAATCTGTCTGACGATACCTTTGCAGGTTACGAAGTTAAAAGGTATATATATCTTGTATCCCTGATTTAGAAGTTGAGTGTTCTTAAGTAGCATGTTAGCCGAGTGCAAATTGGCAAATTCAACTGAAACTCTATTGAGCCCTTTACTATCTATTTTTTTAACGTCATTAAGTTTGAGGTTGAATATATCTCGAGCTATTTTAATTGTATTGAATGTGCCAATTTTTATATTCGGTATATTTGTAGATTCAAGATATACTACAAAAGGTCCATGATCTTTTTCGGAGTATGTATTAACCTTTTTTTCTTCCTGAGAATTATTGTCGGAAGTCTGATTTTGATTTTTTTCGGAATTATTAGTCATTGCAATTTTAGCCGGAGAAGAAGTATCAGGATAAGGGGGGACTGAGCCCCCCTTTTCCTCACTCATTGTAAGAAAAAACCAGTCAATGAAGTATTAATAACTAGAAAGCAAAAAGAAATAAAAAGAGCAAGCAAAATAGCATAAAAGAAAGCCGCTTGAAAAAAAATATAAGCAAAAATGCTCAACTTACCTATATGCAAACACTTAAGCAACAACACCGGCGGTTGTTAGCTAGGTTAAGACCCTAAACTAGTGGCAAACTTTAACTGTTGCAAAACAGAAACTGTTCACACCTCGCAAGCGTAATGTCTAGTTTAGAAATATTAAATTTTTGGAAAATATTTCTTAAATTTAAAATACGCGGTCTGGTTCTAATTGTTAATATAATAAATTCATTGTCAACAAATGCAATCTTATACACATTATTGTATTGTGTGTGGCCTAGCTTTGGCGTATTACTCTGAAAATTGTATTATATTTTTACAAAATTTTGAATAATTATTGTTCATAGAACAATATTAACAGTTGTTTTCAATAGAGAATTCAATTCTCTACAAATAGTTTCTGATGACTTTTGATGTAAAATAATTAGGGAAGCAGGAATTTAACAGCTTAGAATTTTACATTGAGTTTCCTATGGCCCGCTTTCCAATTCACCACCCGGTATACAATATTCACCGGTCAAAAAACAATATATAATTTTTTTTATTTATCCAATGCCTAGACAACTAATGGCCATTGGCATGGTAGGTACGGTTAATTTTTGCAGTTAGGTACCTAGTGTCAAGTGTAGTGTGTGTGTTGAGTAAGTGTCTTGTTACTTTGCAAAGTCGACGTCATTGTCTTTGCAAAGAGACGCTAATTGTATCCGAACGTCTGCTGTCTCTCCGGTGAGTACCGATCCCACAAGGACAGAAACTATGTATTTTTATTTATTAATTTATAATAAATGAATTGCTGACCCTGGTGAGATTCGAACTCACGACCATTCGGACCTTTCGATCCAAAGGTAGGCGCTCTTACCACTGAGCCACAAAGGGGGGTCAATATATAATTGAACATAAAATAAACACTGAAAAATAATTTTATATCTATTTCTTTAGTATACCTATGCAAATTCCAAATAATATTTATATTGGTAAATAATATAATCTATAATTTTTTTGAAAATAATAATTAATTAACAAAAGTGAGTATTTACTATTATATTAAATTATATATTATATTAAATTTACTATTATATTAAATAGTGGAGTCAAAGAAGGTGGATATGAGTTATTACCTCAGATTTCGTTGAACCTCCATCGATTTTCATAAAAATTGGTGAGTGGTTAGAGAATACCTCAAGGAACAAAGGTGACATAGTGCCAACTTGCGCTTTTGCATTTTAGGGGTGAAATACACCCCTTTTTTAAAAATTATTTTTTAGATTTCTGAAAGTGCAGTCACTGTAAGTTTTCACTTCCTATTTCGTTGAACCTTCATCGATTTTCATGAAAATCGGTAGGTAGTTAGAAGATACCTCAAGAAATAAAAGTTATGTAGCATCAATTTGCGCTTTTGCATTTTAGGGGTGCAATACACCCCTACTTTTTAAATCGTAAAAAATGCAGATTTCCGCATTATGGCGCAAGTAATCTCGTTTAATTAAGAAAAATAAATATTTTTTTTATATTTATGTGCATGAATTACATTTTTTTTTAATTTTTCAAACCTTATAGCAACCAAAAATCCGAAAATTAACAAGTCGAAAATCACGAAAACCTTATTCTTCTATATTTCTGAAAGTGTAGTCACTGAATGTTTTCACCCACGATTTCTTTGAACCTTCATCGATTTTCATGAAAATTGTTGAGTAGTTAGAGGATACCTCAAAAAACAAAAGTGATATGGCACCAAGTTGCGCTTTCTGCATTTTAGGGGTGAAATCCACATTTTTTTTTTAATGATAAAAATGCAGATTTCGGCATTCTGGCTCAAGCAATCTCGTTTAATTAAGTAAAATAAATATTTTTTTTACATTTATGTGCATGATTTATAATTTTTATTAATTTTTTAAAAAAATTATTCTTTTATATTTCCAAAAAGGCAGTCACTGAAGGTTTCCACCCCTGATTTCGTTGAACCTCCATTAATTTTCATGAAAATTGTTAAGTAGTTAGAGGATACCCCAAGAAACAAAAATGATGTGGTACCCACTTGCGCTTCTATCCTGGGGGTGGATGTTACCCCTTCTCATGGGTGAACACTATTTTATTAAAAATAACCCCATAATTAGATAGAGGAGTAAATTCTAAGCAAACTTTCTTTTATCAAGTTTATAAATTTTTTATTTAAATAATGTTTATGCATAATTTAATAAAACATTATTGGTACAGTAAAACCTGTCAATAACGACCACTAAAAATAGAAAACAATTGGCCGTTATAGAAATGTGGCCGCTAATGCTAGGTTTCCTTTTCCACAAATACATAAAATATAATTGAAAATTTATTTATTTTAGTAATTAAAGCAAATCTAATTAAATATAATTCTACAAACAAACGGAACATACCTTTCATTAGATATCTTAAATCACTTTGGCTGATTTTGTCTGCATAATATATATTATGTTTGAGGAATCCTTTTTTTGTGAGACTGGATATAGGACATATCTCAAGTATGAATTCACAGTCATGGTATATCGTTGCTATACAGGGATAATAATCTGTGCAATGTTATGGTACAGGCTACGTTAAATATGAAGTAAATGTGGAAGATATTCCCGACCTAAGATCTTGTTGGTCTTTTGCTAATGTTATAATAGACCGGTCTAGTTAGACTCAAAAATAGGAGTGAGGCTACAATAATTACCATCAAGCTGAAAATTGGCAGGATTGTTCAAAATACCATCATAAATGAAATCTAAAAAGTCCTCATAAATCCGACCCGTGCTAAAAAATTTACGCGGGGTCAAAGGTCACCAAATATGGTTTTTAGCGATTTTCAGCGAAACGGTAAGTTTTATCGTAAAATTAGCTCTAACAAAAAATGTAAGTTAGATAATTATCTATAAAAAATATTTTAATTGTTTTTTTCCTGAGAGCCACTGTTTTTGAGATACAACGATTCAAAAAGTTGAAAGACTTCTAATCGTCATAATATATTATTAGTACACCAGGTATAAACATCACTGAAAACATAATATTCTATCGGTCAACTTAACTTATATTACACATAATAATATAAGATTATAAATATGATAATGTTTCTACTATACATCTTGCGGTCTACCGAGGGATGCACTGTATAAGCTGTATTATATTACAGTGCCAACAAAAAAATATTTACAAAGTTAATGTAACGCGAAAATAATAAGAATTATTTGAATTTTACGGCTTAATCCCAACAAAAATAGTAAATTGATATGTACGGCGTCATTTTGGTCCCAGAGTTACTGTCGTATTTGATGGCTATAATGATTGTACGAGAAATATTAAAGCTGCAGAACAACGTCGTAGAACTTCAGCAACATCTTCATCTTTTAATATTTTATTTGATCAATCTATGACAGTATCTACCACTCAACAGAAATTTCTTGCAAATACTTACAACAAATCTCGGTTCATTTCAATGCTGAAAGATAAGTTTATTGCTGAAAATATATCGGAAAACAAGCTAATAATGATGCTGACGTAATGATAATTGAAACAGCCATAGAGCAATTCAATTTAACAAATACAACTATTGTTGTAGGTGAAGATGTAGAATGTAGACTTACTAGTATTACTCACTGGTAGAACTCCAATCGAAAAAACTATATTTCTTTTAAACCTGGAAAAGCTCAACACCTACGGAAATATATTCATCGAAAAGTTTATCTACTTTTGCAAAATGTCAAAATCATATACTATTTTTAGACGCAATAACTGGCTGTGATACGACATCTGCATTTTCAGGAGGAGTAAAACGACGGTTTTTAAAATGTTTGAAAAACAAGATTTACTTGAATGTGCTGAAGTTTAAAAAAAAAACTAATTCAACTCCACAAGAAGTTATTTCCAACGGAATTAGATTTCTTCTCTCTATGCATGGAGCACCTAAGAAAACTACGTGCTTAAATAAGTTTCGATATGCATGTTTTTTTAAAAGTACTCGAAACAAAAAACAAGTGCAGTTATCTTCTCTTCCTCCAACCTCAGCGGCTGCTCATCAACATCTTTTTCGGGTATATTACCAAGTTCAAGTGTGGCTTTGTTATCAGCTAGATCCAAAAGACTGGGGATGGAAATTAGTCGACAGTTCATTAGTACCAATTCAAACTTTACTCCCCCCTGCGCCGGAAAAATTCCTGAACACAATTTTTTGCAACTGTAAAAAGAGATGTAGCGCTAATTGTGGTTGCAAAAAAGTTGGCCTGTTTTGTTCGGTAGCATGCACTAATTGTCAAAACCGGTCGTGCTCCAATGGTGAATCACCAACAATTGAGGATTCATTTGATTCTATCGAGGAGCCATGCGATGTGTTATTATTGGGACAATTTACTTGCACCCAGGATGAACAAGAAGAAGAAGAAGAAGAACAACAAGAAGAAGAAGAAGAACTAGAAGATGAAAAAGAGGAAGAAGAACAATGAGAAGAAGAACAAGGGAAGCAGAAGTATTAGAAAATTATGAACCAGTTTGATAAATTTCCCTTTTTTTTTAATTTATACCGCTTTATATACCTTTTATCATTTTTAACCCTTGCCAATATCGATTATTAAATAGCTTTAAATTAAACAGAATCATAACAGATCCGTGGAATAGGCCTACTGGGGAAACCACGTTAAAAAAACGAGCTAAGTACACTACCTCAAAGGTGGTGTGGAAACGTGTGCGCATATTATGACGATTACCACTTTTTGAATCGTTATATCTCAAAAAAGGTGGCTCTCAGGAAAAAAAGTAATAAGACATTTTTTATAGAAAATTATCTAATCTACATTTTTTGTTAGAACTAATTTTACGATAAAATTTACTGTTTCGCTGAAAATCGCTAAAAACCATATTTGGTGACATTTGACCCCGCGTAAAATTTTTAGCAGGGGTCGGATTTATGAGGACTTTTTAGATTTCATTTATGATGGTATTTTGAACAATCCTGCCAATTTTCAGCTTGATGGTAATTTTTGTAGCCTCGGATACGTAAATTGACCGGAGTAATAATTTCATTCAGTTTGTTTGTTATCACTTTGGTTGTTAATTTAAATGTTGTGTTTAATAAGTTAAATTTCAGAATTCTCTGAGTCGCATTTGTCTCCTTTTTTTAAGAGAGGTATTAGAGGATGTTTAATATCCATTCTCGTGGTATTCTGTTTTGTTCTATTATTTTTGTCGTCATTTTAATAGTTGTTTGGTCAGATCTTGTGATTGATGATTGTGTTGATTTTTCTGTGGTTGCACTAACTAATTAATTATATATTCGTAATGGTACATAAATTATATAAGGCTACTTTGTTTAATTTAATTAATTAGGTAGCCTCACTAAATATTACCTTGAACATAAATCAAAAATCGAAGAGTAGTGATTACCAGTGTCTTATTTAAAATCACTTATGAGACCTTTTAATTTAAATGTTATAATTAAACTAACAACCAATTTCCTTTTGTTATTACCATTTCATTACTTTTAATTTAACTTGGGATTTTCCACCTCTTACTCAATTAATTGTTTTATGAGGTAAATAATAATAATAGGAGCATTACTCTGCAAATTTTAAGGAAAAAAAAGAAAACATATATTCGGTCGTTCTTATGTTTTTTTCGAACCCCCATTTTTTATATTCCTCGATTAATTTCCTTGTCATATATTCAATATCTTCGTACCCTTGTGCTATAACTAGTTGGTCATCTGCAAATAATAATATACATAATATATTATTGTTGTTTAAAGGCAATCCCATATTTTTGCAATTTTACATTTGCGTTTCCAAATTTTCGAGAGTGTTCGGGGTAAATCTTAAATTATATTCTCGATAGACTGTTTACAAATTTTACCCTTGTCACTATTTACTATTCCTTCCTACAGTTTGGGCTGAAAAGTCAGCAGAACTTACATACAAGGACTACCAATACTTGTGAATCTTTTCATAGACACTTTAACGATTCGTTTTACAAGTCTCATCCAAACATTTTTGTTTTTGTTGATAAACTTGAAAGAGTTTCAGATTGAAACATAAATATGTATGTACAAATACAGAGTGTACAGGGTTATTCACTATATTTTGACCCCCCTGTAAACCTTTATTTACGGAATTAGAAAAAAAATGTAAAATACAAAAGTTATTCGATTTCTAAATTATGATTTTTTGGCATAATATAGATCGTACTAGTGACGTCATCCATCTGGGCGTGATGACGTAATCGACTATTTTTTTAAATAAGAATAGAAGTCGTGTGCTAGCTTATTTGAAAGGTTATTCAATTCCCTATTCAGTAATATAAACATTAACGTCATTATTTATATAGGGTGCCCAAAAAATTAGTTTGAATTAAATTAATTGACACAAAAAGAAGAATGTATGTAATTTATTTAATTCAAAATACATTCTACTGCTGTCAGAAAACAGAAATAAATGTTTATTGAACAAATAAACATTATTTTTCACTTAAATTCAATGTTCAAGCTGCCACCCATCTGCCTCTTGACAGTTTGAACATTGAATTTAAGGAAAAAGCAATGTTTATTTAGCAAATGAATATACTTTTATTTCTGTTTCCTTACTAGTCCAGAAAGCCACTGCGCATCCGCTAGGAAAAATATTCTAATTCGGATTTTTTGCACAATCTTACTAAAAAAGGAGTCCTTTTAACAAATTTGCATGTTGCCAGGACCAAAAGGTAGTCAAAAATTTTTTTAAATTTTTTTTTTTGTTTTTTTCATAAAATAATTTTTTTTGCATGGAAAATTTTTTTTTTAGGTTTTTTGGATCATTCCAAACAGAAAAGGTCTTTAGTGACTTTTCTCTAAAAATGATAGTTTTTGACATATAAGCGATTAAAAATTTAAAAATTGCGAAATCGGCCATTTTTAACCCTCAAAAACTATATGAAAAACGGAAAATTTGAATGTTGCCAAGGCAATTAGATATTCTTTAAGCATCGATTGATGAAATCCCGAAGAGTTTTTTGCAATACAATATTCAAAACTCCTTTGTTTTTTAATTGCTAATCAAGCGTGCGCGACACTATTTTCCACCCACATTATGGTGCAAATGAAAGGAATAAATTCGTTATTTCGTAAACCGGCGACTTTAAATCCCGAAACAGGTCGATTTTTATTTTTAAGTTATGATATTGTGGCATATATGGTGTACTAGTGACGTCATCCGTATGGGCGTGATGATGTAATCGATTATTTTTTTAAATGAGAATAGGGGTCGTGTGCTAGCTCATTTGAAAGGTTCTTTAATTCTCTATTGAGTAATATAAACATTTACATAATTATTTATACAGAGTGTCCTAAATTTTTTTATTAAATTAAATTATTTGACACAAAAGAAGTAGAACGACACCCTGTATAAATAATTATGTAAATATTTACATTACTGAATATAAAATTGAAGAACATTTCAAATGAGCTACCACACGACCCCTATTCTCATTTAAAAAAATCATCGATTACGTCATCACGCCCATACGGATGACGCCACTAGTACACCGTATATGCCACAATATCATAACTTAAAAATAAAAATCGACCTGTTTCGGGATTTTTCCTTAAAGTCGCCGGTTTACGAAATAACGAATTTATTCCTTTCATTTGCACCATACTGTCGGTGGAAAATAGTGTCGCGCACGCTTGATTAGCAATTAAAAAACAAAGGAGTTTTGAATATTGTATTGCAAAAAACTCTTCGGGATTTCATCAAACGATGTTTAAAGAATATCTAACTGCCTTGGCAACATTCAAATTTTCCGTTTTTCATATAGTTTTTGAGGGTTAAAAATGGCCGATTTCGCAATTTTTCAATTTTTAATCGCTTATATGTCAAAAACTATCATTTTTAGAGAAAAGTCACTAAATACCTTTTCTGTTTGGAATGATCCAAAAAACCTAAAAAAGAATTTTTCCATGCAAAAAAATTATTTTAGGAAAAAAACAAAAAAAAAACGTTTAAAAATTTTTTGACCACCTTTTGGTCCTGGCAACATGCAAATTTGTTAAAAGGAGTCCTTTTTGAGTAAGATTATGCAAAAAATCCGAATTAGAATATTTTTCCTAGCGGATGCGCAGTGGCTTTCTGGACTATACAGCAGTAGACGATATTTTGAATTAAATAAATTACATACATTCTTCTTTTTGTGTCAATTCATTTAATTCAAAAGGTAAATTTTTTGGACACCCTGTATAAATAATTATCTGTATGTTTATATTACTGAATAGAGAATTGAATAACCTTTCAAATGAGCTAGCACACGACCCCTATTCTCATTTAAAAAATAGTCGATTACGTCATTACGCCCAGATGGATGACGTCACTGGTATGGTATATATGTCAAAACATCATAATTTAAAAATCGAATAACTTTTGTCTTTTACATTTTTTTCTAACTCTGCAAATAAAGCAGTTTACAGGGGGTCAAAATATAGTGAATCCCCCTGTACATTTGAATGCCACAATTATTAACAGCAAAGTTAGAAATCGTAAAAAAAATTTTACAAAAATGATCGATTCATATGTTAAGAACAAAATAAGTCGTTTGCATTTCATTAAATGTGTCTCATTTTACTGTGCGGTTTCATTATGACTTTTTTGTGTCTTTTGAGAATGTGGAGATATTACGGTTGTTCGAACGCTAATCAAAAATGATCATTATCAAATATTTAATTACTGTCACAACTGTCAATGTCAACTTTGATTGGGTTGCTGAAAACATAATTATTGATTACAATTATGAAACTAGTTAATTAATTATATTAATAATTGTTATGTTAATTGATTAACTAATCTCATAATTGTAATCAATAATTATGATTTCAGCAATCCAATCAAAGTTGACATTGACAGTTGGTGACAGTAATTAAATATTTGATAGTGATCATTGTTGATTAGCGTTCGAACAACCGGCCCTATATGTACAGATACACTAATTTTAACTTTATGTAATATATCAGAAATTCAATACCTAACAAGATGTTATTAATTACTGAAGTTCTCATAAAATAATTTACTGGGGACCGAATTTACATATGCAGTGTCACGTAGAAACAAAGTTTGGGACCCAATTTATTCGTTATTTTTGGCGTAATCTTTCTTGAGACCGAATTTACGTATTCCCAGAAATGCAACTGGAAATAATAAGCACACGTCCTCATCTGGTCAATGAATGAGAGGACGGACGATCGGGCTGCATTAACAGCTAAAAACAATGTTCTAAATTCTAAACGAAACAAGCTCAAATTTATATCGGTAACTGATAAAATAAGGCTTGAACTTGAATTTGGGTACTTCGCAGTTTTAAACATAATATTTTTTATTTCTGTTTTTGAACCTTGAAAATCGTCATTATTCGATTTTTTCCGGTTTTAAAGGTTTTATAACTCGGAAACAATTAATTATAGAGAAAAATTACAAAAAAAAACTTTTGTGTTCTTATTGATCCAATGAACCTAATATAATGTTTACCCGGGCCGAAAAATTGATTTTTATAATTTGTTTTTTTTTGATAAATGTAGTAATAACTCCGTAATTATGGCATTTAGGTATAGGGAATATAACACGAAAAATAATCAGTATTTCTTAAGGACTTCAAAACGCAAAAAATATACAGGGTATTCTATTTAAAATAAGAAAATTCATTTGATTCCCAGAAAAACGGAAAATGTGACAACAATTTAATTACCACTATAATATCGGCCGTATTAGAAAACCCTTACCCACCAAAATCTATAAAAATCGTGCAAACCTTTTCTGAGATAATTGAGGGTTTCCATACATAAAACTCACGCTGTATAATATCACTATGTAAACTATTATACTGGGGAACAATTTGAAACTTAATTTCTGTTGAGTTAGATGTTTTAGCTGTTTTCTATAGAATTAGGCATGCTGATTTCAAAACTGTTTTTAGTTTTCTTCTATCACGTCACGTTCTTTTTCTATGGGGATGGGGCGCCTGGTGGGAGTAATGGCGCTCTGATAACTGCAATTTGTCTAGACTTGCCTGTTAAATTCAGTTATGTCTGTTATATTGTGGTGAAACGTTGTGTTTCGGTTAGCAGTATTTAGTATTTTGTTACTGAAGTATATAGAACTGCTTAGTGTGTTTGAACTGAAACGTTTCCTCATGGTTACCTCTGCTCCTATACGTCGTAAGTGCGAAAACAGCCCCGATTCGTTTTGTTACATATGTGGCAGTTTTACCATTCCCTTTCAAAGGACAAACATTAGTACATTTGTCAGACAAGCATATTTTGCCTATTTTAAAGTGAAACTTGGTGATCAAGATAAAGTATGGGCACCTCATAAAGTGCATTTCCGGGTTTACGGATGTGGACCAAGGGAGAACGTGCTAAACTTCCATTTGGTATACCTATGATTTGGCGTGAGCCCAAAGATCATTCAAGTGATTGTTACTTTTGTATAGTGAAAACATCAGGATATAAACAAGAAAAACCAATGTAAAATAGAGTATCCTAGTTTACTGTCAGCTACACGCCCAGTGCCGTATTCAGCCGAAAACCCCGTGCCAGTTTTCAATGAATTTCTCTCTTTGGAAGAAGAGGAATACGCATATGGTGCAGTTGAAAGCGACTCCAACGATGAAGATTTCGAAATTGAAGACGACTCCGCACGTAAGGGATTCGAACAGCAAGAGCTAAATGATTTGGTGCGAGATTTGGGACTATCCAAAAAAGCTTGAGAGCTCTTAGCATCACGACTCAATGAGAAAAACTTGCTTGAAAAGGGAGCCAAGGTATCCTATTTTCGAACACGAGAAAGGGCATGTCTGCAATATTTTCAAAGTGAAGGTGGATTTGTGTTTTGCCATAATGTAAGTGGTTTAATGAAAGAATTGGGAATTTCAAACTATGTATAACGTATCTGATTCGAGACTGTTTATAGATAGCTCAAAGTGGAGCTTGAAATGTGTTCTCGTCCATAATGAAAATTTATTTGGTTCTGTTGCATCATGAAAGCACGGTACCAAGGTAGATGGGATGTACATATGATGGCTGACTATTTTTGGAGCATCAAGCGCGAATGTACACAAACTGAACACTCCAGAAAAAGCCATAAACGCAATTTTTTTTCTTAATTTGTAAGTAATGTTCATTATTAAACAATTTTATTTGTATGAACTCGATTTAACTTAAATTAAATGATTTGTAAACTGTATTGTAAACTGATTTTTATTTTACGTTCCTTTATATGCATGATTTTTGAGGATATTCTGTAGTTTAAAAAGTTGACGTGATAGAGAAAATCTGAGGTCATTCTCAGATTCAGACGCCAAAAATTAGTAAAAAACAAGTGTCAGATCTAACTCAACAAAAAATGTGTTCCCCACTGTAATATATAAAGATAAAAAAGATAAAAGATAAAAAGATCATAATATATAATTATTCATATTTTAGCTAGTTTGGTTCAGAATGGTTTATGAACTCAAAGACAAGGTGAGCCTTGTCACTGGAGGAGCTGAGGGTATTGGGTTAGCTTTCGCGAAGCATTTGTTAGAAAATGGCGTAAAAGTGAGTTTTTTTATAGGTTTTTTTATAACAGTAATATAGTTATTTTCCTAACTAGTGCGGAAAGTGATACTTTCACGCACGAGACTGCCGTTGACCTGAACGACGCGATAGTGGAGTTCGGGCAAGCAGTCCAGTGCGGGGAAGACACTTTCCGCATGAGTTAGGAACAATATTTTTTCTAGGGACGTACGTTTGGAAAAAAGCCACAAAAAATAGAGTTATATCAATTTTTATTTAGAAGTGAAAATGCCCAAATTAATTCTTTGACAAGGTTGTCAAAACCAAACTTTCAGTATAATGGGTTACCACGACGACGATATTGGTTTCCATGACGACGATTCAAAACCATTGTAATTGTCTACTGATCTGACTTTTAAATAATATGTCAAAATAATTTTATTTCATCCAATTATCGCGCTAATTTCATTTAAACATGAACACAATAAGATAAATTTGAAATAAATTAGTAAATAGTATCTAAATATTATTCTGAAGCTATTTCCTTGTGGCATTTTTATGATTAATTATTTATATGGGAAATAAGCCACAATTAAAATGAAAAAAATAATTTTATTAACGTTTCGACGCCCAAATCGGGTGCCGTTGTCAAAATACAAAATATTACTAAAATAAACTAAAGTGTTGTTGCTAAGCAAAAAAATTCTTCTAATAATTTATTTAATCTCACTCATTTATATTGGCAATTCAGACATATATTATACATTTTAAAGTAGAATACTTTAAAATGATATTGCCAATATTTATGAGTTGCGTTCCTGGGACGACTTACTGAAAGATAGTTCATTCGATTACATGAAATTAACCCCAACTCAAGAATATCCGTCATAAAAAATTATAGCATGTGATATGTCTTTAAAAAGACAACCAAATGCAACGACAGTAAAATTCTCGCGTTAGAGACTTCATAGTAAATCACAAGGGAAAACCAGGAAAAACCCTGTGATACTATCCCGACATCGTAAGTATTTGGTCTTACATTAATTTACTCTCAAAAAATAATACCAAATTCTGACTTGTAACATGTTTAAATTATAAATATTATTAATAATACTAGATATATAAGTAATACTAAAATATGTACTAGCTCGATATTATTGACTTACTAATCTTGGTATTTTCTTTCTATTGACTTCCTCTTTCAGTATGGGTAACAGAATGGAACAGAACAACTTAGAACGGGATCCTACAACATTCACCAGAAATAATACGAGGAAAATATCAATACCATATATAAAAGGACTATCCGAGAAACTTAAAACAATAGGAAATAAATTCAACATTTCAACAACATTCAAAACAACAAACACATTGAGATCTATTCTATCTAAAACTAAACCTAACAATGATCAAGAAAGAACAAAAAATTGCATTTATAAAATACCTTGTGAATGCGAACAATTTTATTTAGGTGAGACGTCAAGACCATTAGACGTTAGAATAAGTGAACATCAATCTTATATTAAAAATAGAGAATTTGAGAGATCTCAAATATGTCAACACGCATGGGATAATGAACATAGAATTCAGTGGAGAGATTCAAGTATAGTCCTGAAAGAATCAGATAGTAAAAAGAGAAAAATCAAAGAAGCGGCTCTAATTATGCTAAATGAAACCAATTGTGTCGCAAATTCCTCGGTAGAATGCAGTAGGATGTGGTTACCCATACTGAAAGAGGAAGTCAATAGAAAGAAAATACCAAGATTAGTAAGTCAATAATATCGAGCTAGTACATATTTTAGTATTACTTATATATCTAGTATTATTAATAATATTTATAATTTAAACATGTTACAAGTCAGAATTTGGTATTATTTTTTGAGAGTAAATTAATGTAAGACCAAATACTTACGATGTCGGGATAGTATCACAGGGTTTTTCCTGGTTTTCCCTTGTGATTTACTATGAAGTCTCTAACGCGAGAATTTTACTGTCGTTGCATTTGGTTGTCTTTTTAAAGACATATCACATGCTATAATTTTTTATGACGGATATTCTTGAGTTGGGGTTAATTTCATGTAATCGAATGAACTATCTTTCAGTAAGTCGTCCCAGGAACGCAACTCATAAATATTGGCAATATCATTTTAAAGTCTTCTACTTTAAAATGTATAATATATGTCTGAATTGCCAATATAAATGAGTGAGATTAAATAAATTATTAGAAGAATTTTTTTGCTTAGCAACAACACTTTAGTTTATTTTAGTAATATTTTGTATTTTGACAACGGCACCCGATTTGGGCGTCGAAACGTTAATAAAATTATTTTTTTTTCATTTTAATTGTGGCTTATTTCCCATATAAATAATTAATCTAAATATTAGTTTATTGCATGTATTATAATATATTATAATGCCATATTACAAGGTATTTTACTTTCCTTTAACTTCAAGGAATTTTTTTTCACGCACGCCGTGCGGGAAAGTGCAACTTTCGGAAACGAAATGCGTGCGTGAAAGTGGCTCTTTTAGCACGGCAGTCGAAAACTAATATTTTACTATTTACTTTTTATTTTAATAACAGTAATAATAATATCGTGCTAATTGAGCAGTAGATGACACAACACCGATCAAACTGAGGGAACTAGAAATGAGTATATACCACCTTAGTGAGGACGAAAAAATGCGCACCTGGATGGGTATACCTCTGCACGGGCGACATCCCAATGAGGTCAGAAAAGAATAAGTCGACAATACAGCGTCGAACTATTGGTTGACATCAGAAAAAATGTTCCCTGAAACAGAAGGTTCATTACTGACCCTTCAAGATCAGGTTATATCAACTAAAAATTATCTCAAATATATCGTCAAACACCTTACAGGGGGCTGCCAGGCATTTGCTCCGGCAAATCCTGCTGCAGGACTTGGTACGAAAGAACCTTCATCAAGAGACAGCTATCAAGCTATGCTTGAGAATAACAACTACAAGCTATACTGGGATCGCACTGTACTCACAGATCAAACAGTGGAACATAATAGACCAGATCTCGTACCAGTTAATAAATTGACAAGACAAACAGCACTAATCGATATGGCGATACCTAACAACAATCATCTACGTACTAAATTTACTGAAAAAATAAATCGCCGAGTAAAGTGATCTGGAAATTCAGATACGAAGACAATGGACAATGCAAAGTATCCAGACAATACCTATTGTTATGTGTACTACTGGAGTCATTCCGAAGAACCTCATCGAAAATATAAAAAAGCTGGGTCTAAATGAGTACTTTTATAAGACCACGCAGAAAGCTGTACTACTCTCGACGGCCAGGTGTGTACGAAACTTTTTATAAGATACTCCAGCATACCAAGTCACCTATTTATTTCACGTTAAAAATAGAACATTGCGAAGATAGCCCCATGTATTTCTTATGAACGATAGAAGAGCGCCGATGCCACGCCGTACTGTTTAAAATGAATCGTATATCGGTAGTCGAGTAGCCACCCGTGCCCGAGAGGTTTGTCAACACTGATCTCCATTGGCGTAACGTTCTATTCTTAACGTGAAATAAAGTATAGGGCTCGATAACACGGAAAGAGTCCTACCAGAGCTCAATCCTTTGTAGGTATCTGAGATGAGTCAGTTCCCTTAGAGCAGCGGTTTTCAATCTTTTTGAGTCATGTATACTTTTTAATATTTTTGGAACCACCTAACTGAAATACATATCTAACTAGGTGATCTAATTAACAGTGGTGCTGATTTTGGCTGTTTTTGCGTTTTGTGTACCACCTCAAAAAATGAAATGTACCACCAGTGGTACATGTACCACAGATTGAGAACCGCTGCCTTAGAGGGAGTGTGAGCCGTATGGCTAAATGTGGATAACATTAATAATATTTATAATTATTATTTCAATATATGTATATGAACTAATATCGATATAGACCAGGAAGGATCTGTATTTAGGTGGATGTGAGAGGTGGCAATCGGATTTTTGCGGATAAAGTTAGGTGATAACTTGGTTAATAATAACTGACTTATGCTCCTTTTCAAATGTGCCCGAAACATTAATAAAAAAAAATAAAAATTTCAAAAAATTTCGTTTTTTTTTTATTTTTGTTGCTTTAAACTTTAAACGATTAATTGTGCAACAAGGTCGTATAGAAATACAACAAAGATAATTAAATTTTCTATTAGACACGATTGGTTAAAAATGTCTTAATTTAACACCCTTGCTGCAAAATAGCAATAAATATAAAATAAGGAGGCAAAACAAGCCTGTCTTTATTCAATGTTTTTCCATCACTTAGGTTAAACTTGGAACCTTCCTAATTCGCTTAGAAAATTCTTGTAATATGCTAAAACCGTCCACCAAATTTCATTAAAATTGACTTAATAGATTTTGCATAATAATTTTGCAATCTAAACTTTTTTTAAAAAGTTTAAATTTTTTAAAAACTTTCTGAACAAAAAGTAGAACATACAAAGATTTGTCAATTTTTTTACATATAAAGAAGCATTACACCTATCTAATGCGATTTACAGAATTGAAATCGGATTATTTAAGCAGCCACAGCAATGTTTTAAAGTTACAAACAATTTTTTGGCTTATAAACAAATTAGTGTTGTGTCCAGGACGGAATGGGACGTTTCGATGCCGCCGGTTCATTCGCATTTCCTAGAATTCCTAATTAATACTAAAAATAACTAATAAATGTAACTGCCGAAAATTCGGAAATATATCAGATAGCGATTAATTGACTGGCGATGAATCGGCCGGCATCGGCATCGAACTGGCGGCATCGAAACGGCGGCGATGAAACGTCCTAGACCCGTCCAGGAGGGGGTGCTACGGGCTCCTTTATTTAGATGGACTTACCAAGTTTTTTATGTATTTTGACCCGTAGAACACGAATTTTTTGGGTAACAGTTGATCCGGATGTCGATAAGATTGTTATAAACAAATAACTTGAGGAATTACATAACATCGATTTTTTGCAAAATAAAATACTTTTCTGTATTTCTTGGGTAATTCTAAGCAAAAAATGTTTTTACACGTTTTTTCGTGGGATGCATAGTTTTCGAGATAAACGCGGTGGCACATTCAAAAAATCGAAAAATTGCAATTTTTGAACGAGAATAACTTTTGATTAAAAAATAAAATAGCAATTCTGCTGACAGCATTTGAAAGTTTAAGTCAAATTATACCGGCTTTAATTATTTGAATTGCTAAAAATTAATTTTTTTTATTATTAAACAAAGCTATTTGTTTATAAGCCAAAAAATTGTTAATAATTTTAAAACATTGCTGAGGCCCCTTAAATAATCCGATTTTAATTCTGTAAAGTGTATTAGATAGATAGAGCACATGTAAAAAAATTAGCCAACTTCTAAATGGTCTACTTTTTGTTCAGAAAGATTTTAAAAATTTGAACTTTTTTAAAAACATTTATATTGCAAATTTATTATGCAAAATCTATTAAGTCGATTTTAGTGAAATTTGGTAGACCATTTAAGAAGTTATAAGAATTTTCTAAGCGAATTACTAAGGTTCTAAGTGCCACCAAAGTGTTTAAGAAACACTTGCCATTGAATAACAACAGGCGTAATTTGCCCCCTTATTTTGTATTTATTGCTATATTGCAGAAAAGGTAATACCTCAAGACATTTTTGACCAGTCGTATATCGTACAAAATTCAATTATCTTTATTTTATTTATCTACTTTGTTCTAAAATGAATCTTTTTAAAGTTATAAGCAAAGAAAGTAGAAAAAAAAATGTTTTTCGAAATTTTTAAATATTTTAATTTTTTTATTAATGTTCCGGGCATACTTGAGAAGGAGCATAAGTCAATTATTATTACTGAAGGTGTCACCTAACTTTATCTGCAAGAATCCTAATGCCACCTCTCACATCCAAAAATACACGTTTTTTTACAAATCTGTCCTGGATTATATCTACATAATTTTAATTGAAATTATTTATTTTTAGGCCGTTATTATAGTAGATATCAATGCAGAAAAAGGAGAGTCATCTGCAGATGAACTCAACAGTCAATATGGTCAAAACAAAGCACATTTTCTGAGAGTGAATGTTACTGATCCAGAGGAACTTGAAAGTAAGTTTTTTTAGTTTATTTTTTTCTTTTTGTGAAGGCATAACTCTGTTTTTCTATGTGTCTCCAGAAGTTTTTGATTCCATGGTTTTCTGGTTCTTCCCATTGATCGTCTTCCTCTTAGGGAACGGTCTTCTTAGGATTCGGCGTATATGATCGTTGTATTCTACTCTTCTCTTTCTTACCCAGTTCTTGTTATCCACTCTGCAGCTCTATTGTTCCAAGCTGAGGACTACCACTGAACTGTTCCGCGCTGGGGTAAACAAAGTCAAGATAGCCATGATGATCGCCAACATCCGAAAGGGATAGGCAATTTAAGAAGAAGAAAAGCTCCATCGTATATCTGTAGCTCTGTTTCATAGTTTCTTAGTATCGATTTTTTTAAAGGTTTTTATATCTGTCCTTAGTAGGATCCTTTTTGTACTCTCTGTGTTGGGTCGTGTTTCTTCCACTCCTGTTTCGAACTTTCGTAGCTAGATAGAGTATCGTCTAGATTAGCGTTTCTCAACGTTTTACCATTTGCGCCCCAATTTTCCATAATTATTTTTACCGCCCCCCCCCCCCTCGTTCAATAACAATATATCTATGCAATAATAATATATCTTGAGCAGCATGAAACCTAATAAACTAAAAAGACATTGGGAAATGCTTAGTAGTGAGTACATTAACAAACCCCGAGAATTCTTCGAGTTAAAATTAAAATGGTGTGAAAAGCAAAAATTAGTTTTAATAAAAACTTTGACTGTGAATGAAATAGCTTTACTTGCCTCTTATAAAGTCTGATATTAAATAGCCAGATCTAAAAAGTCTAACACTATTGGTGAAGATCTCATATTACCAACTGCAATCAAAATTGTAGAAACTGTGTTTGGAGATAATTTTGCTAAAAAATTGGGGTGTATACCTCTATCAAATGATACTGTTGCCCGCCGAATTGGTGATATAGCTGAATATGTACAGGATCAGCTAATCAGGAAGTTGCGTGAAAAGCTGTTTTCGATTCAGCTTGATGAGGCAACAGTAGCAATAAATATGCTCATTTTATTGCCTACGTTCGATTTTGTGATGGCAGATCAGTAGTAGAACTACTTTTCTGCAAACCAATAGAATTGATAGCAAAGTCGCTTGAATTATTTGCTATGTTAAATGATTATATAAATGAAGCAAAAATAGAGACATTGTATGATCAACAGAGAAGCTCTGGCTTGAATATTGTGCTAACTACGGTTGTAACAATAGTTAAATATCTACATAAAAATGAGACCTTTGAAAACTATAATTTTTTCTGTACTTTGCAAAGACATGGATGCAGTACATTCAGCATTATTATTTTATTGTGAGGCAAGCTGTTTATTACGTGGGAAATTTTTACAACGTGTTTTGAATTAAGACATGAAATCGCCAATTTTTCTAGAAGAAGAAAAGAGGCCGCAAGCCTAGATGTTTTACGATGGTTTATTTTTGATGAAATTGAGTTACTTGGTTGATATATTCGAGAAACTAAATATTTTGAACTTACAACTTCAAGGGGCCAATACACATATATTTTATACGAATGATAAAGTTACCGCTTTCTGTAGAAAATTGAAATTGTGGAGCAGAATTTTAAAGCAAAAAACTTAGAAATATTTGAAAATGTGGATGAATGTTTTAAAACTTACCAGGCTGAAGAACAACACGTGAAAGTTGTTTTTGTAACCATTGAAAATCATTTAGCAATGCTGACAAAAAATTTTAAAATATATTTTTTTGCCGACGACCAATTAATACGTACCTAATAGTTATGAGTGGGTCGGGAATCCGTTTCAAATTACACCCGAAGAGCTCTCTACTACAGAAGAAGAAACCTTCACAGCAAATGACCAAATCAAGAAACAGTTTAATATTAGAGCCTTCTTTGAATTTTGGGCAGGGGTAAATGATGAGTTTTCTGCACTGAAAATCAGAGCGTTCCGTATACTATTATCGTTTTCACCATCCTACCTTTGCGAAACAGGATTTTCCGCGATGGCTGCTTTAAAGACCAAATATAGATCGCAGCTAAATATAGAGAAAGAACTGAAAGCGTCTATTTTTAATATTACACCCTGTTTCGATAAGCTTTGCTCTGCAAAACAGGCCCAAGGAAGTCACTAATTTACATTAAAGTTGTTCATTTAGTATTCAGTGCTCATAACTATGTATAGCTCCTTGTTCATGGGTATTTTATTTTTTTGTTTGTCAGAATTTTGTTTTGCTTTGATTTTAGTAAATTAGTCAATGTTTTAGGTGTTTTTTTTTTTATATTTTCACGCCCCCCATTGCTAAAGGCGCGCCCCACAGGTTGAGAATCACTGGTCTAGATATTTAAACTCAGTCACTTTTTCTCTTATCGTGGGCGTACTGGAAAAATCCACTAACTCCATTTTTTTACAAATTTAACATTTTAATACCATTAAATCCACAAACATCAATATGTTAACAGGAAAAATCGTGTATCTCCAAATTCCTCATCCACCGTGCTTAAATCGGTACATTCAATGACAAAGAAAATTAACTAACTCCATCTTTTTCTAAGTTTTCATGAATAAAATGTTTTTCCAATTTTTTTTTTGTACATGTATGTGCACACCACCTGTGGTTAACATCCTTCAAAATAATATCCAGATACCAAAACTGGAACAGCCAGTGTACCCGATTTTTAAGAAGTAAGCCATAAGGTATAATAATGTTTTAAAAGTAACGCGTTTTTCTCAAAATTTTACTTTTGTGAGTTAGTGGATTTTCCCATTACGCCCACGTTATCTTACTCTCCAGCTCCAATTTACATCTCACTTGATTTGCAGATGATGTTCAAGCCTTTATTCTCACTTATATTGAGAGTTGTCATTATATTGGATATTGTTCGAAATCAAGGAAGTTTTGTTTGATCTAAATAAGGCTCTAATAGTTATTAAGGTACCAAGGGTATTATAAGGATAATAACGCTTGAGGTCAATGGTGTTGACCGAAAGCGTTATTATCTATAATATCCGTGGTGCCTTCAACGTTTATTGCCCGACAAAATTATTCTTTATATGCAAATAATTTGAATGAACTTTGAATTACCGTTACCGGACATGACGTGTATCGGTGTAATGTATATCTCTCGGGCCAAAGGCCCTCGGTGTATATACCATTGACCTCAAGCGTTATTATTCTTATAATACCCTTGGTACCTTAATAAATATACTTCAGACTTTTGAGGATTCTTGATATGTCCTAAAAAGTTATGTGTGGTCTATCCTATTGTATGGTTGTGAGACATGGACGTTAAAAATCACAGTGCTAAACAAATTAGAAGCATTTGAATTGTGATGCTATCGACGAATCCTAAAGATATCGTGGGTTTCGCACGCTTCTAATGAAGATGTTCTTCAAATGATGAATTCAGAACGTCTGCTCATAAGCATCATAAAGAGGAGAAAAACAGAATACTTCGGCCATTTAATTCGAGGACCTAAGTACCATCTGCTTCGCCTTATAATACAAGGAAAAGTGGAGGGAAAGAGATGGATTGGTCGAAAGAAACTTTCATGGGTGCGTAATATTAGACAATGGTGTGGCTCCACAATAGAAGAATTATTCCGCGCAGCAGCAGATAGAGAAAGCTTTCAGGAAATTGTAAACATGATGACGGCCAACGTCTGAATACAGACACGGCACCAAAAGAAGAAAAAGATATGAACTAATAGCAATGTTTGTTCAATTTATAACTATATGATACACTATTATATTTTTATATTCGGTTTCAGAAAGTTTTACGACGTTTTCCAACTCCCAAACGCCACTGTATTCTGTCCTGAGTTAGTTTTTAACTCCCATATTCCAGCTATGTGCTGGCTTCCCTCGTTTTTCTTTTCTTCTCTGGGGGTTGCCACATTTTATTTTTGTTAGTCAATCTTTCGTCACCCATTCGGCACACATGCCCATACCATATGACCTGTTTTCTCTCTCAATATTCTCCACTATAGTGCCCTCTATATCCATTTGTTGTTTTATTACTTCATTCCTTATTCTTTCGGCTCTTGATATTCTCATCGACCTTCTGATGGCATCCACTTTCGTGGCTTCGACCTTTTTCTTATATTTCTTAGTTATTCCCCATGTTTTAGCTCCGTACAGTAAGCTAGTTTTAACAATTGTCTCATATATGTTCCATTTTCTTTTCTTTGATATTTCTTTACTCCATAGAACTCCGTTTAGGCATGCTATAGCTCTTCATGCTGTTATGATTCGATGTTCTATTTCTCATTCATCCTTTCAACTACGGTCGAAGATGACGCAAAGGTATTTGTATTCATCACATGGATTTATTTTTTGATTGTCGTCGATATCAAGTTGTTCTGCTTCAGCGTCAATTGAGAGGTATTTTGTCTTTTCTAAATTGATATTTAATACCCATTTCTGGTATTCTTCAATTAGTTTTCTAAGCAAATATTCCATGTCGTCTTTGTCATCCGAGATTACCACCTCATCATCTGAAAACTGTAAAGTATATATGCAATCTTGATCATTCAATTGTGTACCCATTCCTTTGACTTTTCGTTTCCATTGTTCCAGAGCTGCAGAAAAATAAATCTTAATCAGGGTCGGAGAGATACAAAATCCCTGTCTGAGACCCTTAGTACCTACACAATTGCAAATTTTTCAGCTACGAGGTCTTAGAATTTAATTTTCGGAGTTTGAATCATAATTTAGATATTTGAGAGCACTAACTAATGTTTGATGTATGTTTGATGTGCCCAGGACTTACCATAGTTTATTTAGGGGGACTGTGTCATATGCCTTCTCAAGATCTACAAAAGTCATATGTAACTCTCTATTTGTCACAACTTTTTTCTCTATATTTTGTTTAAGACAAAAGATGTTATCTATACATGATACACTATTAACCATATTGTTTAAAATTTCATAATATTTTTCGGTGTCATTTGATTTTAGGTGCTTATAAATACGCAATGACCAAGTTTGGTGGATTAGACCTAGTAATAAATAATGCAGGGATATGGAGGGATAGCCAATGGGAGCTAGAAATTAGTATTAATGCGGTAAGTGAATTTGACAAAAAATGGTAATAAATAGTTATTTTCCTAGCAAGTGCAAAAAGTCATACTTTTCCACACGCGACTGCAGTTTGCCGAACGACGCGAAGCGGGAGTTCGGCAAGCAGTCGAGTGCGGAAAAGAGATTTTCTGCAAGAGTTAGGAACAATATTTTTTCTACGAGTCTTTAAAAAATGACCAAATCTTAATCAATTAATTTAATTAATATGAAAATACATACACAAATTAATTCTTTGACAAGGTTGTCAAAACCAAACTTTCAATATAATTAGTTAGCATGACGACGATCTTGGATTCCATGACGATGATTCAAAACGACTGTTATTGTCTACCGATTTGACTTTCGAATATCATGTCAAAATAATTTTATTTCATCGAATTGTCAGTAGTAATTGCACAAGAGCTCTAAAATTCTATATTAATTTTAGAGTTAGAGTGCAATTTGTTGCGATTACTTCATGAATAAAACTGTTCAAAACCAAAATTTTATTGTAATTTATTTATGTAAGTACAAATTAGTGCATTTAAACACACAGTTGTTATAAATATGTATTTGACGGTTAAAAGTCATCACTTTTATAATTTTTAAAACATTTGTCATTAATGTCACTGAATGTATTTTTTCGTAGCAACGAAGGGCATCTGACGTAATATACTTAACGACGGGATATTATCAAAAATTATCACCTTAATTTGCATTTCTGTAGCTTTCTATTGGTCAGAATCTCCTATGAATGAAATAATCGCGTTAATTTCGTTAAAACATAAGATACATTTGAAATAAAATAGTAAATATATGTAAATATTAGTTTATTGCGTGTATTATAATTATTTTAAGGCCATATTAAAATATCTACACGCGTGCGGAAAAGTAAAACGCGTGCGGAAAAGTGAAACTTCCTAAATTAAAACGCGTGCGCGAAAGTTAACATTTTTGCACGCTCGCGCTCGTAGAAAAAATGTATATCAGTCTCATAGACGTAATAAGAGTAGACAAGACATCAGACATCCTCAGGATGTCTGATGATAGCTAGACTAAATGCTTCGTTTCCGAAATAAGGGATGTTGAATTTTTTCCTACCATCTGACGATATTTATTGCTTGAAAACCGGTTGAGATATGCAAATTAAATTTAGTAGGTTTTAAGGGGTAGTTATTGCGCATTTTTTGACATACAATTAAGAATTTTATATTCACCATTGGCGTGCAGACGGGATATATCTAAAATGTTTATACCCGTATGCACGCCAATAGTGAATATAAAATTCTTAATTGTATGTCAAAAAATGTGCAATAACTACCCCTTAAAACTTACCAAATTTCATTTGCATATCTCAACCGGTTTTAGAGCAATAAATAAATCGTCAGTTTGTAAGAAAAAATTCAACATCCCGTATCTCGAAAACGAAGCATTTGCGGACATATATTTATAAAGCAAACGGTCATTATTTTTTCATGCAGAATTACCCCTTAAAGTTTGTCGCACTTATTTAGAAACATCCTGTATTGATGAAGAACATGGCTAGTTGTTAACGCAACTTTTTTATTATCCAACATAATCAAATGAATCAAAAAAGAAAATGTTAAGAAAGCCTAAGGCTACAATTAAAGTTTGAATATCAATATTTTATATATGCTATATTCCACAGAGTGTTCCGAACTTTAAGAAAAAAAACACAGTATGATTGTTACACCCGGTATAAAATGACATTTACCTGTCTAGCAACAATATTATTACACTGATATTCTTAGATAATAAGGCTATAATATATTAAAAAAATCACTAAAATCGAACAAAAGGTTTAGAAAATTCGAGACATCTAACATGTCCCATTATTAAGGTGTTCCGTTACTTTTGCCGGTGTGTATAGTAACGAATTTAACTAAACTAAAAACAAAAATATGACACAAAAGAAACAATAATTCTATTACTGTTTCCAAATTATTTGACTGTATACTTTTGTTTTTAGATTGCCACAACCAGAAGTACCTTTTTTGCCTTAAAGTACATGGGAAAACACAACGGTGGACGAGGAGGAGTGGTCGTTAATGTATCATCAATCGCTGGCCTTACTCCCATGGATATTGTACCAGTTTATTCAGGAACCAAACATTTTGTTATTGGTTTCACAGGATCATTTTCTACTCCTTTCTTCAACGATCTGACGGGAGTATCATTTAGAGTTATATGTCCTGGTCTCACCCATACTCGATTGATCGATATTGGCCTAGAAAATACGTTAGAAGATTTTCCTGGTTATAAAGAATATGTGCAAGCAGGGTTCAGTACGCTGAAGGGCCAATCGTAAGTAGAAAAAAATGTACTGTCTATGAAATTTATTTGGTTTTTTGGAAATAGTAGACCTAGGAAACGTAAAAATTAGGACTATATTCTACAATAATATGGTAGGACAGAATGCTAAATTTGCAGTAACTCGAGCGTTATGGGGACCTATTGGGTTGTGAAGAGTAGGTTCTAAAACCAAAAAAAGTTAAGTTAAATTTTCCATAAAGTGGGGGACTTTCTATTTTTTTAAATAATTTTCCATTTCCAACAATCGTTTTTTCCGATTATAGTAACATAATTCGAAAAAATGTCTCGAATAAAAGTTGCTTATTTTTACGTAAAGAATCCAAGTCTGCAATAAAAATTGGGGGCCACTATTTAACATTTTAAAGTAACCCCCACCCCACCTCCGTGGGTGGTCGTGTTTGGTGCTATTCGATATTTTTCAAAAATATTGAATACGTGAATTTTGCAATTTTTCGACCAGATGTTCTTTTCGCAAAATATCGTGGGGTTCGTATTTAAAATTTTAAATTTATCCCCACCCCTCTCCTTGGCTGATCGTATTTGGTATCATTTGGACGCCTAAATCGTCAGATTTTTTAAATATACACTGTTCTGTATGTATATACTTAACTTACCTAATCTGATGATTTCGATTTTTTCGATAGAATTTTTTTCGGACCCCCCTTAACGAACTCCCCTGTATTAAGAGCCAATATATGTTAGAGGTAACCATTATCTTACACAAGAAAGGGGACAAAGCAGATATAAAAAACTACCGTCCTATAACACTCCTCAATGTAATGTATAAACTCCTAACAAAAATTTTAACCAACAGATTGACGACAAAATTCGACGGATACCAATCGAAAGAACAAGCTGGTTTTAGAAAGGGATTTAGCACAAGTGGTCATTTATTAAGTATGAAAATCCTTATAGAACGAGCAAATGAATACAACATCCCTCTATATGTAGCGTTCATAGATTTCGAAAAGGCTTTTGACAGTGTCGAACATTGGGCAGTGAAAAGTTCTTTGATTAACAGCAGAATTGACCACAGATATACAGACCTAATAGCCAATATATATAAAGATGCCACAACAACAATTAAAGTATACGAAGGAACACAATCAATTCAAATAAATAGAGGCGTAAGACAGGGTGACACCGCTTTGACACACCTTTGTGGACAACGCTTGAACCATCTAAGGTACGCCGATGACATCGTATTGATAACCGATAAAAAAGAAGAATTGTTTGAAATGATGAAAGAACTGGACATAGAAGCCGGAAAGATAGGCCTTAATATGAATTACAGCAAGACCAAAATCATAACAAATACAGATGAGGACATCACAATGAGGATCGGACAAGATGAAATAGAACAAGTTCACGATTATATATATCTGGGTCAAATTATAAAACTTAACAAGGAAAACCACCAAACAGCAGAGATCAAAAGACGAGTTAGACTGGCATGGGCGGCATTTGGAAAACTAAGCTACATCCTTAAAAACAAAAGATATCCACAACATCTTAAGACCAAGGTATACAATCAATGCGTACTCCCTGTTCTCACTTACGGTTCCCAAACGTGGACGTTTACAAAAGCAAACATGGACAAGATCATAAAGACGCAAAGAGCAATGGAAAGGCAAATGTTGCACATAAAACTATTGGATAAAAAGAGAAACGAGTGGATAAGAGAGAAAACCAAAGTTAGGGATGTTAGACAAGAAGTTGCAAAGTTGAAATGGAGATTTGCCGGACACACTATAAGACAAAAGGAAGACCGATGGAACAAAATTCTCATAAATTGGAGACCGTGGCAATATAAACGAAGCAGAGGAAGACCACAAATGCGATGGGCAGATGATGTCAAGAAGCACGTGGGTTCTAGGTGGATAACTGTAGCGACAGACAGAGAAGAATGGAAAAGGATTGGGGAGGCCTATGTCCAAAGATGGACCGAAGAAGGCTAATTAGATAGAGATAGATATGTTAGAGGTACATTTACAGCGTACAAGGCTTTTTCCCATTTGATAATCTGACGCGCTCAAGTAAATGCAAAAATCCCCGCTTGGACTCCCCTACCACAATCAATACAAATTGATTGAAGGAACAAAATCAATACAAATAAATAGAGGTGTGAGACAGGGTGACACAATATCACCGAAAATTTTCTATCAGGCTTTGGAAGATATTTATAAAATATTAGAATGGGAGGAAAAGTATATAAAAAATTTTGGACAACGCTTGAACCATCTAAGACAGCGGTGCACATAAACTACAAGAGTCCAGCGATCGACTGCTAGTAAAGTCAATTTTGAAAATAAAAAACTTTATATTACACATTTCTATTTGATAAAAAGTTCTAACTACAGGGAGTTGTAATTAAAGTCATGTTTTTCATCTTAATTTTATTTGGATGTTGATGCATGTCACTGCATAATTATCATCCACAAGTTTGATATTATGATAGTACGTAATTACTGAGGGCCAAATGCAAGCATAATGAGAGATGTTCGTCAGTTAGCCGATCACGAGACTTTGATTTCACTATCTTCATTTGAGAAAATGCAGAGTCACGCAAGTATGTCGATCCAAAATCGCGATCGACTTCAAAACCTTTGACGATCGACCCTTTGAGCACCGCTGATATAAGGTAAACTAATGACATCGTATTGATAACCGATAAAAAGAAGAATTGTTTGAAATGATGAGAGTACCGGACACAGAAGCTGGAAAGATTAGTGCTGGATTTACATATGGGCTGAATGGACTATATAGCCCAGGGCGTCAGAATTCAGGGGGTGGCAAATTTTGGTAAAAAAGTAAAAAGTTGCGGATAAGAGAGTGGCAAATCTTCAAATCCGCCTCTGAGAAAGATAAGCCTTACGAAGCAAGACCAAAATCATATAAATAAATACAGATGAGGACATCACAATGAGGTTCGGACAAGATGAAATAGAACAAGTTCACGATTATATTACATCTGGGTCAAATTATAAACCTTAACAAGAAAAAACAAACATCGGAGATCAAAAGACGAGTTAGATTAGCATGGGCGTCATTTGGCAAACTGTTACATCCTTAAAAAACAAAGATATCCACAACATCTAGGTATACAATCAATACATACTCTCTGTTCTCACTTATGGTTCCCAAACGTGGACGTTTACAAAAGCAAACATGGACAAAATCATAAAAACACACAGAGTAATGGAAAGACAAATGTTGCACATAAGACTAATGGATAAGAAGAGAAACGAGTGGATAAGAGAGAAAAGAAAATTTGGGGATGTTAGACAAGAAGTTGCAAAATTGAAATGAAGATTTGCCGGACACAAAATGACCGTGAGAATATAAACGAAGCAGAGGAAGGCACCAAATGAGATGGGCAGATGATGTCAAGAAACACGTGGGCTCTAAGTGGATAACTGTAGCGACAGGCAGAGAAGAATGGAAAAGGATTGGGGAGGCCTATGCCCAAAGATGGACCGAAGAAGACTAATTGGATACTCTTCAATAATTTTCTTGCATACATATTACTTGTCTTACGGAGCACAACCAAGTATGACCTTTAGCGTAGCCACTTTTGCAGCTATCCACTTGAAGTGGGATATAAGCAAGAGACATACTTCGGCAGTCTGTGTGAATTTGTATGAGCCCGAGTCTCTGATGATGCAGTGATTGCTGAAACGACGCTGTAAGACTCTATTGATACTGATTCATACACGGAAGGTTTGATTAATTGTGCTTTTGAAAGCAGTGTATGAAAGCGATAATAAATAAAATATCATATCTACAGCTCAAAATAACACAAAAAGATTTTGTCGAATCGTGTTTCGTTTATTGCCAACAGAATCGATGACACTTTTGTAGCTCTCCACTTGAAGTCGGGAGCTACAAAAGTGCCACCAATATTTGTTTGTTTGTTTTAAAAATGTTTTGTTAATAATTAAAAGCTATTCTACATTTATGTGATGTTTTATTTTAATTTTAGGGTCGATGTTGTAGCCAATTGTATGATAATAGCCGTAACTGAAGGAGGAAATGGAAGTGTATGGAACCCCGAAGATAATGAAATATATGAGATAGAATTTCCAGACAGATTTTCTTTACGAAAAAAATGAACATTTAGGCAAAATTTTAAGAATAAAAGCGATACATTTTTGTACAAAAATCATTCAAAATAGAGATTATATATTTTTTAAATGTTAGTTAATTCTTGTTAAATATAATTATTGCAGTTATACTTCTTCATCTTACGTCTCGTCTACTCATCATTCCCTTACACGTGTTTTTGGGTTTACCCGTCATCAGAGAGACTTGTAAAAAGACTAAACTGAATCAAAACGTAACGGCTAGTTGGCAACTATAGTAAAATAATATATAGTCTAACCGATTTAACTGAAACTCTCAAGGTCACTTGCACCGCATCAACGAACGTCTGTCGTGTCTTCTCTTCGCGGTTGCAGATAAATGGGTTTTACTGGGTAAATGGGTATGCATTGAGAGGTCTCTAACGAGGAAAGATGAAGAGAGTGTCAATAATGATTAACGTAAACTGCAAACCAAAGCTTAACCAAGCTTTTCAGCAATGCAAGTTATGCTAGCAATATTTATATTCCACTAATACTTGGAGTCCACCATAGAGGAAGGTGTTTTCGCCGAGGTTACAAAGCTACAAAGGCTGCTTCATTTATTTTATTTAAGCGTTGATTGAATACACAATCAACAATTGAAGATTTCTTGGTACATGCCTGAAGCATAATGAAAGGTTACATTGTTAAATTTATTAGCTAGACGCACTTTCTACAGGAAAAACGTTGAGTTCTCTTGTAAGCAAGCCAAGTTATAGTTAATTAAGGTACCCAGAGTGGTCACATTTATTAGTTTATTAGGATGTAAGTAGTTGTTGGCATGCTTTATTATTAATTCACGAAATATAACTGTAATAAGTAGAGTAGAATAAGTATGAAATTGTAATATTATTATGATAGCCATGTTTCACTAATTGACAAATTATTTAATAAATCTGCTAGGTTTCTAATTAATTTCAGATTTTGGTTGTTAATTACTCCTTCATTTAGTATTTGCATCATCTTAGCGTCCTATACTCGATTAATGACTAACGTCCAAGCAAAAAAAAATCCCAAGCTATGACCTATAGTCGTTCTCATTTGAGCAGCCGGATCACTAGAGTCATATCACTTGAGTCCACTAATACCTATGCCATCGCAATGCAAACCACTAAGCAATTTTAGCAGTGTCATCTAAAGGCTACTTCAAGAAATTTTCCCCTTATACTTGTATGTCAATTTTAATGACTTTTATATCAAAATATAAATTAATAATAATTAAAGTCAACATTTGTCATGTAAAATTCTGAGTAGTAAATTTTCCAACATGCTTTTTTCGGTAAATCGGTCAAAAACTAATAAATTGTTGTATGTTGTAACTTTAAACAATAGTCATAATGGAATATGGAACTCGCCTCATACGTAAGTCAATAATATCTTTAATATAAGTAGTTTTTTTATTTTATAGTCCCTTTAGGGACTAATAGTGTCTGTATTTACAAGGTACCTCATGGTACATATTATGACTATTAAAGTTTTTTATATGTACATAAATTCGCAATCAGAAATTAGGTCAAGAATAGAGCAATCAAATGCAGCCTTTTTGAAGATGAAGACATTTCTGAGTAACCAAAGACTCAATCTGCAAATTCGATATCGGATGGTAAAATGTTATATCCACTCTATTCTTCTCTATGGTGCCGAAGCTTGGAACTTTAATGTTGACTTAATGAGAAAGCTGCAAGCTTTTGAGATGTGACTTTTTAGGAGAATTTTAAAAATACCATGGACCGATCATATTACGAACGACATGGTGTTGCACATAATTAGTCCAGGAAACGAATCTTTTCAGCTCGCAATTTTTACAGAATGGATGGATTTGCTTGAAAATTTGAGAATAAGTAGTGGATAGTCCAAGGATCAAAATCTATATGATTCCAAAAGGCACTTTTACCATGGGAGTGATTGCCACCCCACCTCGGGGGTGGAAATTTTTTATTATATTTTGACCGCAAAAGTGGATAAAAACATTCATTCTAAGCAAAAAATGTTATATACATTTTTTTGATAAAATATTTTTCGATTTATTCGCTATCGAAAGTGTTAGTTTTATAAGGAAAAAATCAATGTTTTTGGATATTATACTCATTTACGATTCACTCAATTTTTGCCGTGGAAAAATTGTTTTCAAACCAAGTTCTTGGGATTTGAATAGCCTACAATTTCATATATAAACATTTTTTCATATCTCTGATGCTAATCTTTCTATTCTAAAGAAAATGGCATTTTTTACCAAACTACAAAAATTCGTTATTCGCTTTTAACTCCAGTTTTTTTTTAAACTGATCAATCTAAGCCAGTCAAATTTCTGAAATCTATTACTAATACATAAATAAAGAAGTATGAATAAGGCCAATGGCTAAAAACACCGCTCACTTACATTATTAAGCTTCCAATTGGAATTCTCCTTTTTTTTTTCAAAAAAATATATTGATTTTTTAACAGTAACTTTATTATTTTTTATCCTAGAAAGTTTGGTAAAAAGAATTTTGTAGGTCTCTACAAGATCTATAAGGTTATTAATATTAAATCCTTTTAAAAGTCTAAGTCGCAAAGAGAGGTGACTGTAAAATAGTTGGTCAAGGTGGTTTTTGTATGTTACTACAAGTTTTAATTATCAATAGCTCACTTAGTTTTTGCCACCGAAAAAATTTTTGCTCACCCCGTTCTTGAGAATTAAATAAGCGACAATTTTAGATTTACATATTTTTTCGTATCTCTTATGGTAATCTTTCTATTCTGAAGAGAAAGGCATTTTTTACCAAACTTCAAAAATTCGTTATTCGCTTTTAACTCACTTTTTTTAAAAACTAATCATTCTAAGCCGCTCAAACCTCTACTACCTATTAATATTACTTAAATATAGAGGACCAAATAAGGTAAATGACTAATTTTAATTAGGGTGGCAAGTAAGGAGAAGTTTCCGATCACTTTTTCGCTGAAAAAAATAGGAAATGACATTCTTTTCATTATAAGTCACTTAATTTTTGAGCTGGAGACTTTTTTTTATTTTTATAAATAGACATTTTTAAATACTTTAAATTAGTTTGAACAAGTTATCCTCGAAAAATGCACAGTTTTCCCGCCCTTTGAGTTTAAAACTGAAATATTTAGCATTTGACGAAGAAGAGCTAACATATAATAAAGTATAGCTCGATTACTGTTGGTCTTGAAGAAAATAAAAAAAACTGTTTTGTTTATTTTTTCAAAAAGTATATTTTTGTTAAGCAAAGTTGTTTTGATAAAACGAAAACTTTTTGAGTTATTAGTAGAAAACTAATTAAAAACATTGATTTTTTCGATATAAAAATAAAGTTTCCATAGCGAATAAATCGAAAACTATTAATTTTATCCAAAAATGTATAAAACGTTTCTTGCTTAGAATGAATGTTTTTACCAACTTTTGCGGTCAAAATAAAAAATTTCCACCCCGAGATTGGATGGCAACCACCCCCATGGTAAAAGCGCCTTTCAGCCTCATATAGATTTTGATCCTTGGACTATCTACTACTTATTCTCACATTTTCAAGCAAATCGATCTATTCTGTAAAAATTGCGAGGTATTGTCCTATTTGAAGCTTCATTACTTGGACTAAATGGGTAGAGACAGAGAACTTTTGACTACATTAAAGGGAGAAACATAGCATATATGGGGCACATACTCACTGATAAGTACGAGTTGTTACAGCTGACTATGAAGGGTAAAATCGAGTAAAATCATAGCTGACTATGAAGGAAAGAGGGATCCTGGTGGTAGACGACAAATAATATTCTATCTGAAAAACATTCGCGACTGGACCGGGTTAAAGACTCGGACGCTTTTAAGACAAGCAGAATATAGAGACGAATTTTCAATGGGTGTAGCCAACCTTAATTTTGGTTTAATCCTATATAAATACAATACTTTTTTAACTCATTTAATTGTATGAATTATTTTCCATTCTAGTTCTATCACTTGTAAAAACAGTAGCCATCATTACAGAAACTATTCCAAAGAAGACGCCTCACCAACTAAGGGAAAAATTGCTATCATAACTGGAGATGCAAGAGGAATTGGTTTATCTATAGCAGAACAACTGCTAAAAGCTGAAGCAGAGGTATTAATTTATTTCTTCTCTAATATAATTAAATTGTGAATTTCTATATTTTAAAAAAATTAAATTATTTGGTATCATAGAAATTATTGTACATGTACAAATATATATTCTATATATTCGCGTGAGGTTCTTTATCTTTGCTCATATCAAGAACTATCCCCCTCATGTCATACCTAAGCGTCTCACATCAGATCTTTTTTAGACTTTTTCTCCGATTCCTCGCAGAATCTTATCTTATTTGTAGTACCCTTCTTCTTCTTCATGTGCCATCTCCTCTAAGAAGGTTGGCAACCATCACGGTAATTCGCACTTTCGATACCGCTGCTCTAAAGAGATCAGCAGAAGTGCAATTAAACCAAGCTCTCAAATTGTTTAACCAGGAGATGCGTCTTCTTCCGCGACTCTCTCTACCCTGTATTCTTCCTTGCATTATTAATTGTAACAAGTTATAACGCTCGCCCCTCATAACATGTCCCAGATATTGCAGTTTTCTGACTTTAATTGTATTTAAAACCTCTTTATCTTTTCCCATTCTTCTCAACACCTCGATATTCGTGACTCCATCCACCCAACTTATTCTTAATATTCTTCTGTAGGCCCATAACTCGAAGGATTCTAATCTGTCCGAAACATCCTTCTTTAATGTCCAAGCCTCCAACCCATAGAATAATACGGAGAACACGTAGCACAGGGGTGTCAAACTCAATTTTGCAGAGGGCCATATATTAAATTCAGAATGTGTCGGCGGGCCAGATTCAAATAAAAAAAAATGTACTGAATTATTATAACATTTTATTTAATAGTATACTTATAATATACGGTTGTTAAAAATCATATCAAAGTTATAAAAGAGGGTAATTATTTTGAGCTCGAGGATCCAGATACCTGACTTCTCTTGTTTTTGACAAGCTCATTGATGTCAGGTATCATATTCGTTGTATTTATTTTAAGAATTGATTGGAGATGTTCATTTGTAAGTCTTGTGCGATGTTTGTTCTTATTTATTTTCATGACGGAAAACATCTGCTCACATAAATAGGTGCTACCAAACATGCACAGAATGCGTGCTGCATGCTTTTTTAATTCCGGGTAGTTATCCAAACTCTTGAAATATTGTGTATAAAATGTAAGTGCGTTAACCTCTTTAAATTTTTCTTTCAAAATACTGTCCGATTGAAGATCTATCAACTCCATTTGCAAATGAACTGGTGCCTGTGAAGCTTCAAAATTGAATGGATTGTTGAAAATTGGGAATTCCATTTCATTCATTTTGTGGAAGTCTTCAAAACGATTGTTGAATTCCGTGATAAGATTTTGCAGAAGTTGAGAATATTGATCCAATTTTTTTTGATCCACTGTGCCAAATGATTTTAAATGAGGGAAATGATCCAAAGTTTGATTTTTTACCTGATTTTCCCACAGCCTCAACTTTGTTTCAAAGGCTTGAATACATGAGTACATTTGAGTGACAATCAGATTTTTACCCTGTAACTTTACATTCAGATCAGTCAAGTGTTTATTCATATCTACCAAAAAGGCACAATCAACCCACCAGTCATTGTCATAATCAATTGGGTTGCCTTTTTCTAACATGAAAGCTTGAATAGGGTCACGTAATGCAAAAAATCTTTCTAAAACTACTCCTCGACTGAGCCAACGAACTTCGGTGAAATAAGGGACATCAGAAAACTTTTCGTCCAAATCTTGTAAAAACTGCCTGAACTGTCGGTGATTTAGTCCTCTGCTCCTTATAAAATTTACTATTTTAATTATAGGTTGCATGACATGGTCCATTTTTAAATGTTTGGATGCCAATGATTCCTGGTGAATTATACAGTGAAATCCCACAAAATTTCCTGATGTTTTCTGTTTTAATTTAGTTACAACGCCCGAATGTTGGCCAACCATGGCAGGAGCGCCATCCGTAGTTGTGCTGCTAAGTATATTCCAATCGAGTCCATATTCTGCCATCAAATGCTCCAATGCAGAATAAATATCATTTGCTGTTGTAGTACCTGTCAATGGAACGCACTTTAATAGTTCTTCAGTTATTTCAAAGTTACTGTTAATACCTCGTATAAAAACAGCAAGTTGAGCTGTATCAACAGTATCAGTGCTCTCATCAACAGCCAGTGAAAAGTTTGTAAATTCCTTAATTTTCTCCTTCAGTTGAAGAACCAAATTTTGAGATAAATCATTTATTCTTGAAGCAACAGTGTTTCTTGACAGCGAAATATTTTGAATTATTGACTTTTGAAATGGAAATGAAACATCGGCAACTTTCAACATACAGTCTTTAATAAAATCACCATCAGTGAAAGGTTTTGATCTCTTCGCGATTTCTAATGCAATAATAAAACTTGATTTCAGGGCATCTTCGCTCTCAGTATTAGCTTTAGTAAACATCGATTGTTGACCTTGAAGTTTAGATTTTAAAGATGACAATCTGTCCATTCTTATTTTTTCAGTGTAACAATCGAATTTTGATTTATGATTCGTATCATAGTGTCTTTTCAAGTTAAACTCCTTACAAACAGCAACTGTTTGATTGCAAATCAAACACAGTGGTTTACCTTTCCATTCTATGAAAAAATATGCATTTTCCCATTTAGACTGAAAAACTCTACGTTCACTATCAACTTTACGTTTTTGTGACATTATGCCGAAATCGTAACAAATATGGAACTCGACACAATTATGGATATCGCACACGCACGACACAAACAAATGTACAATACCTTCTCAACCACTACTTCGCAACTGACTCACGTGACACGTCGACGCACTTCTTTTATATCGATAAGGAAGGTTCTAGTCTAGACTCGAAGCGCATGGAAGATTCTATTGTTCTCAACAAAAATAATAGGGTGTTTCCGCTAAGAGATGGTGTTACTGTCTATCTCTCTCGCTTGTCTAGGCACGCGCTGCCTTTGAAATTACTTATAAATGTAGTGTAGTGTACGCATTTTAAAACTTCCGTAGAGCAATCGAGTGAAGTCTAAAAGCTCTAAAAAACATGATTCTTCTTTCTGTGACACATTGCGATCGCGGGCCGTATTGGTATGGCCCGGGGGCCGGATGCGGCCCGCGGGCCGTATCTTTGACATGACTGACGTAGCATCTCAGAAGTCTTATCTTTAAAGAAATTGTAATGTCCCTGCTACAGAGTACTTTTTTTAGTTTGTTGAAAGCATTTCTTGCCTGTCCTATTCTTGCTTTAATCTCTTCTGTGTACTCATTAGTTTCATTAATTATTGTACCCAAATATTTATATTTTTCAACCTTTTTAATTTGTTCTCCATGTATTGTTATGCTTTCTTGGCGCTGTTGAACTTTTGTGATTACCATAAATTGTGTCTTTTTTGTGTTTAGGGACAGTCCGTTTTCTTGGCTGACTTCTACCACTCTGTCAACCATTTGTTGTAAATCCTCAAGACATTCGGCTAATAAAATAGTGTCGTCGGCAAACCGTATATTATTGATTGGTCGACCATTTACTTTTATTCCCGTGGTTAGGTCTTCTAGTGCTTCCTGGATTATTTCCTCTGAATACAAATTGAACAAAGTAGGAGACAGGACACAGCCCTGTCTGACGCCCCTCTCAATACGTATTTCATTTGAAAAGGCGTTGTTCTCTTTTACCACAGCGATCTGATTATAATAGATAGCACTAATGATCCTGATGTCCCTCATATCTAAGTTTTTCTTTTCAAGTAATTCGATAAGGCGGTTATGTCTGACCTTATCGAAGGCTTTGTTGTAATCCAAGAAACACATATATACTGGCTGATTAACATCCATGCACCTTTGCACAAGTACATGTACAGCGAACAGGGCTTCCCTCGTTCCCATTGCATTTCTAAATCCAAATTGCGTGTCGCTTATGTCCTGCTCAAGTTTGTTATGTATTCTCCAGTGTATAATTTTTAAAAATATTTTGAGTGTATGACTCATTAAACTTATTATCCGGTGGTCTTGGCATTCTTTTGCATTTGGTTTTTTTGGCAGTGTTATGAACGTTGACAGCAGCCAATCTCTGGGAATGATTCCTGTACTGTATATTGTATTAAATAAGTCGACCAATATTCCAATTTGCTGGTCCTCTATTAACCGTATTATGTCTACAGGTATTTGGTCAGGACCTGTTGCCTTGTTGTAGTACCCATCCATCCTTAAATAAATATGTAAATACACTTTTTCCTACTAGGTGAGTTTTAAATCTTTCTCTCCAAGTGGTTGTCTCTATTGTTCCAGTCTTAACTCTAATCCGTTTCATAATTTTTTACCAATAGTACACCATTGGTATCCATTAAGCACCAGGAAAAAATGAGGATACATAAGGGCTCAGCAATAGCCTTTCTCCTTTCTTATTAAACGCCCACCGTAGAACCTCTCGAAAATCTCTCATACGTTTTCTTAAGATCACCTGCAACGTTTTATTTTCCAACCATTGTTGGTCAAGACATATTTTTCCATCAGCTGTCTTATAATGAAAACTGTATAATATGTTTTTGATCATCTACCTTGATAAATCCAAACTAATTATAAGAAACTACGATTTTTTCACGTATCTGTCTATCAATTATTACTCTCTCTCAAGTTTTCTATGACTAACTAGTTTTATGACCATCTAGTATGAGCATTGAAGAATACATCCCTTGTTTTTGTAAATAGGCAGTATGTAATATGATATAACCCTATTCCACGAACATACGCCTGTTTTGGATTACTTCGACAACGAATCTTTTACTGTGCAAAATAAGAAGAACGAAAGTAAATTGCTAATTACATTGTTGTTTATTGGAATAATTATTAGCGCCATTTACTTTCGTACTTCTTATGTTGCACAGTAAAATATTCGTTGTCGAAGTAATCCAAAACAGGCGTATGTTCGTGGAATGGCCCATATTCATTCATTCGTCTTGCATTTGAAATATGGCAAAAAAATGGAGGTCTAGCAATGGCTAAATTGGAATAAATCCAAAATAATTACCAACCACATTTTAAAATTATTATCATTATTTTAGGCAGTAGTCATTGGTGACGTTCTCACGCAAGCAACTGAAAATGAAACTTTTTGGCTAAATGAGAAATATGGTGAGCACAAGGTTCTGTTTGAGCCTACTGATGTGACCAATCCTAAGCATATGGAGAGTAAGTATGTGGTGTAGTTGCTTCATGACAGGTATATCAAAATTGTTTCATAATGTGCTTTTTCGGTTAATAGGTTGCTTGGTAAAAGTATTTTAAATCAAATCTTAATGTTTGAGGATAACATTTTTCTCGTATTACCTTTATTTTTTTTCTTCTATTCAAATCATCACAGCTGCAATAGTCGTTTAAATTTTTATATATAGACAACCCTAAACAATTATACATTATGTATTTTTCTAAAATCTGTTACAATATTTACAAGAACTTTTATCCCTTATGCTGGTACATATATTAAATAATAATTTATATTTTTAGAACTTTTTAACTTTACCAACAAGAGATTCGGCAACATTGGTATTGTAGTAAATAATGCTGGAGTTTTAAGTAACCAAAACCAAGAGCAGATTGTTGATGATAATATAGTAAGTATATACAAAAAAACGTTTTATAAGGCTTTAATATTAAGAGACGAATTTTATGCCTCATTGTAAAGATATTTGATCCATTGGGTCTAATATGTCCCGTAACCACTATTATCTCCAAAATTATTTTCCAAAAACTTTCGAAATTAAAAGTCTCATGGGATAAGCCTTTACCTCATGATCCACACAATTTGTGGTCAAATTGATGTTTTGTATTTTGAGAACGACTTCCGAAAAGGGAACTAAAACATCAAAATAAACTCATTTTAAAGTAAAATTGTAGCTTGTTCCAAATAAATACAGTGAATTTTATATGACTGCGGATACAAATCCATTCGCCAAAATAGTGAATTGTATTAAGATGCCAGAAGAAAATAGCTTCAAAGAAATATTAAATGGCAACGTCGCATCAATATCACATGTGGCACATTCGTTTAGTAGGTACTAGATACTTTTACCATGTATCAACCTGAGACTTCATCTATAGGAGATAGATGAAGATAGATAGATAGTCTTAATAATTTATTTTGTAGATTTTTAAGATTAAAATGGGCGAAAAATTAACGTTTAAAAATTCTTTTAATTTAAGAAAAGGGGGTGTGAAAATAAAATTAGTTCTATAAAAATTAAATAAACTAAACAATAATTGCCAAAAATACGACCTAAATTAAAAAATCGCTAACAATTAAAAACTATAAACCAATAACATTTTTACCGAATTAAATGTTCAAATAAACAACCACCTTCAATCCCAATGCCGATTTGCCAAACCCAATGCATTTCTCATGATGTTGAATTCATTTGCTGAAATGTTTTGGCTAAGTTCGACTACCTTTGATTCAGTTGCTCCAAGTTAATAGTTTGCTCGAATTCATGCCTTACAAATTGGTCTTTAGCATTCCCTAAAAATAAAAATCTAGGGGAGCTAAGTCTGGTGACCGAGGGAGCCATTTTATTATACTTTGTGTACTAATCATACGTTCACGAAAAATTAAATCTAGCTATACCTATCTGCTTGGAATTGGCCAAAAATTTGATTTTTATTATGCTTGGAATCACTTTAATTAATAACGTTATTAACCTCGTTATTATTTTATAGAAAAGTTTGGTTAATGGAACGTTATTGGCATTTCAATATATGTCTGGAAAAGGAGGAATCATAATAAATAACGCATCACTCGAAGCTCTACAACCAATGTATACAAGCCCCTTCTACTCCGGAGCTAGCCATTTCATAATTGGATTTACACGATCTATGAGTCACAACTATTTTTATAATGCAACTGGTGTAAAAGTTATGGCCTTTTGTCCAGGACCAAGAGAAACTCCGATGTTATCTGATATTGGTATTGATAACAACATCAATGAACTAATGTTTTATAATCTGAGAAATAAGCTAGAAATTATCTCCACAGAAGACTTTATCCCAATGTAAGTAAACCATAAGTTAAAAATTATTTGATTTCCCTTAAATAGGAGGCTGTTGATATTTGGTTTAAAGTTGTGACTGCATAGCTCCACCGAGGACGCATGAGATGCAGAAATAGCTATCTGGAGATGGTGGTCCAACTCTGAATCAAGTAAAAACAGAATCTGCTTTTTCCTTTAAAAATCATATATTTTTGTTTCACTTTCTGCATGAAAGTCATTCAGTAATTTTTCTTATGGTGCCTTATGTGCCATTTTCAATTTTTTTAATTTTGTATGGATACAGACAGACAGACACAGAGAGAGAGAGAGAGAGAGAGAGAGAGAGAGAGAGAGAGAGAGAGAGAGAGAGAGAGAGAATCTAACCCGCATCTTTCGACACCAAAGGCGGATACACTCAAATCTAAGCTAGCAACGCCCTTACCAAAAAGACCAAGACCAAAAGACCAAATTCACATGATCATCTCCGGAAACTTGGATGCACTTGAAAACTCCACCATAACGCTGAATAGCAAGTCAATTGAAATAGTAAGCAAATTTAAAGACCTGGGAACGTGGCTGGAAAATGTCGCATTGAGCAAGCTCGACAAGCTTGCTGTTCAGAGTTCGATCATCAACTGAGACTAGGTTTACTAAGTACTACATATGGTCGGTGCTGCTATATGGCGTAGAAGGCTGGACACTCAAAACGAGCGATATAAGCAGATTAGAAGCTTTAGAAATGTGGCTGTGTCGCCGTATATTAAAGATATCATGGACGGCGAAAGTCACAAATGTAGATGTCCTTAAAAGAATCAAACAAAAACGCCAACTCTTCGAAACCATCAAGAAAAGAAAAGCGGCTTATCTGGGCCACAATGCGAAACAATAAATGCCAGTTCCTCCAACTTATAATCAAGGGTAAAATTGAAAGCAAGAGCAGAATGACACACAAGAAAATGTCCTGGCTTCGAAATATACGGCAATGGACAGGGATTAACGACATACAATCTCTGATACATATTGCAAGAAACTGAGAATTAATGGAAAATTTTATCGCTAACATCCATTAATGGATTTGCATCTGAAGAAGAAGAAGAAGAAGAAGAACGCCAGTTTATACAATGTAGCATCTTACGAATGAATTTATTTATATAAAATTTTACTTTTATTCTTTGTTTTCCTAGTTTTCCTCTTTGATTTTAAGAGCAAACAGTAGCGATCACCAGCTAGCAACAAACGCGTTCCAAGATTGCGGCTCTAATTTTGAATATTTTGTCGAGATATTTGGCACACATATACGTAATATAATAAAGAATGGCGGTACAGAGCCCAATTTCAGAAATATGTTAGTATGTGGAAATTTCTCTACAACTAAATAAAATACGGAAAAAAGGAGCCTGTACCGCCATTAAGAAAGACAAAAAAATACACTTTCTTCAAATAAACTTTTTTATCCCGTGTCTAGATTTTGTGTCACATTGGAACTACTAAAAATCGATTTTCTTATAACAAGAAATCGAACGTCACTGAATTGGCAACATTTCGCGCCTATGTGTATAAAAATTATTGTTTTGATAGTATAAACGTCACTGTCAGTGTTGAATTACCGACGCACTGTTGCCTCACTTTTGGAAGCTCGCAGAACTTTCGCAATCTTGGACCGCGTTTGTTGCTACCTGTTGATCGCTACTGTCTGCTCTTAAAGAAAATAAATAAAAGTATTTTTTATAAATTTTTAGAATATTAAGTTAATTAATACATAATTTTTGTATTACTTTCAGGTCAGAAACTGTAGCAAAAGGAGTTATTTCGATGTTGCATGACGGTGAAAACGGAAGCATTTGGATATCGAAAAATTGCAAGTTTAACAAAATACAAGTACCAGATTTCAAAAATTTGACACCGGCTGAAATTAAAACATCTCAAAAATCATCAACTAAAGAAATCTTATCTGCGACGGCACCAAAATCTCAAACTAGAAACTTTAGCTCAAATACAAGTAAAACAGATACCCCTAGCAATCCAAACAAAAGCCTTGATTGCAAATCTTCAACAGGAGGATCTGGAGGAGGATCACAAGGCAAAAGTGATTCACAAAAGAATACTAATAAAAGCAATGCAAAACCTGAAGGAGGATCACAATGCAAAAGTGATTCAAAAAAGAATACTAATAAAGGTAAACCAAATCCGGGAGGAGGATCACAATGCAAAAGTGATTCACAAAAGAATATTAATAAAAGTAAACCAAATCCGGGAGGAGGATCACAATGTAAAAGTGATTCAGAAAAGAATACTAAAAAAAGTACTAAAAAAGTTTGTATAAAGTTCGGAGATCCCAAAAAAAGAAAAATAATATGTAAAAAGAATAAACATATGTGTGAAAAGCTAAAAGAAAGAAAAAAAGACAATAATAAATTACCCTGTGTACTAAATTCATGTCCACCAGCTTCTCAGGACAAAGCTGAAGCACCAAAATGTTCAGCAGCTAATAAGAAACAGAAAGGATCCGAGAAAAAACCATCAAAAAAATATAAAAAAGACAAATGTGAGAATTTGGATCCGTGTAAATCGAAGAAAAAGAAGAAAGGTGAGAAGGAAAAAGGTGATAAAAGCAAAGACAAATGTGAAAACTTGGATCCGTGTAAATCAAAGAAAAAGAAGGAAGGTGAGAAGGAAAAAGGTGATAAAAGCAAAGACAAATGTGAAAATGTGGATCCGTGTAAATCGAAGAAAAAGAAGAAAGGTGAGAAGGAAAAAGATGATAAAAGCAAAGATAAATCAGATACGAAGTGTAAAAACGACAGTAAAGGCACTAATGAGAAACATAGAAGGAAAATGTGTGCACCAGAGACAGAAATATGGGAAGCGAAAAGAAATTATAGCGTGTGCAAAAAAAGTGATAAGTGTGGGGATAATGAGCAACAAAATGAGAAACCAAAAGTATCAGTCGATTTAAAGCCGTTTTGTTCGTTAAAAGAAAGTAACTACCAGAAAAGGGTAACACAGTTTAAATGTGACAATGTATGTAGTAAGGCAGATGGGAGCAATATTAAATGGGGTATAAAGACGGAATCTACTGAAATCGTTAAAGGTAAGTCGTAAAATATACAAGGGTTGTTCGTAAAATAAGGTTCCCTATACCGCTGAGAAAGAGTGCGATATTCTGGGAGAAATCTGGCAAGACTGCCTTACACATAAACTCCCCCTTTCTCTTACCCCACCACTTTGGCTTCGCTGCATTGCTCAGTGTCGGCATAGCAGCCTTCGAAGATGGAAGTCACAGTCGGTGTTACTGCCAAGTATGCTGTATTGGCTATGATGATTATTCTGCTAAGGTCTGTACGGTCAATGTTGTCCTTTGTGATGTTGACTCCAAGCTATCCGCTTTTTCTAAGCTGTCAACTGACAGGTAGACTCATGTTGCTCCGTTCCGATCGGCTTTGTACTAGTACTAGGATAATAGTCCTTTTTTGGGTTTATTGACACACCTATTTGTTTAGAATGTGATGTAAGTTCCATATACGTATTCTTGCCTGTTGCTTTGGTTTTGCTCAATCTGTCATCTGATTTATAGCCTAATAAAATAAAAAAAAGTCAAAATGTAAATTCGTACAGGTTGAAACAAATTTTATATCAAAGTTTAGGTGGCTACAAAAGATATTTTTAAAAAAGTATCCAAATCATACAAGGGGATCATTGTTTAAATAATTAAAAAGTGGTCATTTTTGCAAAAAAAAAAAAATACTTTTTTAACTGCTGAGGTAATTCATTTATTAACGAAGGTCTATAGGATTTTTTTCTGCAAATTTTAAGGGTAAATCTTTCACATAAGACTTACTAAATTAAATTTGACCTCCTATTTATTTAAATAATTGTATATAAAACTTTAAAAACAAATTTGCAAAAAACTATTTTTAGCGTTTTAAATAAGCATTATAAAATATCTTATTTTACAGCTATGTTACCAGTATTAAGCAAAAAAAAGTGGTCGAAAAATATTTAATATTTTTTGAGATATTGAATTTGTTTATTAAATGTTACTATATTTTCAATTGCAAAAACGCGGTTGTTGCCAAAGAAATATTCACCTGCGTAAGATCCAATTATTTTTATTTTTATGTATATTTTCGATAAATGTATTGATAAATTCAAATTTCAATTAAACTCCCCCCTAAAATGGAATTTGAAAATTATTCAAATTTGTTTATAATTTGTTTTTTTAATAAGGTCGCGGGGATTAGGTATTTTAAAATGCCGTTTCGATAATTGGGTTTCTGGGAATTTTTAACTAATTAAAAAATTTTTTGTCGTTTTTTTTTTCTTCTTTTTTTCTTGGAGTTATATTACTACGGGCCCTATTAGGGTTAAATTTCATTAAGAATGTCGAATCTCTGGGTTGTAAATTCTAGACCTAAAAATATTAAGATTTAACTAAAATCTCTTAAATAAAATGTGGCTACTTACTGAGTTACAGGGTGTTTTATTTAAAAATTATTGTTACCAAGTACTTTAAAACTATTTGACGTATCCTTATCATGCTTGGCAGAAAGTGTGGCTATTATACACCCTACTAAATTGTGATTAATATACGTTCCTAGTTACTGCCAGAGGCGTATGACAGGGGATAGTGAATGATTGACCCTTCCCAAATTCTACGCCACTGAGTGAATTACTATTTTAGCGAAATTTTTCGATTCTTCAATACTTTGTATGTAAATAACTTTATTGGTATCGATAAAGTCATCAGTTTGCGAGATATTGGAAGTTTAAAATGAATGCATTAATGAATCAAAATAACTATGCCGTTTCATTTTGAACGTCCAATATCTCGAAAACTAATGACTTAATCGTTACTAATAAAGAGTATATTATTTGCAGAGAAAGTATTGGAGAATCGAAAAATTTCGCTAAAATAGTAATACCCTCAGTGGCGTAGAATTTGGGAAGGGTCAACCATTCACTATCCCCTGTCGTACGCCTCTGGTAGTAGATAGAAACTTTTGTTTATCACAATTTAGTAGATCGTACAATGTATAGTAGCCACATTTTCTGCTAAGTATGATAAGGATACACCAATTAGTTTAAAAGTACTTGGCAAAAATAATTTTTAAATTTTTAAATAAAACACCCTGTAACTCAGTAAGTAGCCACATTTTATTTAAGTGATTTTAATACAATCTTAACATTTTTAGGTCTAAAATCTACAACTTAGAGATTCGACATTCTTAATGAAACTTAACCCTAAAAGGGCCCTTAATACATATAACTCCAAGAAAAAAAAGAAGAAGTAAAAAAAGACAAAAAAATTTGATAATCAGTGAAAAATTCCCAGGAACCCAATTATCGAAACGGCATTTTAAAATATTTAAACTACGCGATGTTATTAAAAAAAAATTATCAACAAATTTGAATAATTTTCAAATGCCATTTTAGGGGGAAGTTTAATTGAAATTTTAATTTATCAATACATTTATCGAAAACATACATAAAAATAAAAATAATGAGATCTAATACAGGTGAATATTTCTTTGGCAACAACCGCGTTTTTGCAATTGAAAATAGAATAACATTTAATAAACAAATTCAATATCTCAAAAAATATTTAATATTTTTAGACCGATTTTTTTCTTGTTAATACTGATAACATAACCCAACTTCTCCTGTAAAATAAGATATTTTATAGTGTTTATTTAAAACGCTAAAAATAGTTTTTTCAAATTTGTTTTTAAAGATTTATATATAATTATTTAAATAAATAGGGGGTCAAATTTAATTTAGTAAGTCTTATGTGAAAGATTTACCCTTCAACTATGCAGAAAAAAATCATATAGAATTTTATTAGTAATTGAATGACCTCAGCAGTTAAAAAAGTAATTTTTTTACAAAAATGACCCCTTTTTAATTATTTAAACAATGATCCCCTTGTATGATTTGGATACTTTCTTGAAAATATCTTTTGTATCCACCTAAACTTTGATATAAAATTAGTTTCAACCTGTACGAATTTACATTGTGATTTACATGTAGTTAAATTTTATTTTACTAGACTATTATGTAATCTGTCCATGCTGCCAGTTGGACGTTCTGATATTTTGCTAACTACGTATTCCAGTACTAAGCCTTGTTTTAATCCTTGCGTCTGTATCTCTATTTGAGGTCCTGTTTCTGCCATCATCATTCAGATTAGCCTAACTCATCATCAGGGCTTTTCATTCCGGGTGGAATGTTTGCCACTCTTACTTAGAGCTCTCTGATTCGCATATTGCGGTGAATTACTCCGCATTCCACTTGTATGTTGTCAAATTTTGTTGTATGACTTGGCTTTCGTTACAATTTTCTTCGACTCATTTCGATATGTGCACAGTTCCCTCCAGTTTCTCACTTATAGAATTTTGATATCTCTCATGACCTGGTCCTCCCATCTCTCTCTTGGTCTTCCCCTTGGTCTTTCAGTTTCTGGTTTCCATCTAGTGATCTTCTTAATCAGTAGGTCGTTTTTCCTTCTCTATATGTGTCCCAGCCATCTCAGCCTCTGTGCTTTAATAAATCTAACTATATCTTCTCCCTTCATTATGTCTCTTAGTTCATGCTTCATTCTTCTTCTCAATTCTCCGTTGTCCATTCTTATCGGGCCCATAATCCGTCTGAGAATTTTCCTTTCGAATATTCTCATTTTTTCTTCATCTTTTTCCGTGAGGCACATTGTCTCAGCTGCGTACGTAACTACTGGTCTGATTGCAACTCTGTATATTTATAAGTTCTTATCCTTCATAAGCCTATGATATCTCCAGTATGTTTTGTTGCCTGCTAGTATTCGTTCCGTTACTTCTTCACTTCTCTTGTTTTGGCCATTCACTATTACTCCCAAATATTTAATTGTTGGACTCTTTCAAAAGTGCAGTTTTCTATTTTGATTTTTCCTGTCCTGTTATCTTCTCTTCTAGAGCAAAGTAGATATTTTGTTTTTCGTTCGTTAATTTCTAGACCTCTTTTCCGTGCTTCTTTTGCCAGGATTGTTACTGCTTCTTTTAATCTTACCTTGTCTCTTCCCATAATAACTAAATCATCCGCATATGCAACTATTTGTGTTGAGGAGTGGGCTATAGTTCCTTTAATTTTGCTAGCATTGACTGTTAATTCTACTGCTATGTTGAACAACGTGATTGACAGGTAATCGCCTTGTCGCACTACTGCTTCTATTGCAATTGATTTTGTGCTACCTTCTTCTGTTGTTACTTTAGCTCGAGATCCATCCATGGTCATTTTTGTTAATCTGATTAATTTTGCTGGTATATCTTGATTTTTCATTTCAATAATTAATTTATTTCTTCCAATACAGTCAAAGGCTTGCCTGAAGTTTACGAAGAGGATGTGGAGTTCTATGTTGTGTTCGTGGCATTTTTCGATTGTTTGTGTAACTATGTAGATCGCATCTGTAGTGGATCTGCCTTCTCTGAATCCTTGCTGGTATTCCCCAATTTTTTTCTCTGTGAATTGAGTGAGTTTTGGTTTGATGAGGGCTGTTAGAATTTTATATGTTGTACCCAGTAGAGATGAGCCTAACTAGCTTGGATAATATTTTTAATTCACTTAATATTTTGTATTAATGTGCCCTATTTGTTGTCATAAGCTTGTTAAATTCGAAGAAAATTATTATAGATATCTATGTCATGCTCCCAGGTTTTTATGAGGCATGCATAAAAAATAGAGAAAGCAATCTCTCTGATTTCTTATAACCTTCATTTTATCTTTTTTACTACAGTTTTTTTGATACAATGTAATGTTTTTCAGTCGTTCGTGAAAAATAAGTTGGAAACATAAGAAAATTTTTGAAGTTTTCAATTAATTTCAATTTGAAAGTCTACGGGCCGGTTGCTCGAACGCTAATCAACAATGATCATTATCAAATATTTAATTACTGTCACCAAAACTGTCAATGTCAACTTTGTTTGGGTTGCTGAAAACATAATTAATTACAATTATCAGATTTATTATTAATTATGTTAATAATTATTGTTTTATTAATTGATTATATACTCCACAGACTTTTTAACAACCCAAACAAAGTTGACATTGACAGTAATTAATTATTTGATAATGATCATTGTTGATTAGCGTTCGAACAACCGGCCCTTAAAGTATTGATTTTCGAAGAAACTCTATAAAAATTTTTTTTTGGTTAGAATATATTTTTCTATTCTTGAGGTTATTTTTAATATAAAGGTTCTAATAATAGCTCACAATATAGTTTCTGCATATTGTAGATTTGTGCATGATGTTTTTTCTGGATAATTTTAATTTTCGCATGAATTCAGGTACCATTTTGATAATTATGTACTTTATTATTTCTAGAAAACTGTCAAAATCAAACTGAGAAATCCAATTTGGAAAGCACAGCAAACTTGGCAAACATTAACAAAACTGCTGCGGATACGGAAATAAATCCAGAGCTTCAAAAAGAACCAATAATGTCAACAGTTTTAAGTAACATTAAAGACACTGGCTTAAATTCTTCTTTAAATGAAACAAGTAAATCACAAATCCTTGTAGACACCAAATCAGCGGACGTACCTAAGGTAACATTAGTGAACCACATCGATGTTGGAGAAACAATTGGACTGATCCCAACATTAGCACTCGCAACAGAAACTCCGGAAAATATACAAATTAGCAAAAATGTCTCAAGCAAGCAAACATCAAACAGCAAAAAAGAAGAGTCTAGTGCTGCTGATGTTCCACAAGTAAAGATAGAAGATAAAAAAAAGACCGAAAAGAAAAAGAACAAAACTATTTTTGTGAGTGGTGAAGATCTAAAGCATATTGTAAAGAAACTTGAGTAGGTCCGTTTTTGTTTATTCGAATAAGTCTGGTATATTTATTTTGTTAAAGAAAACATGTGCTACGTTAAAACGAACTGAAAATATAAAATTTTGTTAAATAAAATGTGTACTTTTTCCAAATCTTCTCTAAAAATGTCTAAAATTATTAGTGAAAATGAACAATTAAAATTTCTTGCCCATGATATTGGAGTGTCAAAAGAAAAATATTATTAAAAAAAACTAAATTTTCAATCTAATAGCACATAAAACAACATCCAAAAATGTCATTCTACATCCTAACAGACTGAAAACAATGGGAACCTTCTCTGGTAACATCTCCGAGGCTTCTACAATTTGCAAGCCATAACGGATGCTAAGACTAAGGAAGATGAGGGAATTTTACAATTTATAATTCACGTCCCATCTGTTCAGCGCGGTAAAGTTCCAACGAGAATGATTCCCTTCGTACTCCAATGGGCCCTTCGTACTCCAAAATACAGCCGCACCATATTTTAGTCCAATCAGAGAGTGCAGCAAGCACCTCTACCGGTTTCGAAACTTATTAGTCTCTCATCAGGAGGCACATATGCTGCTCTCTCTGATCCAACCAAAACAAAGCCCGGCTTGCAGTCACGGATTGTAACGAACGAAATGGCATAGATGCCCTAATGGCATAGATGCCCTAATGGCAACTGCTAGCAAAAGACTAAGTTTTCACTCTGATGGCAAATAAAACAACATAATGTTACTCTACATCCGACCAGACTGAAAACAATGGCCTTCTCTGGTTACACCTCCAAGGCTTCTACAATTTGCAAGCCATACGGATGGTGAGACTAAGGAAGATGAGGGAATTTTACAATTTATAATTCACGTGCCATCTGCTCAGCGCGGTAAAGTTCCAACGAAAATGGTTCCCTTCGTACTCCAATTAGAGTAAACATGTAAATCATGTTTGAAAATGGTTATTCATTTTTGATGTATTACCAAATCACAATCCATAGAGATAAGAGAAATTTGTCAGGGGGATATAGCCCAATAGGTAAAATCTGGGAAACATCTGGCAAACGATAAGAAAGAACTAAAATAAAACAAGGTCTATAAAAAAACAGGTGTCAAAATATGTGTTAAAATGTCAAGTGAAATAGTACTACCAAAAGAAATAAATAGAGAAAAAATGATAAGTATGCAGGAGAAGTTGAAATAGTAGTAGAATTGTTGAAGCTTTCCTTTTCTTCCCTATGGGTTGGGGCATGCATGAAGCTACAATTAAAAAAGTTCCTTCTACTGTCAGGATACACATTCTAGGGTTTATCGCACAAAAGTGTCTTATAAGTTGTTTGATTTTTGAAAATTTCATGAAGAAGAGCGAATTACTGTTTTAATGACGGGGAGCTACGGCGATAAAATAAATCTTATAGTGAAGTAGCCAACTTGTTTAACAATAATTTCCCAAACTATTCTCTTTTCCATAAGGCGACCTAAAAATTGTAAACCGCTTTGAGGAAACTGGACGAGTAAAAAAAAGATGGCATTCGAACAGGTATAATAAAAACTGTCATAATTTACAATAAAAGTTTATATTTAATGCAGAGTTTCCTTGAAAATCCACATACATCCTCACACACACTGAGCTGTACAAATATAGGTAGGTAATTCTTCAGTCTTGCGCATATTACATAAGAATTGTTCATTTACACCCTACAAAATCTTGCCTTGCAAGAATTAAATGAAGATGACTACGACGAGACCTTATACTACAGTTTAGAAGGTAAGTCGCTAAAAATTAAGGTTTTGAAATGACACTTACTGGATACGTGAAAACCATACTCAAAGACCACAAAAACTAAATGTATGGTCGGTACTAATAGGTACTCAGTTAATTGGACCATTTATAAATTAAATTCTAACTGCCCTTAAGTTTGCAGCCAATTTTAATGAGATATTGTTTTGGAGCTCCAACTCATTTTGGAGTTCATTCGCTACCGTGTGTCGTTATTTAGATCAGATATTTTCCGCACGATGAATTGGTAGGTACATTAGGTAGTATTGAATGGCCTCCTAGTTCACCTGATTTGAATCCTAAAGAATATTTTTATTGGGGATACTTGAAAAGTAGAATATACACTCACCGGCAGAGAAAACGGGCACCCCAAAAAATGGGTCATTTTTAATGTCTTGTATTTCCTAAACCTGATGTCCGATTTAAGTAATTTTTTTAATATGTTATAGCCTTATTGTTTATCAATATCGCTGTAATAATATTGTTGCTAGACAGGTACATTGTCATTGTATACAGGGTGTACGAATCAAACTGTGTTTTTTTCTCTAATTTTGGAACACCCTGTGGAATGTTCTAGCTTTTATAAAATAATAAAATTAAAACCCAACTATAGCCACAGATTTTCTTAATATTTTGCTTTTTTATTCATTCGCTTATGTTGGATAATAAAAAAGTTAGGTACTTTAACAACTACCCCTGTTTTTCGTCAATACAGGGTGTTTTTCAATAAGTACGGCAAGCTTTAAGGGGTAATTCTGCATGATAAAATAATGACAGTTTGCTTTATAAACTTATGCCCGCAAATACTTCGTTTCTGAGATAGGGGGTGTTGAAATTTTTCTTACAAACTGACGGTTTATTTATTGCTCTAAAACAGTTTGTGATATGCAAATGAAATTTGGTAGATTTTAGGAGCTAGTTATTGCGCATTTTTTGGCATACAATTGAGAATTTTATATTCACCATTGGCTTGCATACGGAATATGTCTAAAATATTTATACCCGTATGCACGCCAATGGTGAATATAAAATTCTTAATTGTATGCCAAAAAATGCGCAATAACTACCTCTTAAAATCTACAAATTTCATTTGCATATCACAAACCGTTTTAGAGAAATAAATAAATCGTCAGTTTGTAAGAACAATTATTTCAACAACCCCTATCTCGGAAACGAAGCATTTGCAGGCATACGTTTATAAAGCAAACTGTCATTATTTTATCATGCAGAATTACCCCTTAAAGTTTGGCGTACTTATTTAAAAACACCCTGTATTAACGAAAAACAGGGGTAGTTGTTAAAGTGCTTAACTTTTTTATTATCCAACATAAGCGAATGAATCAAAAAACAGAATGTTAAGAAAACCTGAGGCTATAGTTTCGTTATAATTTCAGTATTTTATAAAAGCTAGAACATTCCACAGGGTGTTCCAAAGTTTGAGAAAAAAACACAGTTTGATTCGTACACCCTGTATACAATGACAATGTACCTGTCTAGCAACAATATTATTACAGCGATATTGATAAAGAATAAGGCTATAACATATTAAAAAATTACTTAAATCGGACATCAGGTTTAGGAAATACAAGACATTAAAAATGACCCATTTTTTGGGGTGCCCGTTTTCTCTGCCGGTGAGTGTATAAAACTAAATCAGCAAGTGTTGCAGAGTTAAGGCCCTTCATCAGGAGGATCTTCTCAGACTCGAATAAAAAAAAACAAATCGTGCACCTGGCAATTATTTTTAAATACTGTACAATATTTCTATGTGTAGTATTTTGGCTTCGTCAAAGTAGCAAAACTGTACATAAGAAGTAGATGTACTTACATGAAATTGATTTGTTTCACTTACCTGTAAAAGAAAAACAGAGATAAAAAATTATAGTAAAGAATAAAGACGTAAATACATGAAATTATTGTATTATACAATCAGATGTCCACTATTATTACTGTGATGTCTTAACATACTCCAATGAGCTTATTATGTAGAATCTCACTAGTGTTCTAATAAATCATCTGAATAAACTGTTTAACAGGTTTATTCATTTGTAATATGTCATTTGAGTATGTTTGTTGACTCGTGTGAACTCGCATCAATGTGTAAACTATACAAAGTAAATCTACCGGTAACATCCACACAACGCAACACAGTAAGCAAATATTGACACGATTACTGCCGCAGAAAGCAATTAATTATTGTTGATCAAATTCTTTGTTTAAAGTTTTGTTTGTGGTTTCAGAAAGAGCCCAAAATCTAAACAGTTCGGATTTACTTTTTGTGTTTTGTCATTATGCCATTATTGTTAATGTCTTTCGTAATTTAATCTGATATTATAAGTTTCTTTAATGTAAAATAAGGAGTAAACGAGTTAAAAAGTGGTTGATTTAACAGGCTTTTTTATTAGATAAATATTTTAAATTATTGAATAATAATTGACGTTTTAGAATAACAGAACATAGATTTAAATGGCATTATTATTTCAACGTCATATGAGTGTATTAGGGCTGCCAAAGGCGCATAAATGTCAAATTTATTAAACCATGTCTGTCATCACCAAAATTATAAAATGTGCTAGCGAAATTTAGAATGTAGAAATATAAAAGTGATATAAAATGCTGACATTTCCAAAATTATTAGTAACTTCAATCCATCAATTTAAAGAAAAAATGTAAGTACTTATTCAGCTAACTAAGTTTTAATATCCTCTTCTTTATTGATTGAGCCCTTGTTAGACCGTGGTTATATTGTTAGCTTGCTGCCTCCATTGGCCGCGATCCTGTGGACTGCTTCATGCAGATATTTTCCCACCAGAGTCTTCATTTGGTCTGTCCATCATATTGGGGATCTTTCTCTTGATCTTGGGCTTTCAACTTTTCTTTTTACTACCAATAATTCCATGTTCCCCATTCTTCTGGCTAAGCCGGACTAATTTAGGTATGCTCAGTTTACTTTTTTTATAGCCTTTTTTATGTGAGGCTCCTCCAGAATTGACAAATTGGGGTACGTACCTAGCAATGGGAAAAATAAGAACATTGACCAACTTGGGCTTAGTATTCCTTTTTCTTGTTCGATCTTTCCATATTTTAATTAATATATATGTAATTAGTTGCTTTGATTCGAAATTCGAGCCATTAGTAGTCTACGCTTGATTCCTGAGGAGCAATCACCACTGTTAGTTATCAGGGAGCCCAAATATACGAATCTGTCTACTTCTTCGAAATTCTCCTTGTAGGCCAATCAAGTTAGGTTTTTACTTTACGTAACGGAAAAGACTAGGTTTGACAGTTGAAATGTGTAGTAGGTACAAGATATTACAAAAAGGCTACCATCTTGGGATTCACCAATTTTTTAGTGGAACAATTTTTAAATAAACAATCAAAACGTCAAACTTAGTTTTTTGCTCATAACTTAAAAACTTGTTTATTTAGAGATTTCACGTCCACAGGTAACTTTTTCAGAAAAAAAAGATACATCGAATGAGAAAAGCTAAATAAAAATCGGTTAATAAACAACGAAGTTATTGCAAAACGGACGACAAAATCGCTGTTTTTGAATATTGTTAATAACAATTTTATTGTTTATTAAAATATGTTTAAATATACCTCAATTTGAGATCATTGTGGTGTTTGAATGGTGTGCAAAAAATTGTCCAGATCTGTTGAATAGTTTGTGCAAAATTGAATTTGTTTTAAAAATTTTTTAAAAACGAGCTAATTTCTGAGGCTGGTCCAGTTAATTTGGCTGAATGGATCTCAATAATCCGGGGCTCATTTCCTTCGTGAAGATGTATACTAATAGCCTATGAAAAAAAAAGTAAAAAAAATTACATGTACGTACACAAAATTATTTGTTAATAAATGGCCGTTTTTAAGCTTATAAACAATTACAATAATTCCGTAGAAATTAGATCAAATTAAATGGCAATAAAAATACAGAAAGCTGGTTAAAATACATATCTTCTAAAAAACATTTTAAGTCCTACGACCCTTGGGGGCTGAGATGGCCCCTTTTTTTGAAAAAATCACTGTTACTTTAATTAACAACACTAAGAGATGAAATTAACCAATCTTTTATAAGAAAAGTCAAAGTTTTTAATAAAGTTTTTAGCAAGAAAAAATGTTAAAAATTGTTTAAACAAGAGTGTTATAAACAAAGAGTATTTTGCGTTCCAACTAAAGTAAAAATAGCGGGCGTAGTCGACTGACTGAATCGTGGGCACGGCTTGCGAGCGCCAGCAACCCCTAAAATTACGTTATACCGACCACAAAAATCAACTTTAAGTTAAATGACAAATTGTGGTCATTCCTTATGTTTTCGGGGTCTCTGAATCCGAATATGGAGTATATTTTTTTCCAGAATTAGTGGAGCATGTTCAAAAATCAAATTTTATGCAAAAATGCGAAAAATCAATTTTGATGATTTTTCAATTTTACCTCGCTGTATTTTTGGTCGCTGTAAATATTTCCGTTTGAAAATTTTACTGTGTCATCTTTGAAGCAGTTAGATAACAATGCAATTTGTCCAAAATGATTAAACACATTAAAAGAGAAGTTGCTAATTTTTAAACATTTTGTCGTCAGATTTCGTTAGTTTCATGTTTACTTAAAAAAGTTGAGTGACAAACTTTTTAGTTTTTAATTTTAACCAACACAGCAATAAAATAAAATATGACCCATTAAGAAGTTTTCCAAAAAAATTTAATTCAAAATATGCAATAGGAAAAATGTTATGTGACTTTATAGACGAGCGGCACACTTCAAAAAAAGCGTATTTCTCGAGATACTGACCACGGTGTGGTGAATGGCTAATTTTGGTCATACTTTATATTATATTTGATGGTGCTGAAAACGAAAATTGGGATTGTTTTGAATTTTGCGTGGGGGAACATTGGCAAAATCGCAATTTTACACTATAAATAAAAAAAAAATAAAATCTCGTTTTTTTGCGTTTAACTCGCTACAACTCAGTTTCATTTTAATATTTTTTCTGAAATTTTTATAGTATATATTTCTCACCTTTCTGAAGACAATGGGACCTGCTTCAATCTTTCTGCCTTACTATAAAAAAAGTTATAAATTGTTGGAAGTAAAAGGTGTAGATTCTTGAATTGCAAAAGTTTAATCGCAAAAGTTGAGTGACAAAATTTTGAAATTTAGCTGTTTCATCAAGTTTATGTTAAAATCTACATAGAGTACAATGTTCACACAGAGTTCTATAAAACAAAATGTTTTATAGAAAAAAAAAATGGTGTAACTTTAAATTTTAAGAAAAACGTGATTTCATTTTTTTTATATTTAGTGTAAAATTGCGATTTTGACAATGTTTCCCCATCTAAAATTCAAAATAATTCCATTTTCGTTTTCAGCACCATAAAAAACATAAAGTAAGACCAAAAGTATTCACCACACCGTAGTTAGTATCTCGAGAAATGAGCGTTTTTTGGGGGAGTGCCACTCGTCTGTAAGGTCGCGTAACTTTTTTCGTGTTGCATATTTTGACTTGAAATTTTCCAGAAAACTTCTTTATGACCTATGTTTTAATGCTGCGTTGGTTAAAATTATAAACTAGACAGTTTGTCACCCAACTTTTATAAGTAAACATGAAACTAATGAAATCTGACAAAAATTGTTTAAACAATTTACCAACCGCGGTACCTCTTGGTACCCTCTGGATTTGTTATAAGGAACTTTTTTTTGAGTATGTTTGTGCAAAAAATACGAATCGGAATAATTAACCTAACGGGATCGACGATACAGCGTGGACTACACACAGATTCAAAATAGAGCGTCCGGAAAAAATGGCCTATACCTATCGGGTTCTACTGTACCAAGTTTACTAATTTTTTTTATCTATGGTACCACATTAAAATAATAACATTTATCTTATTTTCATTGCAAAATTATCCAAAACAAATCAGCTAATGGGATGTATAAAACTTTTTTGAAGTGGCCTTTTTATTGTTATTTTTTAAATTTATTTATTTAAAATATAATTCTACTAAATAAATGTGCAACAGAATAATATTCATAAAATTCAAGTTTCTACCAAAATATAATATATTATAATATTAAGCTTCAAATCCGGTATACTGTCAATGTTAAAAATGAGCTGCAACGGTCTAGCGAATGGTAGTGCGCGAATTTATTCTCATTCGGCTACGCCCACTATTTTTTTTTACTTTAGTCGGAATGCAAAATACTCTTTGTTTATAACAGTCCTGTTTAAACAATTTTTAACATTTTTTCTTGCTAAAAACTTTGACTTTTCTTGTAAAAGATTGGTTAATTTCAGCTCTTAGTGTTGTTAATTAACGTAACAGTGATTTTTCCAAAAAAAGGGACCATCTCAGACCCCAAGGGTCGTAGGACCTAAAAATTTTTTTTAGAAGTTAATTATTTTAACCAGCTTTCCGTATTTTTATTGCCATTTAATTTTATCTAATTTCTACGAAATTATTGTAATTGTTTATAAGCTTAAAAACTGCTATTTATTAACAAATAATTTTGTGTATGTACATGTATTTTTTTTACTTTCTTTTTCATAGGCTGTTAGTATACATCTTAACGAAGGAAATGAGCCCCAGATTATTGAGATACATTCAGCCAAATTAACTGGACCAGCCTCAGAAATAAGCTCGTTTTTCAAAAAATTTTATAAACAAATTCAATTTTGCAAAAACTATTAAACAGATCTGGACCATTTTTTGCACACCATTCACACACCATAATGCCCTCAAGTTTGGGTATATTTAAACATATTATAATAAAAAATAAAATTGTTATTAACAATATTCAAAAACAGCGATTTTGTCGTCCGTTTTGCAATAACTTTTTTGTTTATTAACCGATTTTCATGTAGCGTATCTCATTCGATATATCTTTTTTTTCGGAAAAAGGTACCTGTGGACGTCAAATCTCTAAATAAACAAGTTTTTAAGTTATGAGCACAAAACTAAGTTTGACGTTTTGATTGTTTATTTAAAAATTGTTCCACTAAAAAATTGATGAATCCCAAGATGGTAGTCTTTTTGTAATATCTCATACTACACATTTCAACTGTCAAAACTCGTCTTTTCCATTATGTCGAAAAACGGCTTATTTTTTACTAACTTGATTGATCTATTGTGGTGTGTGCCCGCTAGATTATTATTTTCCCTGTCTACGATCATTATTTTTGTTTTTCGGGTATTACTTTCATCGGAGGACAACGTGCTTAGTCAATAAACCTTCATTTTCCCATCTGAGGGTTTGGTAATATTTCTTGAAGATAATTAGGCAGATCATTCCTAAAAAGGGCGGGCGCTATCCAGCATTGTTAAAACCAGGTGTTAGAATATTATCTTCTTGAAACCAATGTGGACTCCAAAAGAATGTATTTTGTTTATTACTGGTTTCGTTTAAACAAAGTGTTGACTTGTCACAAAACAAGTTAAAGTTTTTTACGTTGAGATCTCTTCCAAGCAAATTTGCAATAGTTTAAAAAAACTCCAGTCTTCTATCTGTATTATCTGCCCACAGTTCTTGTATAATCGTGAATTTGGAGGGATACCAATTGTCTTTTTGAGAGTTCGGTGAACTGCAGAATTTCACAATCCAAAATTGTAACCTAAAGGGAAAACTAAGGCATGAAGTTCTTCAACAGCACTCAGCATAACATTGGGAAATACGGAGAAGCCTGTGTCAAAAGAGGGATGTTCTTGAACATTAAATCGATAGATAGTCTTAATAGTGGAACTTATCATGTTCATTTTTACATATTGTTTTGTTATAAAAGTCAATGCCAAGTCATAATTTAAAATATTATTGTTAAAGAGCTTTCAAACTGAATTCATTGTATCGTCAAGCTACTACTACTGTCTTCGCCTCCGCAAAACACACGGATACTTCCGCTTCAATCAAACTCAAGGCTTCTTTAGAATCAGCCCCTTCAGAATCAGGACCACTATCCAAGAAAGTTGCCCTTGTAACAGGCGGATCGACACCATGTGGCTTAATTTGTGTTCAAGAGCTGTTAAGATGTGGCGCTAAGGTAAGGTTTATTATAAAAAGACCACAATTAACTAAAAAAGTAATTACAGGGTGTTATGTTTACAGATACCGATGAAAATTTAGGGCGAAAAAAGCTAGACGAACTCTGTCAGTGTTTTGATCCAAATAGAGCTGCATTCATTCGGTCTGACTTAAGAGATGCCCTGTTGTTAAGAAGTAAGTAAATAATCTTTTATATTGTGTATCCAAAATATGCTATGCAGTAGGTTTTCATATTTTCGGATTCATCATAACCAATACAAGAGGAGCAAAATTTATATAATTATTGCTACGTGTATGCTATCAATACTTTGCTCTTTTACAAAAAGAGACCTGTTCGATTATATTATGGTCGTTCACTTATAATCGAACAGGTAATGGATTGTAGATACTTGGGTGTGGAAATATCTAGCGACAGGCATCTGTGGCAAGAAACAAAACAGCAGGCAACGAAAGCAGCGAGAATATCTGGTTTCCTGAGGGATATAATCTGACGGAATAAATATATGAGCACCGAAAGCAAATTCCGCATTTATAAGACATGTCTTAGACCCGTATACGCAGCTGAGACAACGGCCGAGACAACAAAGACCAAACAAATAATGATAACAACAGAGATGAAAACACTAAGATCCATAAGAGGTATCACACTCAGAGATAGAATACGAAACGAAGGCACATTGAAAGAGCTATGCGTTCAACACGTAGTGAGATGGACAAGAGCACGACGACGCATATGGGGAGACCACGTAGATCGGATGGACCCAGAACGTATAGCGAAATGGGCCAAGACACAGAAGCCCAACACTCCGCCCACACAGAAGCCCAAAACAATAAAAGAATATTTAAAGACGTCACAACAATACAAATAAAAAAAGGTAGCGACCATTGCATAGTTAGGGCGAAAATAAATATTAGCGCGAAACCTTCAAACTAAGTGAGTAGGTTCGAATCAGATCACCCACATAATCACGACCAAATTGACGGCACGACGTTAACAAAAATATAAATAATACCTTTTCGAAGGTTTCGGTTTTTTTTGGAACTAACGAAGACAAAAGTAACGAAACTAAGCACATAATGAAGGAAAGAAGACAACTACTAATGAAAAACCAACGTCACAGTATAAAGAGGGACAGTGGAACCACTCTCCGAAAAATTGGAAGTAAAATCTGTAGTCGCAGATGGCGACCGCGCAATGTTCTTAGTCGCTTTTGCCCCACTCTCGTATTGCTAGTCGCATAGAAACGTACGGGTTTTAACAGGGAAAACCCGCATCCACCACTGGTGAATTATCAATTGCGTACTGCCGGTATTACTTCTTGAGATCAAAGTGCCGACAGAGGAGTGGTTTTACTGTCGCTCTTTACACTGTGCCAACGTCATACTCAAGAAAAACGGAGAAGTAAAAAAAGTAATTGGAAAATAAAAATAACAAGCATAAAATATCTAAGATCAACACTAAGTGTTTAGAAAATTATCAAAATTAAAGACACCAATAATAAGGAAGGGAAGGACAAATATACAATAACAACGATAGTTAAAGACTTCAACAAAACCGTACAGCTCGCAAAGCCAGCCTGATGAATCAACAAAGGAGAAAGTCAAAATAAAAATAAAAATCGTGGGCTCAGAAGTACTGCCAACTATAAAGGGATTAGAAATAGCTTTTGAAAACAAGCAAGACAGAAACAGTATTTTATTTTATTTTGTACTTAAATCAATATTTTATTTTAGATGCATTTTTAAGTTCCAAAAAGCATTTTTGCAGTCTGGACATAATTGTTAATATTATTGAACAATCAGAAAAATATAAGTGGACGGAGGAAATAGACAGAAATTTGGTAAGTCAGTTTGGTTTTAGTAGTTTTATATTCAGTATTTGTTTTCCATTTTATTTATGCCATTTTCTTACAGGGTGTTAAAATTCCTTTGAAATTTTGTAGTATTTTTTCTTTCTTAGGGTCATTTTGTGTAAGTAAATTATTATAGGTAGTATAAATATGACATAGTATACAATATTCTGTTTAAACGCTATATATAAATAGAAAATCACCAGGAGAGGACAGAATGCCAAACGAAGAAAGAATGCTAGAAACAGCAGAGATAAAAACCCTTAAAAACATCGATGGTAAGACACTATCAGACAGAGCTAGAATTAGTATGATATACAGTAGGAAAAATTAAAGAATACCCATGAACGAACATATAAAACGCGCTGTATTTTCCTGTCACCGTGTCACACAAAAAATTGGCCAGCGCAAGTACATGTAATAATTATTGTTACATGTACTTGCACTGGACAATTTTCTTTGTGAGACGTTGACAGGAAAATACAGCGTGTTTTATATGTTAGTTCATGGGTACTCTTTAATTTTTCCGACTGTAATTGATCCAAATATGTAATGGCATAACCCAGACATCCAAAGTGAAAGTTATCCTCCAACACCAAATTGTTGTATATTATGGTCCACATAATATTCAGAAAAAAGTCACACCATTTTGAGCGTCGGGTTTGTGGGGAGAGGGGGGAGAAATCGGTAAATTCGTAGTTTCTTAGGTTTTTCTTCAATATTTCTAAAACTATGCGGTTTAGCATGAACAACCTTCTATACAAAAATATTCTACATTAAATTTGCAATAAAAAAGGTCCTATGCATAATCCTTCTAAAATGAACGGTTCCAAAGTTACGGAGGTAGTATAGTATAATTGGTCCAAAAAAGGCCTAACTCCGGCATCTAAAGTAAAAGTTTTCCTCCAACACCAAATTGTTCTATATGGTCCACATATTGCTCAGTAAATAGTTACATCATTTTGAGCGTCCGGTTTGGGGGGAGATGGGGGAGAAGCCGGTAAAATAGTAGTTTTTTTAGGTTTTTCGTCAATATTTCTAAAACTATGCTTTAGCGTAAAGAATGGTCTAAACAAAAATGTTCTACATTCTACATAAAATTTAAAACAAAAAAGGTTCTATACATAATTGCTATAAAATCAACGGTTCCAGAGTTACGGAGGGTGAAAAGTGGATGTTTTCGATACTTTTTATATTATCTGGGCAATTGATGATGATTTTGGCTGGTGAGGTTGACGTTTCACTAACATATCACTAACATATCATCGGCCACTGGAATAGCAAATTTTATTTACAAAACACAATCCTGTAAAAGAAAATTTCTATAAATTTCCCAAAGAATATAAAAAGTATCGAAAACCTCCAATTTTACCCTCCGTAACTCTGGAACCGTTGATTTTATAACAATTATGTATAGAACATTTTTTGTTTTAAATTTCACGTAGAACATTGGTCTTGCTAAAGCATAGTTTTAGAAATATTGACGAAAAACGTAAAAAACTACTAATTTACCGACTTTTCCCCCATCTCCCCCCCCCCAAACCGGACGCTCAAAATGGTGTAACTTTTTACTGAACAATATATGGACCATATAGAACAATTTGGTGTTGAAGGAAAACTTTTACTTTGGATGTCTGGGTTAGGCCTTTTTTTGGACCAATTATACTATACTATGATACCTACCTACCTAAAATTACCTACGTAACTTTTGAACCGTTCATTTTAGAAGGATTATGCAAAGGACCTTTTTTATTTAAAATTTAATGTAGAACATTTTTCTATAGAAGCTTGTTCATGCTAAACCGCATAGTTTTAGAAATATTGACGAAAAACATAATAAACAACGAATTTACCGATTTCTCCCCCTCTCCCCCCCTCCCAAACCCGACGCTCAAAATGGTGTGACTTTTTTCTAAACGTTATGTGGACCATAGAGAACAATTTGGTGTTGGAGGATAACTTTCACTTTGGATGTCTGGGTTTGGGTCTAGTTATACCATACTAAATAGCTAGACATACGACGGAGATGCAAACGACAACTTACCGGAGAACACATTAAAAAAATAGACACATACATACTATACAAAATATATGTATATCAAACCAATCATCGAATACAGAGCCAGAATATACCCAGCCCTCAACAAAAGACAAATTAATCAAATCATGGCAACCTAAAGGAAAATCCTGAGGAGAATCATAGGAAGAAGACGTTAATATCCTTCAGAATTAATCCAAGAATTAGCCAATATCGCCAGTCCAGCATCTATACTGGATCGAAACTCTTAATAAAAAACTCATTCTTAAACAACACAACCAAGGGCATGCACTCGAAAACCAAGGTTTTATTCCTGCCAGCTAAGATTCTAAACTTCTTGATGAAAATTTTCAATGTCGATATAGTAGTCACCCGAGTCACAGAATTGCCGAGTTGTTGGCTCCTCGAAGAAGTAGGAAACATGATGGCAGACTTAGGCAAGACATTTCTGTAAAGGGAGTTTATAGTGGTATGATCTAATATAAACTCTCATAGGCAAAGAAAATGACAATGGCATTTCACTATGTTAAATATTTTGATCACTCTTGTCTGTATTGCTAAATTTTTCGTTTTGCTAAATTTTTTAGTTTTTTCACTAATTTATACACTTCGTTTGGCGGAATACTGTTGCTTTTGTTTTAAATTTTTACGCTAACGATAATAACCGTCCTCTTTTTATGTTTATATTCTTGCATCCACTTACATCTAATAATATTTTTAACTAAACTCTCAAGTGTCAACTCCCCGTACTGATGGTTTTTCACATTTTTTTTTGGTTCTAGGCTTATTATAAAAAAACAGACTGTTTAGAGTTATGTACGAATATTTTCACATCTCAAAAACTCATGTCAATAAAAAGGGTGGAAAGACATATTCAATTATCAATAAAATAAAGACGTGCTTCGCGAAAAAACGCGAATTTGTTTGGCAGAAAGAATGTAGGTTAGCTGTAAAATTTGAATTGTGAGTTTGGATAACGAAGGAAAAAAGAACAGATCTGAAAATATTTTGTGTATACATAAAAGTATTTGTTTTTCATCATCTTTGACAGATATTTAATGCTGTTACTTATTGAAAATCTATACTTTAATTTATCAATAATAACTGAATAAAAGAAGTTAAATGTTAATAGTACCCGTAAAAACGTTAGCAGATAAGGCAAAAAATTAGATAACTAAAGAAAATTAAAGGATAATGATGTTTAAAAGAACATAAAACAGGCCGAGGAAATAAAAAAAGTTATTGTGAAAGAGGTAAAAGAGTAATAGAGCACCTTTCACAAGTGATATATTTTTAAAAATCCACGAGGAAAAAGTTTTCCTGTAGTTGGCTGTACACCATATATTACAAAAAATAAGTAAAATCCTTTATAAAGAGTATATTTATTAAAATTCCATAAAAAGGGCTACATCACAGAACTAGTTTTCGATCGGATAACCGATCATCATCAGTGCAAGACCACCATCATTTGCCACCATCTATTCAACATGTGAACAACTCAATTTGGGCTCAAATGGTACCTTGGACAGAATACATGTGATATTTTGTGCATCCATGTTCATGTTCAATTTCACAATTATAATCTATGTTTCCACGACGGATCAAGTTTAAAGAGTTTTTACCCGAATATTTTTGTATTTTGGTGGTTAGCATGTCAGCACTGATGATGATCGGTTATCCGATCGAAAACTAGCTCTGTGATGTAGACCTTTTAAGGGAATGTTAATAAATATACCTTTTATAAAGGATTTTACTTGTTTTTGGATATTTTTTATCATGCATCCATACATTATAGTTTTTAAATGAATAAGTTGAGGGAAGAACTGTTTATCTGAACTGTTTATGGCTTATGAATATGGACCTTTACTTTGAATATGGAGAATTTGAAATTAATCATCAAAAGAATGATTATAACCTAGAACAGAGGTTCCCAAACTACTTTTACTCGTAGACCACTTTAAAAAATTTACTGGTTTCGGTGGACCCCCAGCAGAAGTGGTATTTCGTAGCTGTGCACGTCAGTAGCGGGTCTAGAAAATTGCCTGGGGCGGGGGAACTTTGGTGGAAAAAAATAAGACATTAGTGAAGGTCGAACCGTTTTTTCTTCTTTTTTTCTCCTCAAAATATCATTCCAATGGATTTTACAGTGATCTGGAATTTATTTAAACTTTGCATTTTTTATCGTAAAAATGTGATTATTAGGCATTATAACAAGATTCTTTATTTAAAACATGTTTTTGATCAAATTTTAGGGTAGAAAACCTGTAGAATACTGTTTTTTACATTTACCTCCATTCCCAAATACATGTTCTTCTATTTGGCTGAAAATTTGCCCAGAGATAGTCATAACATAGGACTTTAAGTTGTTAAAAGAATTTGTATAGTTTTACAATAAAAGAAAAGTTACATGCACTAATATCAGAGTCAAAATTATATAGTCCAGTCGGGTTAGCATTTGATCTTGCATGCCCAGCTACCCAAGCCAGATTCTATTTTTCTAAGCTTTAGGGGGTCAATAGTAGTGTAAATTTAAACTCTCGAATGAATTCTGCTGCTGCGTTAGCCGCCATCTTGATTTTAAAGGAGAACCGTTTTTGCTCAATATCTCCGTTATTTTTAATTTTCCGACAAAAAGTGTAACGACTGAAATTGTTGAAAATATGATTTCCTATTTTCTATTAAGTAATTTCTTTTATTATAAATTTTTTGTTTCGTCGATATTTTCCGAGTTATTGAATTATCTCGTTTTTTATTAGTTTTATAACAAAAATGTGCCTATAAAAAATGTACACAATTAAATTTTATACACTTTTAATCTCTTTCATTTTTTTGCTAAAATCAATATTTCAGGTAGTAGTACCTACGTATGCGGTAAAGGCGCGAGCATAAGACCTGATTGGTTTGATAGCAGTGGTTTTTGTTTAATATCTCCGCCATTTTCAACTTTTCGGCAAACATTTTACGAAGTGATATTGTTGCAAATAAATCGTGTTTACAATATTTATTACAATTTTTTTAACCATTTTTTTCGTTCGGTCGATATTTCCCAAGTTAATTGTACTTAAAGTAGACGCCTATATTTTTGACACTGATATTATTCCACATGTTTTTTTTATATTGTAAAACTATAAAAAAAAATTTTAACCACTTAAAATCCTGTGTTTTCGCTATATGTGGGCAAATTTTCAGTCAAATCGAAGGACATGTTTTTTTGGGAATGGAGCAAAATATAAAAAACGGTATTTTAAGGTTTTCTACACAAAAATAACATTTTTAATCAAAATAACTTATTATAATGCATTGTGATGACATTTTTGTGTCCCTACTATTAAATCATTATTTTTTGCATTGATTTCTATCGATATATTACGAAAAAAATGGAAATTTGTTTAAATAAATACCAAATCACTATAAAATTTTCGTGGAACTCCACTTACAACTTGTGATCCCCCATTTTTATTTCACCCAACGTAGACCCCGTTGAGTCCCTTGTGGACCCCTGGGGGTCCACCTTTAGACCTTTGGACCATTTTGGAAATCACTGATCTAGAAGATGAAATACGTAGGTCGAATATGTGTTTATATTAATAAAAGATTGGTGTTCTGCTATATACGTTTGTTCATTTGTACATTGTGTTGTTGTTGTATCATTTTAACCGATGTAAGTTTTTGGGAAGTTAATTTATAATTTTGTAAACGCATAGTAAAAATACATGGTATACATTTTTATTATATTACATACAAAATGGTATACATTTTTATTTTAAAAATACATCAGTTGAGAAAGGTAATCTGCTGAAATAGCTGTGGTCAAAATAAATTGTAATAAATTGTGTAGAAGTATTCAAAAACAAAAGTTTTCAGTATTTTATTCTTAGTTATAAAACTGGTTAAAAAAGCAAGCAATATAATTAATAGATTTAAAAAAAACAAAGAAACTATCACAGAAAACAAATTCTTAAAGCACGAAATGATGCAGAAAATACAATAGTAAAAGAAGCAGTAGGTATTCTGATATCACTGGATGGGGACTTATTAAAAGGAAGAAAGAAAAATGACTTAATGATCCTACGCCGAAAAATAGAAACAAAACTTTGTCAAAAATTGCTCGATTAGTAACCGATCACTTTTTTTAATTTTCAGACAGGCATAGTGAGAAGTACACTAATTGGCTACGAACTCCTTAGTACCCAGAAAGGGGGAAAAGGAGGAACTATCTGCAATCTTATAGTTTCACCCTGTGAGGAAGAGAACTTATCTCCCGTTTTAGTGGCCACCCGAAGCTACTTAATGAGTTTTGGTCAATCGATGTCTTCGAAGTTTAATAAAGGCACTGGAGTTAAAATTATTACTGGCTTTGCGGATGATGACAAAAAGGCTTTAAAATCAGCAAAAGGACAGGCAGTTGCATCGTAAGTCTTAAAATTATATTTTAGATAACGATTTTTTCAAAAACAATTAACATATGACTTTCTTTAGTTACTTATTTAATTATCTGGTTCATTGTGTATTTTCTTGAAATTCTTCTTTTTCTTAAAGTGCCCTTTTCCCAATGAAAGTTGGATACTACAATTGCACACTCTTTTCTGTCTTCAGCTGTTCAAAATTTAGCCATATCTATTGTCAGATATTTCTTTTTTTTCCCTGGAAGCCGTCTGTTGTGAACCGGTTGTACTGCAGCCACTTGGCTTATTGTACTTATGAAACCCATTTCAGAATTCTGGAACCCTGTACCAGCTTGTACAGGTCTAGTGGGTGGGTGCCATATATATTTGGAGTCACTTCAATGTCTCCGAAAAGTGTTTACCGCCTCCGATCCAATGCCTCACAGTTATGCAAAATATGTTGACTGTTTCAGGTTTTCTGTTACAGAGTCTGCAGCTCAAGTCTCCATGAAACAGCCCCATTATATGCAGGTGACCCTTAACTGGTGCATGTCCAGTGAGGAAACCTGTTATGAATCTGATCTGATTCCTGCTTATTTTTAGCAGTAACTCATCCCTACTAGCACATTTCCGTCCGATATACATCTTAGCATGTGTTTGACCGGGTACACTCTCCTAGTGTGGTACCTTTGAGGATTCTTCGGTAGATCTACATTTCAAAGTCCTCCAATTAGTTATGGTTGGTTTTAAGGGTCCACGTCTCAACTTTATATAGAAGAGAAACCTAATCGAATTTCGAGTTATATTCTTTTAATTTTTTCGAAAAATTCTCTAGCCTGTTCTATTCTAGATATTATTTTTAGATCAGGATTTAGGCTGCGATCGATCTAACATCCCAGATTAAATTTAGTGACCAGTTCTACAATGTGTCCGTTTATTGTGCACGGTTGAGGCATATTTTTTTGGGTTGACATCACTTTGGTTTTCTTAATTTTTATTTTCATACCAAATTGCTCACAAACCGAGTTGTTCCTGTCGATGAATCGTTGTAGACCCAAATAGCAATCCGCAATCAACACCGTATCGTCGGCGTATCTGATGCTATTGATATTTAGGCCATTCTCCTCGACTCCATCTTTGGAATTTTCAGTGCCTGTTTAAATAGAAACTCTGAGTAAAGATTAAATAGCAGGGGTAACAGAACACATCCTTGTCTAACAACCATTTGCGCTACTAATTTCAACTTTTTCGGACGTGGAAATTTCGATCCTAATTCTGGCGTTTTGGTTCCAGTATAAGTTTTTTAGTAGTTTGATGTCTTTTTCATCTAAACCGACTTCTTGCAATCGTTCTAATAGTAGGTCGTGTCTTACTGTATCAAATGCTTTTTCGAAGTCTGAGAAAGCATATCTATCTTTCTTTTAGTTGTAGTATTTTTGAGCCAGAACTAGTAAACTTAATAGGGCTTCTCTCGTTGTCATGATGGCTCTCAACCAAAACTAATCGTCTCCGATGATTGTTTCGTACTTTTAATAGATTCGGTTATGTACACCTGTTATTCGGACTTTTACTGCATGTGTCATAAAGCTTACCAGACGAAAGTAATTGCAGTGTTGTGGTTTGGCTTTTTCGGTATTAGATGAATACTGATTCTTCTAGCGAGTCTTGGGGTATCTTTCCTATGGCATATTCCTTGGAGTATAATTCCTAGAGTAATTCTATCGAATACAATGTAATACAAAACGATTTTGATATAACGCTACTATTAACTACTCATGGATGATGCAGCTCCAAATCATGTAGACACTAGTTTTTGTTAGTAACAAATTAACTAAAAATAGAAACCTAATCTGTACAATCACATTTTTAGAGAAACTTTGACGACTATGTTAGAAAACGCTGCTCCTGGATCAGCTTGGACTTTACAATTTTTGACAAATAACAAGAAATAACAAGAAAATGGAAAATTAACCACAAAATTATTCTGATTGATCACTAATCAAAATTAAAATTGTTCTGATACTAAAGTATCGTTTTTATTTTGTAAAAAGTGTGAATATTATCTTAATAAAACCAGTAATTTAATTAACATATAGTGTTTTGTTTTGTACTAAATTTGCAGACTTGTACTAAAAATTTATCGGAGTTGTAGGGAATTTTTATCAATTTCTTTAAAGCGTTGTTTTTGTACGTGTTACAATCATATACTTTTCTAAATTACAAGACTTGTTATGTTTTCTCCATTGTCTTCTGTTACTAAAACATACTTTGTTTGTGACTTTTTTGTTTGTGACGTGTTCTGACACGATATTTTCAGAATTCTTCTGCACACCCACAGCTCGAATGATTCCATTTTTTTCATTGATACCGCATTCAAGGTCCAAGCTTCCATTCTACGAAACAAAGTAAAGAAAACGTATCACTTAGCCAATCTAACTCTTAGCTCTAATTTCAAATCTCTTATGCGGAGCACTCTTCTCATTTTGTTAAAATTTGCTCTAACCTTTACGGTTAATAATTTCTAATAATTTCACTTTTTACGTTAATTGTTTAAGTTACGCATCATAAATAAACAATAAAGTTTCAAATTTTGAACGCTCATATATTTGTTTATATTTTATATAAATCGGCGTTTATTCGTGTCAAATTTCAATACGATACGAAACAAAACTTCAACCAAAACTCGAATTCAAAAAATTCGTGTTTTTATCGTAATCTTAGAAAAACCACCGGTAGAGACGTTTTGTGCAACAATTAACATTAGAATTCGTTTTGTCGTATTAATTAATTAAATGCTTTTCTTTAGTTCAATCGTTTGGGTCAAATCTTTGGACGTTAATTTGACTGCCTTTTCTTCAATGCAAATGACTAAAAATTTGCAGACATATGCATTCGCGGGAACAATACACGAATAGTCAATAAACATTTTCTTTGTTTATTAATTGTTTAAATAAAAAAACGATTTTAACGCAAAATGCTTAAATTCTCTTGTTTTTTACAATGAAGAAACTTGAAACTTTGACAGATTGTAGCTAATTATATGAACTATACATAATTTTACTTTTTACGTTAATTCTTTACGTTATTTCTTTACGTTATGTTTCATAAATAAACAGTAAAGTTTCAAATTTTTTGCCGATTCTGACTAATTTTAATGTTTGAAAAGTGTAAGACTAAAAAGTAAAAAGTAAAAAAATATGAAAAAAATATTTTTAAGAAACGCTTTTCTTTAGTTACGAGTGACTAAAATTAAACATATTATAAAAAATCAACTAAAAAGCAAAAAATGAACAAAATTTAAAAAATCTAACACATTCGTTAAAGAAAAACGTGGTGCGAAAACCATTTATTCGATGAAGTTATGTTTGATATGTTTAATTTTAGTCACTCATAACTAAAGAAAAACGTTTCTTAAAAATATTTTTTTCATATTTTTTGTTATTTTGATTTAAAAGATAAGAAATCTGTAAATGTGTGAGTTTTATTTTAGAAGATATGCATATTGGTATACTCGTTCGACATTGGTTCCGTTTACGAGAAGATTCTCGTTAGTCTTTAAATTTTAGATATTCTAATTGCCCCATACTACCTCCAAGTAATAGGTAGGTAAATAAAGGATTTTTCCTTTATTCCGCGCAGATGACCTGGCCAAATATCCAATTAGGTAGAGGCCAGTAAACTAAAGAAGAAGAAGAATTGGATACGGGGATTTTGTCAGCAACTTTTCTTCTTCTTATAGTGCCTATCCGTTTCGGATGTTGGCGACCATCATGGCAATCTGTATTTTGCACACTGCTGTTCTGAAAAGATTTGTGGTTGTTGTGTTGAATCACGTACGTAGATTTTTCAACCAGGAAATCCTTCGTCTTCCTGGTTCTCCTCACCTTCTACTTTTACCTGTAAAATTAGTTGCAGCAATCCATATATTACGCTGCTCCTCATGATGAGACTGAAATATTCGATTTTGGCTGTTTTTATTATGGTTAACAGCTCTTTGTGCAGCAATAAAGATTTGCGTACATAATATAGGATGAATAAATAGCAAATACACTCGGGTGTAAAAAAATCGATCCACTGAAAATTTGGTCATTTTTGATGTTTCGAATTTCCTAAACGTGTTGTCCGATTTAAGTATTTTGTTTACCATGGCATAGCCTTATTCATTTTACCATGTTATCGCCGTAATAATATTGTTGCTCGACAGGTAAACTGTCATTGTACACCGGGTGTACGAATCAAACTGTGTTTTTTTCTCAAAGTTCGCATAACCCTGTGGACTATTCTAGCATTTATAAAATACTGAAATTAAAACCTAACTATAGCCTCAGGTTTTCTTAACATTCTGTTTTTAGATTTATTTGCTTGTGTTGAATAATAAAAAAGTTAGGTGCTTTAACAACTGGCCATGTTCGTCATCAGTACAGGGTGTTTTGAAATAAGTGCGGCAAACTTTAAGGAGTAATTTTACAAATGAAAATAATGACAGTTTGCTTTATATGTCCGCAAAAGCTTCGTTTCCGAGATACGGGAGATACGTCAGTTTTTTTTACAAACTGACGATTTATTTATTGTCTTAAAACCAGTTAAGATATGCAAACCAAATTTGGAGGGTTTTAAGACGTAGTTATTGCACATTTTTGATATACAATTAACAATTTACTATTCACCATTAGCGCGCAAACGGGTATTAGACCGATCATATTACCCGTATGCACGCCAATGGTGAATATAAAATTTTTAATTGTATGTCAAAAAGTGTGCAATAACTACGTCTTAAAACCCACCAAATTTGATTTGCATATCTTAACTGGTTTTAAAGCAATAAATAAATCGTCAATTTGTAAAAAAATTGAACATCCCGTATCTCGGAAACGAAGCGTTTGCGGACATATGATTATAAAGCAAACTGTCATTATTTTCTCATGTAAAATTACCCCTTAAAGTTTGCCGCACTTATAGTCTGTTCGCTAAACTCAGACACAACTGGCTAGTGATTTTAGTGGGTAATTTTTTTGGTTTTGGCCAATTTTGCCAAATATGGCAAAATTACTAACTATTTAGTAATTATTAAATATTTAGTAATTATTTTTTTTGCCAATTTTATCAAATTGGCAAAATTATTTTCTAAAATTACTAGCCAATTGTGTCTAGAGTTTAGCGAACGGACTATATTTCGAAACACCTTGTACTGATGACGAACATGGCCAGTTGTTAGAGCACCTAACTTTTTTATTATCAAACACAAGCGAATGAATCTAAAAACAGAATGTTTAGAAAACCTGAGGCTATAGTTGGATTTTAATTTCAGTATTTTATAAATGCTAGAATAGTTCACAGGATGATGCGAACTTCGAGAAAAAAACTCAGTTTGATTCGTACACCCGGTATACAATGACAGTTTACCTGTCTAGCAACAATATTATTACAGCAATATTGTTATTGAATATGGTAAAAGAAATCACTTAAATCGGACAACAGATTTAGGAAATTCGAGACATCAAAAATGACCAAATTATTAGTGGATCGATTTTTTTGCACCTTAGTGTAATATGTAGGTAGAAAAAACTCGTTCTCGAATACTTTAATCCCGTTATAGACGTACCTACCACTTAAATAAATTCAGCAGATTTTTTCTTCATTTCTGCAGGCTATTCATTATGATCGGATTAATATTTAATAAATGAAGCGAATTAAGCCGGAAGCACATCAACTCGAATTGGTCGGTCTGACGATAATGTAGATTTCTGCCACAATGCCGACTGCAAATACGCCACGTTAATTATAGCCTGCTCTTGTTATAACCGACCATGATGAGCTATGCGGTTAGGCCATTGTCGTCCAATTCAATCTTTTCAGATAATAAAGGTTTACTAACGGAAGAAAAACGGGAATTGGAAGTAAAATAACAATAAAAAAAATGTATAAACATTTTCAATTTCTTTGCAACACGAAAATGCAGCAGCTGCATAATGCTCTGGTTAAATCGGAGAGTGCAGAAAGAGTCTACACTAGTTTCGGAGGTCTTTTCCCCCTCATCAGTAGTCCCATATCTTCTTCTCTCCGATTCCCCCAGGTAATCTTCCGATTACCCTAAGGTAAAGGGCATTATCCTGTTTGCCATGTGACCATCACAGGCCTTTTTATTGAAGTATGCACTTTTAAGGCATCTATATTTTATGTAAAGGGTTTTTACCCAGATATTTTTCTTTTGTGGCTCAGCTAGCATCCAGTTTATCGAACACTGATGATGATTTTTTATAAAAATCGAAAACGTTTTGTTGTAATGTAGCCCTTTTAAGGGATTTTTAATAAAAAAAATTTTATACCTTTTACAAAGGATTTCTTTCCAATTTTATTATTCTGCGCGCATGCGCACACAGACAGTATGGAGTTAGTTATGTATGTATTAGTCTAAAAAAGGTGTGGAAAGAATATATTAGTGTTTTTAGCAAATATATTTATTATAATTTTTGTATCCTTGGATTTGTCTACCGCGGGAATAAGATAATAAGTAATATTTAAAGTATTTTTATACTTCACTTGGTCTATTTTACACTATGTCTCAGAAATCTTGTAGTCCGCACCCGCACAAACAAAAGGAGTATACTCAGTGGTAGAGCGTTCGACTGGAGATCAAGCGGTCCCCGGTTCGAATCCGAGTGTTTTCTATTTTTGTTTTAATTTTTGGTATTGTTTTAATAAAATTTTTTGGAAAGTACTAGGTAAAAATTAGTTTAGTCTTTAAATAAAATATAAATACTGTTCGAAAGTATATTTATTTCGTTGAAATCATATAATAGAAGTATAACTTCTTACGTGCGTACAAATTACACGCACATTCTTTTTTTTTGGAAAAAATTTTATTCGACATTTCTATAGTTCGAATTTTTCAAGAAAATATTTATTTTTCTTTACTAATATTAATAAATCATTACGGAACAAGATATTACCTAATTCAAATAAAGGAATTGAAGAACATTGGCATTTATGTGAGAATTCTCGATATTGATAAAAGAAACCAATTGATTACTAAGGAATTTGTGATTTATTTTTGGAAGAAAATTACAAAATGTTACTTTTACAAGTACGCTTCTTTATACTAAATTAAATTTAATCTTCTAGTTGTAAATTATAGTCGGACACCACTGGATAAACGAATATGAAGCAGCTTCCATCGTATTTTCGTAAATTTTTAATTGATGCAGATAATACCTACCGACCAGAAGCTCAGAATACATAGATATGTTGAGCGAAGTCAAATCATGTACGTAACCTGAGAAAACGGGTTAAAATCATTAGGGTTATATTATCGGTCATATTATTATTATTGTTTTTATATAAATGTGTTAAGGGGATGGGTACATAGTTTCTGCTCCAATGCTATTCAAATGGGATTCATTTTTTTTCGATTCCTGAGAAAACTAATAGGTAAGTATTTTGAAAAATTTAAACGCAGGATGAAAGATTACGTTATTAGCGAGGGCCGAAAGTCCCTGAGAACTTCTATAACGTTTATTTTAATAAGTTACAGGGGTGAAAAACTAAGAAAAAATTTAGTGTCATTTTTAATTTTAAATATCTTGTTCTTTTTGTGATTATGTTTGATGTTAAGTTAAAAGTTTCTTTATTTCATAGTACACTCTATTTGCTAGATATATACGTCTGTTAATTTCTGCAATCACTGTATTACTTTGGTTGATTTGTGAGCTTAGATATACGACATTCAACTGATCTTAGTGGGAGAAATGGTGGAAAAACCATTCAGCTAAGCTATACCACAAATAATATTGGTTCTTGTGATATTTATAGAAACTAGAAATTTATAGAAGAACAATAAAAGCCGAAAGAGAAAGCAACTACAGAGTGGGGTGTACAAACTAACTTGTGGTGACTGTCCGAAAACGTACATCGGTCAAACTGGCAGAACTTTTGACAAACGGATAGCAGAACACAAAAGAGCTTTCAACAATAGAAAAACAGACACTTCTACATACACACTTCACCTTCTAGATCATAATCATTCTTTCAATGAAGAGTTTCAAATTCTGCATATCCAAAATAAAGGCCTTAAGCTATCTTTTTTAGAATCTATGGAAATTAATAAACTGAAAAATACAGATATAATTCTGAATGACGAACTCGAGACAAACAGCTCCCCACTCAACCTCTTCAGTTAGAGACTTAAAAAGGCAAACACATTGTAAATTATATCACTTGAGAAAGGCACTCTGCCGAAACAGCTGTAGTCACATAGTTGTAAATAATAAATTTTGTGGAAGTATAGAAAACAAAAATTTTCAGTGTTTTATTGTGAGATTTATAGAAACTATCATTTCCTTGATTTATTTTTTATAAATTACAGATATTATACTTTTTATCCGGATCTTTTTGCCTCCTGGATGATCTTTCTGACGTTTTTTAAGCTCCAGAATTTCTGCTCTCATCCCTTTTCTTTTCAAGTGATTTCAGGCTTTCTTTTTGGAAAAGAGACATTGAATGTCTCTCAATTTTTCCCATTTATGGTCAACAGTGTCCGCACTATCTTCTATGACAATTCTTAAGCTCTCGTTTATTTTAATATTTGTTTTCGTATGTGTCCTGTTTGAACCTCCTTGTATCCTGAACCCAACATGTACTTATGTAACACGAATATTGATTATACATATACCTACGTTGAGATTTGTAGGCGCATCGACTAAATTGAATATTTCACAAAGCATTTACTTTGCTTTTTCAAACTGTGCAATTTTTAACTATGTAATGTCAATATTATTTACATAAAGTTGCTGCATTTTAAATATTTCCTTTCAACTTTTCAATGTAATAATAATTAATGTTCGTATGTGCAATAATAATGTATGCTGTTCAAATTAATTAAATAATTTGGCGCCCACACACAAAAACTAGCGGAGCGGTATGAATAAATAACAAAATTTCACCTACAGTTTATGCAACCAGCAATGCTGCGGTGTACCAGTTTGTAAATATAAATAAGCTACGCGGGTTCAAAATTTTCAAATTATAAGTATAAAAATGGCGTCAAACGTTCATTATATGATTTAATTAATATATTAACTTGCTTTCAAGCGATAACAATTGAGCAACTGTACAGAGTTATTGATAACTACAGCCAACAAAAACTCTTACACAGTTTCTTAATATCTAATAAATCAGACAAAAAATATGAATTCTTTAGAACTTCATCATCATCATTTAGCTTAGCCGTTAAGTTGGTACACTACTTGATGTAAGCCTCTCTTAAATTCATTAATCGCTCTCCATCTTGTAAATGTTATATATAGTCCAAGCTGTGGGTGAAAAATAGGTCGATTTCAGGATATAATTCAGGAACTTTTGAAACCTATCAGGTGTTGTAAAGGACGATGGCATGGATATCTTATACTAAAATGCAACCAAAAATTTCAGGAGCTTTTTTATTTATGACGTTTTTAATTTGTTAAATTTGCAATTTTTAAAGATTTTAATTTTGCAGATTAGGATTCATTTTAGAAAAAACTTTTAAATAGAAAATTGTAGCAAGTTAAAAAACCTACAATTTGAACTATAACAAGTTTAATTTTGTTAATACGTTATTGCAAAACAGCCTGCGTAAGGTCCAAAATGACCGTTTTTGCAATTGAATTATCTATTGTAAAAATAACTTTTATTTATTTTTTAAGGCTTTAAAATAAAGATATTTCAATACCAAACATAAAAAAATTTATAGAGTCCGATTGGTAAACTTGTTGTTTAGATATTATAACTTGTTTATCCCATGGGGTCAAATGTCGAAGGCTATAACGTTTTGAAAAAAAATCGTAGAGAGTTAATCCAAGATCCACTCTCCTTCTAAAGACTTATATTTTCATATTCTAATGTAAATAAATGCGTAAAACATTTTTCAACCTCTTAATTCGGGTTTGAAAATAAGGGGGAAATTTCGTTATAAACATTTAGAACTGAAGCCGCCCCTGTACATCCTTCGAGTTTATAACTTGCAGATTATTGTTGCTGAAGAAGAAATAAATATTAAAAATAAAATAAAAATTTTATACGACCAACTGAAGCCGAGATAATTGGTTTTGTTTTCTTAAATCGTAGTGACTACTAAACAAAGACATTGTTTGACATTGACTAAAGAAAGACTTATATTATCTTAAAATAAAAATTACTTTAAACGAAAATTACATTTAGTTAAACAATATAATTAAAAATGATTTTTAACCTTCGGATGACCAAGCGGGGGAAATTGTGACCCCAGCGTATGTTTTTCTTTAATAAATTCAAAAGTATTTTCAATTTTTAACTCATTATTTTTTTATTTGACTTTAATATCATTCTAGATATCCTCATATTTTGAAATAAAAAAAATTCCCTATATTTTACAAATAAAAAATATATTCCGAAGTTGATGTTTAGTAAAATACCGTCTATTATGTCGACGTCGACTTTGCAAATTAACAAGACACTTACTCAACATACACACTACACATGACACTAATACTCATGTTGTGACTGGCTAAATGTCATAAAGTCCATGCCATAAAAAAAATAAAAAAAAAATTTGTTAATTGTCATTTTTGACATTTTTGACCCGGGGTCATTTTTCCCCCCTTGGTCATCCGTGTAACAAAAAAAGGTTGATCATCGGAAGGTTAAAGTGTGGTGGAGATTTATTATTCTGTACGAAAGTGATTTATTGTGTCGGTTGCCCTTAGCAACGCAGCAACTTATAGTACATTGAATCACGGTTTTTGCTTTAAATTTTAAAGCATTGCTTGGATTGACTTGAAATTTGGTAAACACATAGATAAAATGTCAAAGAATAAAAATGGTATTGGGCCTCTGTGTGCTTTTGCCTGGGGCTGGGGGTGACCTTCACCCTTAGAAGGGGTGAAAAAATATACGTTCAAAATAAGGTATAAAATAGATATAACGTCTAATTCTAAGCAACTTTTGTTCTACAACATTTTCTTAATAAGTTAATACTTTTCGAATTATTTCCGAGTAAATACGATCATTTTTCAACAAGAAAAAACACGTTTTATAAGCGGTTTTTGGCAAATAACTCAAAAAGTAAATACTTTATTGAAAAAAAAACATTCTTATAAAAAATATAGCCCACTAAAAATTAAAAAAAACTGGTGTATGTACGAGCTCACTAGACCCAGCAGAAGCAAAGTTCTAGCTAATGAAAAATAGGTTCATAACCGTCAAATTTCAAAGTGAAATAACCAAAAAATGATGCACTTTTTGGAGAATACTCATTAGAACTTTTTTAAAGTTTTTAACAAAATATTATTTTTTGTATTTTAAAAAGTTTCTAGTATCAAAAGTAAGCAAGTTACGCTCAAAATAAAGTTGATCTCTTTTTTTTATCAAAAAAACTCGGGAAAATCACCCAATTACCATCTTAAATCAAATTAATTGTTACCGCTTCACAAGTTACTTTGCTCATGTATTATTTATATGATCTGTAAGTCAGCATCATCGGTTCAAAGGGCTTATTTAAAAAAATGGTTTTAAAGTAAATCTGTTTTAATTATTAATTTTGAAAAAAAAATTTTTTTTCAAAGTAACTTAAAATTTATTAGTGTGACCAAAAATCACAAAGAGTAAAAAAATGTAGTTTTTGCTTTTCTGAGTATTTTGGATTTTTTGTTTTTTTGTAAGGCAAAAATTGGATAAGATATGGCTGTTCTAAATTTGCATACACTCGTGATTATTGACTAGTTCAAGTCCTTTTAACTACAGTCCCTTCAAAAATAAGTATGTACTTTGAACCAATGAAACTTGCAGACGTAAACGACACATACACGAGTAAAACAACTTATGAAGTAAAAAGGATTAATTTCATTTTTGATGCTAATTAGGGGATGACTTTCCCGAGTTTTTTTGACCAAAAGAAAAAGAGACCAACTTTGTTTTGAGCGTAACTTGCTTACTATTGATGCTACAAACTTTTTTAAAAAACAGATACACATATTTTTTAAACACTTTAAAAAAGTTGTAATGAGTGTTCTCCAAAAAATGCATCATTTTTTGGTTATTTCACTTTGAAATATTCACTTTAAAATTTGACGGATATGAACCTATTTTTCATTAGCAAGAACTTTGCTTCTGCTAGGTCTAGTGAGCTCATACATACACCATTTTTGTTTTTAGTTTTTAATGGGCTATATTTGTGCTATAGTCCAGAAAGCCACTGCGCATCCGCTAGGAAAAATATTCTAATTCGGATTTTTTGCACAATCTTACTCAAAAAGGACCCCTTTTAACAAATTTGTATGTTGCCAGGACCAAAAGTTGGTCAAAAATTTTTTAAACGTTTTTTTTGTTTATTTCCTAAAATTATTTTTTTTGCATGGAATAAATTTTTTTTAGGTTTTTTGGATCATTCCAAACAAAAAAGGTCTTTAGTAACTTTTCTCTAAAGTTGATAGTTTTTGACATATAAGCGATTAAAAATTGAAAAATTGCGAAATCGGCCATTTTTAACCCTCAAAAACTATGTGAAAAACTGAAAATTTGAATGTTTCCAAGGAAGGTAGATATTCTTTAAATATCGTTTGATGAAATCCCGAAGAGTTTTTTGCAATACAATATCAAAAACCCCTTTGTTTTTTAATTCCCAATCAAGCGTGCGCGACAATATTTTCCACCGTTGCATGTGCATACAGTATGGTGAAAATGAAAGGAATAAATTCGTTATTTCGTAAACCGGTGATTTTAAGGAAAAATCCCAAAACAGGTCGGTTTTTATTTTTAAGTTATGATATTGTGGCATATATAGTATACTAGTGACGTCATCCATCTGGGCGTGATGAAGTTTTCGATGATTTTTTTAAGTGAGAATACAGGTCGTATGGTGGCTCATTTGAAAGGTTCTTGAATTCTCTATTCAGTAATGTAAACATGTACATAATTATTTATACAGGGTGTCCAAAAAATTTTTATTAAATTAAATCATTTGGAAAATTGTACCCTGTATAAATAATTATTTAAATGTTTATATTACTGAATAGATAATTGAAGAACCTTTCAAATGAGCTAGCACACGACCCCTATTCTCATTTAAAAAAATCATCGATTACGTCATCACGCCCAGATGGATGACGTCACTAGTATACCATATATGTCACAATATCATAACAAAAATAAAAATCGACCTGTTTCGAGATTTTTCCTTAAAGTCGCCGGTTTACGAAATAACGAATTTATTCCTTTCATTTTCACCATACTGCATACACAATACACATGCAACGGTGGAAAATAGTGTCGCGCACGCTTGATTGGCAATTAAAAAACAAAGGGGTTTTTGATACTGTATTGCAAAAAACTCTTCGGGATTTCATCATTCGATGTTTAAAGAATATCTACCTACCTTGTCAACATTCAAATTTTCAGTTTTTCACATAGTTTTTGAGGGTTAAAAATGGCCGATTTCACAATTTTTCAATTTTTAATGGCTTATATCTCAAAAACTATCAACTTTAGAGAAAAGTCACTAAAGACCTTTTCTGTTTGGAATGATCCAAAAAACCTAAAAAAATTTGTTCCATGCAAAAAAAAATAATTTTAGGAAAAAAACAAAAAAAAACGTTTAAAAAATTTTTGACCAACTTTTGGTCCTGGCAACATGCAAATTTGTTAAAAGGGGTCCTTTTTGAGTAAGATTGTGCAAAAAATCCGAATTAGAATATTTTTCCTAGCGGATGCGCAGTGGCTTTCTGGACTACTAAGAATGTTTTTTTTTTCAATAAAATACTTTTTGAGTTATTGGCCAAAACAAAAGATGCTTAGAATTAGACATTTTATCCATTTCCTAACTTATTTTGAACATATATTTTTTCACCCTTTCTAAGAAGTGAAGGTCACCCCCAGGGCAAATACAAACAGAGGCCCAATACAATTTTTATTCTTTGACATGTTATCTATGTATTTGCCAAATTTCAAGTCAATCCCAGAGGTCCTTTAAAATTGGGAGCAAAAACCGTGATTCAATGTGCAATAAGTTGCTAACCGTTGCTAAGGGCAACCGACACAATAAATTTTTTCAATTTTTTAATTTTTGAAGTGAAAACTTCTTTAGCGACGTTGTGCACTTTTTAAATAGGCAAAAATATTGAATTAGCGACCGTCATCGCGACCGTCATTGCTTCGACGAAATAATGTTGTGAAGTGAAAACTTCTTTAGGGACGTTTTGGTCTTTTTAGATGGGGAAAAAGTATTGAATTAGCGACCGCCATCACTTCAGCGAAATACATTTTTGAAATGAAAAGTTCTTTAGGGACGTTGCGCAGTTTTTAGATGGGGAAAAAGTATTAAATTAGCGACCGGTATTTGTTCGACGAAATAAATTTTTGAAGTGAAAACTTTTTTAGGGACGTCGTGCACTTTTAAGATGGGGAAAAAGTGTTGAATTAGCGACCGTCATCGCTTCGACGAAATAAATTTTTGAAGTGAAAACGTCTTTAGGAACGTTTTGCACTTTTTCGATGGGAAAAAAGTATTACATTAGGGACCGTCATTGTTTCGACGAAATAAATTTTTGAAGTGAAATCTTCTTTATGGACGTTGTGACCTTTTTATATGGAGAAAAATATTGAATTATCGACCGCCATCGCCACCGTCATTGCTTTGACGAAATAAATTTTTGAAGCGAAACCTTTTTTAGGGACGTTATACACTTTTTAGATGAAGAAAAAGTATTGAATTAGCCACCGTCATCGCTTCGGCGAAATAAATTTTTCAAATGAAAACTTCCTTACGGACGTTATGCACTTTTTGGATGGGAAAGAGGTATTGAATTAGCGACCGTTATTGCTTCGACGAAATAAATTTTTGAAGCGAAAACTTTGTTAGGGACGTTATACACTTTTTAGATGGGGAATAAGTGTTGTATTAGCGACCGTCATCGCTTCGGCGAATTAAATTTTTCAAATGAAAACTTCTTAGGGACGTTGTGCACTTTTTAGATGGGGAAAAAGTTTTAAATTAGCGACCGATATTGTTTGACGAAATAAATTTTTAAAGTGAAAACTTCTGTAGGGATGTTGTGCACTTTTTAGATAGGAAAAAAGTATTGAGTTTGCGACCGTCATCACTTTGCCGAAATAAATTTCGTACGTACATAATATATATTATGTGTATGTATACATAAATAGCATAGAACGTATGCAACGCTTATATAATATAGGTATAGCACTTCTTTTTGGATGTGGAAAAGCATTGAGCTTGTAATTTATATACTATATGAAGTTTTTAGTTCTGTCGGCATTCCAATGAGTGCTTTAATTTTTTTATGCTTTTTAGTTGATTTTTTTATAATATTTTTAATTTTAGTCACTCGTAACTAAAGAAAAGCGTTTCTTAAAAATTTTTGAAGTTATACTTCTTTAGGCGCGATTGAGATTGAGGGTGAATTTATATTGATCTGCGAGCTTGCGCACACCGACAGTATGGTATTAGTCGTTATACGGGCTGTGAATGGGTGTTGAAATGATCTGTCAATAATAAATAATTGTTCAATATGAAGGTAAACAAATGTGTAATATATTAGTTTTATTGTTGTGAGCACAGAAACAAAGAAGTTTATAATTGTAGTGACATTTAAATAGTTTTTAAAAGCAACAGGTACGTAATAATTGTAAATGTATCATAGGTACCTACCTATTTGAACCTACCAAAATACGTAGTATGTAATACTTTTATTTACATAATTTGATTACCATCAAAATTTCTATCAATGTTCACCTAATATATTGTTTTCTTACTCTATGTTTTGTTGTATTTTTTCAATTCTAAATCATTTCAATTCAAAATCAAAATAATTTATTTTAATTCAAAAATGTCAAAAGCTTAATCCGTTTAGTTAGTCGATCTTCGCACATAATGACACATTGCCTCCTTGGCGAAGCGTGTAAGGCGAATGAACCCCAATATACCAACCGCGCTGATAGCTGGTTCGAATCCCAATAAAAACTTTTATTTTTTTATTTTTTTATACATTTTATGATTGTAAGTATATTTATTATATAATTTTATTTTCAGAAAATACGTATTTAGTTAAAAAAATTTCCGACAATTAATGTTCAGAAATCATTTGTGGCATTTTTAATGTGTTTGTGTGTGTTTTATTCTTTTATTATTTTAATTTTTGGCACTGTTTTAATAAAAATGTTTGAGAAGTAGTAAGTATAAATTAGTTTAATATTTAAATAAAATATAAATTAAAAGTATATTAATTTCGTTTAAATCATATAATAGAAGTATAACTTCTTACGTGTGTACAAAGAACACACACATTCTTTTTTTTTCATATTTTTATTTAATTTTATTATTTACCAAAAATGTGTGAGTTTTTAACTGTGTTTAACAGTAGAACACGGTAAAACTATTTTTCTATATCGTTTGTGTGGTATCTGTCCACCCCAATAGCCGTAAATAGACCAACCAATTTGAACAATTCGATTTATTTTTTACTCGAGTGAATGTATAAGGTCATAAAGGAAAGAAATCGAATCTCATCCTAAGTTTTCTCACTCTTTCTCCAAAATGGGGGTAATCTAATCCTAGGCTCTGCTATTAAATATTGATGGTCTCTATATCGAGGAATTCGTGCTTCTGCACGGGAAATCTCGTGAGCTATCGCAACTTTTCCCACAGGTAGTAAACGTTCATTCCTGTTACAAATAGTCGTAGAAAATTTATATTTTATCAGGTCTCATCCCGTTTTAAAGGCTTCTCCTACAGTCTACAAATTTAAACTATGTAAATTGATATTTGCTATGTTTAGGATGGTGATTAAAGCATAAATCTTTTACTAAGCGGAGGGTGTAGATTACTTCTTTAGTATCGGTCAGGTAACTCTTGGTCTTAATGAGAGCTAGTTATACATGGACTTTCAAAATTTTATGGTAAATCTTTTTAAGCCTAATTTATACTGCCTGGTCAACCTAATAATAGCAATTGAGAGCGCATATGAGAAGAGAATTGATTTTATTAGAATAACATTAAAAAAAAGCAAGAGTTTTCATGTTTTTTTTTTCTGTAATTTAAGTTATTTACAGGATATTCCATGTAAAATAAGGTCCATGTCACCAGCCCCCCCTTTTTCAATTTGAGGGTAAAAAAAAAGCTCATTCGTTTGTATTGCGTTAGTACTGGATTGTATCACCCTTCATTCGTTTGTACTGCCCCCACCCTTTTAAATCGGCCTGGAGGGGCTGGTGACATGCCATCCCCCCCTTTTTCGATTTGAGGGTCAAAAAAAGCTCATTCGTTTGTATTGCGTTAGTACTGGATTGTATCACCCTTCATTCGTTTGTACTGCCCCCAACCTTTTAAATCTGCCTGGAGGGGCTGGTGACATGCCATCCCCCCCTTTTTCGATCTTGGCGTCCGGGATGGGTATGTTCGTTTGTACTGTATTAGTATCGGATTGTATCGTCCTTATTTTGTTTGTACCGCCCCCACCCGTCTAGATTGGACTGGGGGGGCCAGCGACATGCTACCCTCTACTCTGCACTCTTTGCCTTCTGAACGCCGAAAATAGGCTATTTCGTTTGTACTGCGTTAGTACTGGATTGTATCACTCTTCATTCGTTTGTACTGCCTCCACCCTTTTAAATCTGTCTGGAGGAGCTGGTGACATGCCATCCCCCCTTTTTCGATATGGTGGTCTGGGATGGATATATTCGTTTGTACTGCGTTAGTATCGGATTGTATCGCCCTTATTTTGTTTGTACCGCCCCCACCCGTCTAGATTGGCCTGGGGGGCCAGTGACATGCTACCCTTCTACATTTAAAACAGGGGAGGATTAATGCTAGGAGTAAGGACACAAAATTAGCCAAAACTATTATAGTAACACCGCGGGTGTAAAATTTGGTAAATTCGTCAAAAATGTAACGAATTACATTTTGAAACTGAAAAACAGGCTTGCAAGCCACTCTCCATGGGGAATGGAAAGTTACACCCTCAGATGGATCTCGGAGTAGTTCTACGCTACCGATTTGAAAAATGGTACATGTATTTGTTGGAGATATTTTGAACACCATTTTCGATCAGAAATCAGAGGAGCGACCTTGGCTTTTCCTACTAGGAAAAAATTTATCCATCCCCTCAATAAATTTTACAGTTTTACACGCTATCGATATGAAAATCAAAGATCTCATGCGGCGCATTCCGAAATGCACTCTTCGTTGTACAATTTCAACTTCTCTGGATAACTGATTAACTGAAACATACATACGGCAGAATTCATTGGAATCGAAAATTATTAAAAGTATTTGGAACATTAAATGAAAAATTTCCACAATCAATGTCTTTCCTACCATCTAATGCGAGAGACCAGATAACAATAATTGCCGTTGCTATGTTATGGTAATTTGTTTTCTAGAAAGGTTTGTATAGTCGGTTCGCTAAACTCAGACACAATTGGCTAGTGATTTTAGTAAGTAATTTTGCCAATTTGTTAAAATTGGCAAAAAAATAATTACTAAATAGTTAATAATTACTAAACAGTTAGTAATTTTGCCAATTTTGGCAAAATTGGCAAAAAACAAAAAAAATTACCTACTAAAATCACTAGCTAGTTGTGTCTGAGTTTAGCGAACCGACTATATTGTTCATTTATGACTGCAATGAGATTCAGAATTTCCGTATTCCATTTGCAAAATAAATATAGTGTCAAAAACTTGCTTATGCATTTGACGCACTGTCCGTCAACGTGTTAATTGACTCTACAGCTTCAGTGCCAAAAAGAGACATTTTTATAGAAAAATATTTGCAAATATATGAAATGCCAAACTGACCTATTAAATAAACAATGACAGTGCAATTTTCGATTTTTTTACTATGGAATTATCGCTGTATAGACGAGGGCGGATCTGTTTTGAAGTGGATGTGAGAGGTGGCATTCCGATTTTTGCAGATAAAATTAGGTGACAACTTCAATAATTATAATTGGCTTATGTTCCTTCTCAAATATGTCCAGAACATTAATAAAAACATTCAAATATTTAAAAATTTCGGAAAACATCGATTTTTTTCAACTTTTTAATCGTTTTTAAAACGATTCATTTTGGAACAAAGTCGTAGGGAAATAAAATATAGATAATTGAATTTTTTATGATATACGACTATAAAATACACTTAATAGATTTTGCATAATAATTTTGTAATCTAAATTTTTTAAAAAAGTTAAAATTTTTTATAAACTTTCTGAACAAAAAGTAGACCATTATTTAGAAGTTTGCTAATTTTTTTACATATAAAGATACGCCCTACCTATCTAATACACTTTACAGAACCTAAGTTGGTTTATTTAATCGGCCTCAGCAATGTTTTAAAGTTATACACAATTTTTTGGCTTATAAACAAATACAGTGAGGACGTTTGAGTTAATCAATACGAATAAATTCATTTTTCTGTTATTTATCAAATAAACATTTTTTTCTGTTTTAGGACAACAGTAAAATGTATCTCGAATTAACTAAATTAAATACTTTCTTCTGTTTGTCTCAATTAATTAAAAAAAATTTGGGCACCCTGTACAAATAATTATGTAATAAATAGAGAATTGAATAATCTTTCAAATAAGCTAGCACACGACCCACATTTTCATTTCAAAAAATCATCGATTACGTCATCACACCCAGCTGGATGACGTTAGTAGTATGATAGATATGCCAAAAATTATAATTTAAATATAAAAATCGACCTGCTTAGGGATTTATCTCCAGAGTTGCCCATTCTCGAGAAAATGAATTTATTCCAACTCAAACGTCCTGACTATATTTGTTTATGAGCAAACAAATTGTTTATATCCTTAAAACAGTGCTGAGGCCGCTTAAATAATCCGATTTTAATTTTGTAAATTGTATTGGATTGGTAAAGTACCTCTCGATTTGTAAAAAAATTAGCAAACTTCTAACAGGTCTACTTTTTGTTCAGAAAGTTTTTAAAAAATTTTAACTTTTTCTAAAAAAATTTAGATTGCAAAATTATTACGCAAAATCTATTATGTCGATTTTAATGAAATTTGGTGGACGGATTGAGTATGTTGTAAGAATTTTCTAAGTAAAATACGAAGGTTCTAAGTGCAACCAAAGTGGTTGAAAAACATTGAATAAAAAGAGGCTTATTTTGCCCTCTTATTTTGTATTTATTGCTATTTTGCAGAAAGGATAATCATTTAAGATATTTTATACCAGTCGTGTCTTATATCATACAAAATTCAATTATCTTTATTTTATTTCCCTATGACTTTGTCCCAAAATGAATCGTTTTTAAGTTACAAGCAATGAAAGTTGAAAAAAATCGATGTTTTTCGAAATTTTTAAATATATAAATTTTTTTAATAATGTTCCAAACATATTTGAGAAGGAGCATAAATCAATTATAATTACTGAAGTTGTCACCTAATTTTATCTGCAAAAATCGGAATGCCACCTCTCACATCCACCTCAAAACAGATCCGCCCTGGTCTATACAGCGATAATTCCATAGTAGAAATCGAAAATTGCAATTTTATTAATATTCTATTAAGTTTATTTAATAGGTCAGTTTGGCATTTAATATAGTTGCAAATATTTTTCTATAAAAATGTCTCGTTTTGGCACTGAATCTGTAGAGTCAATTAACACGTTGTCGGACAGTGCGTCAAATGTATAAGCAAGGTTTTGACACTATATTTATTTTACAAATGAAATACGGAAATTCTGAATCTTATTGCAGTCATAAATGAACAATACAAACCTTTCTAGAAAACAAATTACCATAACATAGCAGCGGCAATTATTGTTATCTGGTCTCTGACATTAGATGGTAAGAAAGATATTGATTGTGGGAATTTTTCATTTAATGTTCCAAATACTTTTAATAATTTTCGATTCCAATGAATTCTGCCGTATGTATGTTTCAGTTAATCAGTTATCCAGAGAAGTTGAAATTGTACAACGAAGAGTGCATTTCGGAATGCGCCGCATAAGATCTTTGATTTTCATATCGACAGCGTCTGAAACTGTAAAATTTATTGAGGGGATGGATAAATTTCTTCCTAGTAGGAAAAGACAAGGTCGCTGCTCTGATTTCTGATTAAAAATGGTGTTCAAAATATTTCCAACAAATACATGTACCATTTTTCAAATCGCTACTACTCCGAGATCCATCTGAGGGGGTAAATTTCCATTCCCCATGGAGAGTGGAGAGTGGCTTGCAAGCCTGTTTTTCAGTTTCAAAATTTAATTCGTTTCATTTTTGACTAATTTACCAAATTTTACACCCGCGGTGTTACTATGTGCAAGGTTTGGCTGATTTTGTGTCCTTACTCCTAGCACTAATCCTTCTCTGTTTAAAATGTAGAAGGGTAGGGGTAGTAAAAACAAAATAAGGGCGGTAAAATCCAGTATTAAGGCAGTACAAACGAAATAGCCTATTTTCGACATTCAGAAGGCAAAAAGTGCAGAGTAGAGGGTAGCATGTCACTGGCCCCCCAGGCCAATCTAGACGGGTGGGGGCAGTACAAACAAAATAAGGGCGATACAATCCGATACTAACGCAGTAAAAACGAACATACCCATCCCGGACCCCCAGATCGAAAAAGGGGGGATGGCATGTCACCAGCCCCTCCAGGCAGATTTAAAAGGGTGGGGGCAGTACAAACGAATGAAGGGTGATACAATCCAATACTAACGCAGTACAAACGAAATAGCCTATTTTCGACATTCAGAAGGCAAAAAGTGCAGAGTAGAGGGTAGCATGTCACTGGCCCTCCCAGGCCAATCTAGACGAGTGGGGGCAGTACAAACAAAATAAGGGCGATACAATCCGATACTAACGCAGTACAAACGAACGTACCCATCGCGGACCCCCAGATCGAAAAAGGGGGGGTGGCATGTCACCAGCCCCTCCAGGCAGATTTAAAAGGGTGGGGGCAGTACAAACGAATGAAGGGTGATACAATCCAGTACTAACGCAATACAAACGAATGAGCTTTTTTTTGACCCTCAAATCGAAAAAGGGGGGGCTGGTGACATGGACCTTGTAAAATACGTAGACACTACAAAGAACTGCGGGAAGAAGGAGACCTTTATAATTTAGTGCAGCCACTGAAGGTGCATATGAGGTATTACCTCCGATTTCGTTGAACCTCCATCGATTTGCATGAAAATTGGTGAATGGTTAGAGAATTTTTCAAGGAACAAAGGTGACATGGTGCCAACTTGCGCTTTTACCCTGGGGTGGATGCCACCCCTTCTCGCGGGTAAAAATTATTTTATTGAAAATAACCCCATAATTCGATAGAGGAATTTTAAATTCTAAGCAAAATTTGTTATACAAAGTTATTAAAATAAATCAAAACTTTTTGAGTTTATAACGATCAAAGATTTTAATTTTTATTGAGAAAAATGCATGTTTTTAACCGATTTTTCATCAATAACTCAAAAACTATAAGTTTTACAAAAAAGTTAATATGACCAAAATTGATGCTAATAAAAAATGAAATAAACCCCTTACTAGAAAAACCTTTTAGTGTGAACTAAAAGTGAGTTATAGGTAATTGAATGTATATTTGTTTCGGCGAGTAAAAAAATCTAATTATTCAACCTGAAATAACGGGAAAATGATGCATTTTATAACATAAACTTATTAAATATTTGTCAAAGTACTTAAAAATATCTATCAAATGAGCCCCCGAACATTAAAATTTAGGCTCCAAATTTTTTTCAAAATTTATCTTTTAAAAATGTTTCCAAAAAATGGTATTGTTTTTTTTTAAACCTCCGTTCATTTTTACGATGTCAGGTTCATCTTAAAACCGTTTGAAATTTAATTTCAAGGGCTATTTCACCACGTTAAAATTAATCTTTTAAACTCCTTACTTTTTTAAAAATAAAAGGTTAAATGGCCCCGTTTGCATGGTTCTCACATCAAAACTTAAGATTTAAATGTTTCTATCTCGGTTATTTTTTACCCCATAGAAATAATAAAACAGGTAAAGTATTTGACACAGAAAAAACTAAAATTTGGTTATAAGTATATAATTTTTTACGTGTATTAAATATTTTTGGTGTTATTATCAAAAGAATATGAAAATTACATAGTGCAGTCACTGAAGGATTTCACCTCCGATTTCGTTGAACCTCCATCGATTTTCATGAAAATTGGTGAGCAATTAGAGAATACTTCAAGGAACAAAGGTGACATGATGCCAACTTGCGCTTTTACCCTGCGGGTGTATGCCACCCCTTCTCATGGGTGAAAATTATTAAGAAAATGCATGTTTTAAATCGGTTTTTCACGTATAAATCAAAAACTATAAGCTTTTATAAAAAAGTTATTATTATTGAAATTGAAGATAATAAAAAATTGAATACAGTCCTCACATAAAGAACTAAACTAATGTTATTTCAAGGTGAGTTATTGGCAATTGAATGTGTATTTTTTTCGACGAGTACTCAAATATACAAGCTTAAATAACGGGATTAGAATAAACTACAGTACCTCGGACATGTGATGCGGGGCGAGAAGTATGGCATCCTGCGACTCATAATGCAGGGAAAGATAGAAGGCAGAAGAAGCATCGGCAGAAGACGAATTTCATGGCTGAAGAACCTGAGAGAATGGTTTGGATGCAGCTCAAAACAACTATTTAGAGTTACTGCCTCAAAAATTAAAATAGCTATGATGATTGCCAACCTCCGTAGCGGAGATGGCACCTGAAGAAGAAGAAATAACGGGAAAACGATGCAATGTATAAAATATTTCTGCTAAACATTTGTCAAAGTACTTCGGAATACCTATCAAATGAGATAAGAACAAGGTAATAGCGTCAAAATTAAGCAAGTTATAATGAAAATAAAAAAACCGTTTCGAATTTTTTAGGAAAAAGTGAAAAATAAAACATACGCCATTTCCACAAAAATTAAAATTTATACAAGAACTTCTTTATATTAGCATAAGTAATGTTTTCGATAATTTTAACCGGTTTAGATTGCATATTTTTGAAAAAAAGATATAATTTAAAAAATCATAATTTTTAAAATTATTGTAATTCTAATATTCTTTTGATAATAACTCCAAAAATACTCAATATACGAAAAAAATTATATACAACCAAATTTTAGTTTTTTCTGTGCCAAATAATTTATCTGTTTTACTATTTCTATAGGCTAAAAAATAACCGAGATAGAAACGTTTAAATCTTAAATTTTACTGTGGGAACCATGCAACAGGGGTCATTTAACCTTTTATTTTTTTAAAAAGTAAGGGGTTTATAAGATTAGGTTTACCGTGATTAAATATCACTTGGAATTAACTTTCAAAAAGTTTTTAGATGAACTTGATATCATAAACACGAACGGAGTTATTAAAAAAAAAACAATAACATTTTTTGGAAAAATTTTTAAAAGATAAATTTTGAAAAAAATTTGGAGCATAAATTTTAACGCTATCAACATGTTCGGGGGCTCATTTGATATATATTTTTATTTGCTTTGACAAATGTTTAATAAGTTTATGTTATAAAATGCATCAATTTCCCGTTATTTCAGCTTGAATACTTAGAGTTTTTTTACTCGCCGAAAAAAATATACATTCAATTATCTATAACTCACTTTTAGTTAACATTAAAAGGTTTTTCTGGTAAGGGATTTATTTCATTTTTTATTAGCTTCAATTTTGCTAAGAATATCTTTTTTGTAAAAACTTACACTTTTTAAGTTATTGATGAAAAATTGGTTAAAAACATACACTTTTCTCAAGAAAAATTAAAATCTTTGATCTTTAATAACTCAAAAAGTTTTGATTTATTTTAATAACTTTATAAAACAAATTTTGCTTGAAATTTGTCCCTCTATCGAGTTAGGGGTTATTTTTAATAAAATAATTTTCACCCACGAGAAGGGGTGGCATCCACCCCCAGGGTAAAAGCGTAAGTTGGCACCATATCACCTTTGCTCCTTGAGATATCCTCTAACCACTCACCAATTTTCATGCAAATCGATGGAGGTTCAACGAAATCGGAGGTAATAGCTCATATCCACCTTCAGTGACTCCATTAACAATAATTTTAAAAATTATGATTTTTTTAAATTATATCTTTTTTTTCAAAAATATGCATTCTAAACCGGTCAAAATTATTGAAATCATTACTTATGCTAATATAAAGAAGTTCTTGTAAGGATTATTATAAATTTTATTTTTTGTGGAAGTGGCGTATGTTTGATTTTTCACTTTTTCCTAAAAAATTCCAAAGGGTTCTTTTATTTTCATCATAACTTGCTTAATTTGACGCTATTAACTTGTTCCGAAGCTCATTTGATAGGTACTCCGAAGTACTTTGACAAGTGTTTAGCAAATATATTTTATACAGTGCATCGTTTTCCCGTTATTTAAGCTTGAATACTTAGATTTGAGTACTCGTCGAAAAAAATATATACACTTTGATCTAACATTTTTTAAGTAAGGTATGTATTAAATTTTTTATTACCTTTAATATCAGTAATAATACCTTTTTTTGCAGAAGCTTATAGTTTTTGATTTATACTTGAAAAACCGATTTAAAACACGCATTTTTTTACGAAGAAATAAAATCTTTATAATTTGTCCCTCTGTCAATTTGTGGTATTATTTTTAATAAAATAATTTACACCCCCGAGAAGGGGTGGCATCCACCCCCCGGGTAAAAGCGCAAGTTGTCATCTTGTCATCTTTGTTACTTGAGGTATCCTCTAATTAATCACCAATTTTCATGAAAATCGGTGGAGGTTCAACGAAATCGGAGGTGAAAACCTTCAGTGACTGAACTAATTGGTTTCCATCGTTCTCTGTTCAGGCTAGTTGTTCGGCTTCTTGAATTCTTCGGTTGATCAGTGTTTTTGTTTGATCCACCCAACGGTTTGGAGATCTTCCTGTCAGTCGTTTTCCTTCAACTTTGACCTGGATGATAAACTTTATTTTCATCGTACCTATCCTTCTGACAATATGTCCAAAATACTGTCTCAGTCCAAGTCTCTTAGTTGTATTTGCTTAAGCGACCTCTCTTTTATATGATTTGTTGTATTATGGAGACACTTGCACGATGTTTACCCCAGGATATTTTCAACATACGGCGAGATACCCACATCTCAAAAGACTGTATTTTATTCTTATCCGCTTTCTTCAGGGTCTACATTTCAGATGCATACTATGGAAAAAATAAGTGCTCTTACTAATTTTAATTTTGTGTGTACTGTTATGGTTGAGTTTAAATACGTAATCTTATTGAATGTTGTTTAAAATACATACTCTTATTGAATCCATTACATTTAAACGCAAATAACTTGAAAACTACCTACGCTATCGCATTGGAATAGAGATGGCATGATAGAATTGGAGCAGGTACCTCGGATTAGGTTCCAATCGGCTATTCCACACACCAGTGACAAAAAGTCGACGGCATCGGTTTCGATTCCAACGGCGCCGTATCGACCGCAATCCGCAATTTACAATAAACTCGAACTGGATTCTCGCTCGGAATAGGTTTTAGCACAGCCATTTAGACATCGAAAGAGCCACCGAAGGGTAAGTAGGGAACGCTTCGGTGACATTCATTTCGATTAGGGATGGCATGATGGAACTGGAGCGGGTACGTCGGAATATGTTTCAATCGACTATTTCACGTATTACAAGTGACACAACTTTGACGGCATCGGTTTCGATTCCAGCGCCGGCCGTAGTTGAGTACACTTTCCGGAACGACCGGCCAAGAGATTTGAAATGAAACTTGAACTGATCTCTCGGAATAGGTACCTAGCATCGGCGGCGTCTGTTTCGATTCCAACATCTCACATCTGTTTAATGTGATGGGTTCAAAAGAATTTCAGGTCCACACTGCTGTAACAGATTTCTAATTTATGGCGGGTATTATAGGTGTCATTTAAAACTGTTAAAATTTTGACTCTTTCCCATTATGTTTTTATTTATATGACTATAATCCTAATCGATCCTATCTTCTGTAATAACTTTATGAATTATGAATAAACCTCGACGTTAGGTACATTAAAAACCCATAATTTCATGTAATAAAAATTTGTCTTAATAGGTCACATCAATCACTTTTTTTGTATTTGCTCTCTTTTTCTATAACAAACGTTTGTTATTTATACTTTGTTACTTATTTTGTATTTGTTGTCTTTTTCTATAACAAACGTTTGTTATTTATAGAAAAAGGCAGCAAATACAAAATAAGTGATTGATGTGATCGTTCATGGGTATACGGCTTTTCATTTGCAGTCATTTGTTTCGAGCTTCTGTCATATGTCGTATAATCCATGTATATTAATATTATACACAGATTATACAACATATGACAGAAGCTCGAAACAAATGACAATCGATGAAAAGCCCTATTCTTTAATTTTTCCGACTGCATATTGATTTACGAATTGTAGGACAAACAGGGTAAGAAATATAAATATATTTAAAAATCAAATTAAATGCATCCTCTAGCTAGATTATAGATTCAAAATACAACATTATAGGTACCCACTAGTTTCATAGTTTGAATTTGATGCAGCACAAGATAATAGTGGCACAACTAGGAACAAGCTAGGACGATCGGTATATCGTCTTTTCACGCCGGAATCAGAAACTCGCATTAAGTTTCTGGAATAGGTATTTGTTTGGAATAGGTTCAGTTCCAACCTATTACCGAAATATGCTATTTTGTACCATCTCTAGATTGACACAAAAGGATGATATTTACGTAGAGTTACGACGAATCAAAAAAACATGCTGAAATGATTATTACGACAGTGGCGTAGATTGGGAGGCGGAAAAAAGTGAAAAATGAAGTATATATCACTACAGCACGCCTCTGGTAACAGCGGAAAACTATCTTTTAACACTAGTGAAAGCACTTTAACATGTGTAAACTGTTTGTCAATTTTAAACACAAAATATTGGAAGGTGGTAAAAAAATGGGCCAAAATTATTTTAGAATATATGTAGTAAACACCCTGTATGCCGGTAGCATCTAAACATTCCGTATATGTATTTGGACCATAGGAGTTTTCTATTGGTTCGTTGCAGCACGCGGTAATATTTTAACCAATAGGCGGCGAGGTTACAGATGCATATACGAAATGTTGGCCGGTCCCAAATTCATATACGGAATGTTAAATATCGTACACCGAAAAAGATAAGTTTTTTTAGAGTCTTTTAAAAGGAGATTGATTTTAAAATACTTGTTACTGTATTATTAAATAAAAATAAAACAATTATAGTATGTCGAATGTTATTTGGTGCGAAATTCATATGCGGAATGTTAATTATTCGTAGACCAAAAAATGGGACTTTTTATTAATCAGTTAAAGGAGACTGATTTTAGAATACCTATTTTATTAATGTATTATTAAAGAAAAATAAAACAATGATTAGGTACCTATTTGGTGCGAAATTCATAAATGGGAGGGTATAGATTTGAGAGACATATTTCTTTATTTGACTAAGGTTTCGCTTTCTCAGAATTTTTAATGACTTGCACGTGTTTCATTCACAGTCATTTGTTTCGAGTTTCTGTCATGTGTCACATAATATTAATATGTACGACATACGTTATTGGTATATACAATAATACAAAACAAAAACGTATGACGTAGATATATTAATATTATGTGACACATGACAGAAGTTCGAAACAAATGACAATCGATGAAAAGCCCTATATATCAATTATGATGTCACTACCTGTATCATAATGAACTTTATTATGATACAGATTTCCATTAAGATACAGATTTTTAACTAATAGGGCTTTTCATCGATTGTCATTTGTTTCGAGCTTCTGTCATATGTTTTATAATCTTTGTAATATAATAAATATACACGGATTATACGACATATGACAGAAGCTCGAAACAACTGACTGTGAATGGAAAGCCCTATAGAATCGCGATATGACATTCGCGATAAAGGTGGCACACGCGCAGTAACCAATGGCGAGTCAAATACATACGCTTTGACAGTTCTCAATATGTAAACAAACTGTCAGACTGACAAACTACTTAATTTGTTTGCGTTACAAAATTAATAAATTTGAATATATTTTTTTTGTGAATGATCATAGAACAAAAATCGTGTATACAACTTGCATTTAATTATCATTATGACGCTCGTACTCTATACGAAACTCGTTTCGTATCCTTTATACTCGCTTCATAATGACCATCACTAAATGCTCGTTGCATAATATACTATTAAAAACCAGTCTCATTTTAACTGGGTTTAATAAAAATCGTCTTTTTGTTCCACGAATATTTAGCCGTAGAACAAAAAGGCGATTTTTATTAAACCCAGTTAAAATGAGACTAGTTTTTAATAGTATATTATGCAACGAGCATTTAATGATGGTCATTATGAAGCGAGTATAAAGGATACGAAACGAGTTTCGTATAGAGTACGAGCGTCATAATGATAATTAAATGCAAGTTGTATACACGATTTTTGTTCTATGATCATTCAAAAAAAAAATATATTCAAATTTATTAATTTTGTAACGCAAACAAATTAAGTAGTTTGTCAGTCTGACAGTTTGTTTACATATTGAGAACTGTCAAAGCGTATGTATTTGACTCGCCATTGGTTACTGCGCGTGTGCCACCTTTATCGCGAATGTCATATCGCGATTCTATAGGGCTTTTCATTCAGTCAGTTGTTTCGAGCTTCTGTCATATGTCGTATAATCCGTGTATATTTATTATATTACAAAGATTATAAAACATATGACAGAAGCTCGAAACAAATGACAATCGATGAAAAGCCCTATTAGTTAAAAATCTGTGTCTTAATGGAAATCTGTATCATGATAAAGTTCATTATGATACAGGTAGTGACATCATAATTGATATATATATAGGGCTTTTCATCGATTGTCATTTGTTTCGAGCTTCTGTCATGTGTCACATAATATTAATATATCTACGTCATACGTTTTTGTTTTGAATTATTGTATATACCAATAACGTATGTCGTACATATTAATATTATGTGACACATGACAGAAACTCGAAACAAATGACTGTGAATGAAACACGTGCAAGTCATTAAAAATTCTGAGAAAGCGAAACCTTAGTCAAATAAAGAAATATGTCTCTCAAATCTATACCCTCCCATTTATGAATTTCGCACCAAATAGGTACCTAATCATTGTTTTATTTTTCTTTAATAATACATTAATAAAATAGGTATTCTAAAATCAGTCTCCTTTAACTGATTAATAAAAAGTCCCATTTTTTGGTCTACGAATAATTAACATTCCGCATATGAATTTCGCACCAAATAACATTCGAAATACTATAATTGTTTTATTTTTATTTAATAATACAGTAACAAGTATTTTAAAATCAATCTCCTTTTAAAAGACTCTAAAAAAACTTATCTTTTTCGGTATTATTGTATATACCAATAACGTATGTCGTACATATTAATATTATGTGACACATGACAGAAACTCGAAACAAATGACTGTGAATGAAACACGTGCAAGTCATTAAAAATTCTGAGAAAGCTTAACCTTAGTCAAATAAAGAAATATGTCTCTCAAATCTATACCCTCCCATTTATGAATTTCGCACCAAATAGGTACCTAATCATTGTTTTATTTTTCTTTAATAATACATTAATAAAATAGGTATTCTAAAATCAGTCTCCTTTAACTGATTAATAAAAAGTCCCATTTTTTGGTCTACGAATAATTAACATTCCGCATATGAATTTCGCACCAAATAACATTCGAAATACTATAATTGTTTTATTTTTATTTAATAATACAGTAACAAGTATTTTAAAATCAATCTCCTTTTAAAAGACTCTAAAAAAACTTATCTTTTTCGGTGTACGATATTTAACATTCCGTATATGAATTTGGGACCGACTGACATTCCGTATATGCATCTGGAACCTCGCCGTCTATTGGTTAAAATATTACCGCGTGCTGCAACGAACCAATAGAAAACTCCTATGGTCCAAATACATATACGGAATGTTTAGATGCATCCCGGTAAGGAGGAATATTTTATTTAGGTGTTTTAGGTTAAATCTTCGTAGTTTGTGCTAAGGTTTCTTCAGTTACTATATTGACAATTCTTAATGAAACACCCTGTGTACACATTTAGTTTATTGCTATATTATTTATATGAGTATTTATTAAATTTATTATTTATTAATTTTAAGGACTGGTTATATCTATAGAATTAGCCTTATTTGTAATTTTTTTGTATATAGAGAATAAGATTTGTTTGCCAAACCCAGACAGTGCGTTAAATGTTTTAAGCAAGTGTTGTGACACTTTATGTATTTTGCAAAGTAGAATAGGAAAAATTCAACGTCTATAGACGTTGTGTCACATTACATCAATCCGAATTAGACGTCTATAGACTTTCTGTCCGTCAACGTGTTAAGGAGAACAAATGGTAATTCAAAGAAAATATTGTATTTTTTGAGAATGAAAAAAATGGCATTATTGATTGATTAATTCACTGATTTCTAGAGCATCTGCCAAATATGTAAATGTTTTAGTTGTAAAAAATACTTGTCTATTAAAATTCAGGCATTTTCAAATAAATACATTTGTAGATATATTGTTAGAAGTATGTAGTGGTTGCATTGTAGTGGTTGTAAGAATGTTTATAAACACTTCTTGTGTATGGTAAACTACATACATTAGTTTTAGCTACGTGCGATATACCAAAAACATTTGAAACATTGCAGATATTTATTGTTAAAATGTCAGTATGCAACTGTTTTAAATTAAACAAGAATTCATGTGCTAAACGAATTGATAAATTGACCTATATACCCAGTTATTCGCAGCGGGGGCCCACTTATTGCTATTATTCAATTCATTAAATGTGATTGTTGTTTTATCAACATAACAATCAACCGCAGAGGTATATTATCGAATTGCATAAACAATAATAAAGTTTTTATAACGTGGGTTTTAATTTTTTTTTCGATTAAAAATTAATGTGCGTGTCATCTAAATAGTCCTGTAAATTAAAAAACAGTGATAATGATATATTATAAACCGTTTGACTTATTATATTTTTTTATTCATATACATATAAAAATAAATATTTCGCTGCAAAACAAAAATGAGAGACATCTTACATTTTAGTTCGTTCAGAGAGGAACATAAAGGCCCTTACGGACGTTTCACCCTATACAGGGTGTTTCATTAAGAATTGTCCATATCATAACTGAAGAAACCGTAGCACAAAATACGAAGATTTAACCCAAAACACTTAATAAAATATTTTTCCTTACCGAGATACAGAGTGTTTTATTACAAATATTCTAAAATGCTTTTAGTGCATTGTTTTAACATCTTCCAATATATTTTGTTCAAACTTGACAAACAGCTTACACATATTAGGACACTTTAACTAGTGTTGAAAGATAGTTTTCCGTTGTTGCCAGAGGCGTGCTGTAGGGATATATACTTAATTTTCGCCCCTTTCCCCCTTACAATTTACGCCACTGTCGTAATAATCATTTTAGCAGATTTTTTTGACTTTTCGTTACTTTTTACGTAAAATCCTTTTGTCTCAATGCGATAGCGTAAGTAGTTTTCAAGTTATTTGCGCATTAATGTAATGGATTCAACAAGGTTATGTATTGTAAACACATAATAATCTTATTGAATGTAGTTTTATTTGAAATACATAGTCTTATGGAATCCATTATCTTTAAACGCAAATAACTTGAAAAATACTTACTCTATCGCAATGAGACAAAAGGATGATATTTATGTAAAAAGTACCAAGGAATCAAAAAAAACATTCCCCCTTTTTCCCCTCATAATCTACGCCCTATCGTAATAATCATTTTAGCATGTTTTTTTGATTCCTTGTTACTTTTTACATAAATATCATCCTTTTGTCTCGTTGCGATAGAGTAAGTAGTTTTCAAGTTATTTGCGTTTAAAGATAATGGATTCCATAAGACAAATGGTCTATTGAATAAAAAGAAGTATTTGCGTTTACTTACAAATATTTAAGTATTTACTTAATAGTAATTAAATAAAGTCATTTCTTTAATGCTTTATTTAATTAATATTAAGTAAATACTTACATACGAGGAAGTATAAGCAAATACTTTTTTTTATTCAATAGACCCTATGTATTTCAAATAAAACTACATTCAATAAGATTATGTACTATGTGTTTAAAATACATAACCTTGTTGAATCAATTACATTAACACGCAAATAACTTGAAAACTACTTACTCTATCGCATTGAGACAAAAAGATAATATTTACGTAAAAAGTAACGAAAAATCAAAAAAAATCTGCTTAAATGATTATTACGACAGTGGCGTAGATTGTAAGGGGAAAAGGGGCGAAAATGAAGTATATATCCCTACAGCACGCCTCTGGTAACAGCGGAAAACTATCTTTTAACACTAGGTAAAGTATCCTAACATGTGTAATACGCCAGTCAATGGGAGCAAAAATAGGATATTACCTCCGAATTCTATCCTACTGCATGGATTTTAATCTGCCTCTATTTTGGGAATAGCCTCTACTTATCTCCTAATTCAAAGTCTACCCCATGCCGATGTGTGCTTTTATTTTGGGGGTGGTTCGCATCCCTTCTCGGGGGTAGAAAATTTCTTGGTTAAAATAACCACGGAAGTGGCTAGAGAACTTAATTGTAAGCAAAAACTGTTCTATAATTTTTTTTTTTGAAAACTCAATATTTTTTGAGTTATTCGTGGTTGAAAATTGGCCATTTTCATTGAAACATAACACCTTTTCGAGCGGTTTTTTGCAAATATCTTAAAAACTATGCATCTAACTAAAAAAACTATATAAAACATTTTTGTAGCTTATAAAAAACCAAAGAGACTAGTTTCTTCATAAATCTTCTAGTTATAATATAAGAAGAGATATGGTAGGTGAAAATAGTTTGTTTTTTTGGTGCATGCTCAGATCGTTGTATTAAACTTTAAATAACAGACAAACGGTTGATTTTAGGTGTATAATGTTACCAACACCTTTTGTAGTGCTTAAAAAGATCTTTAAAATGAGCAATATTAAAGGTATCTTGCATTCAAACTAAGCGAGATATGCTGCAAAAAAATTGATGATTAATGTATTTTAAGAAAAAATGAGAAGTATATTTAACCTCCCATCCAACAAAATTTTAATGCATCAATTTACAATATCTTCATCATTTATCTACAATACCTTTTTTATAGTATTATAGACGGGTTCAAAAAGTTGGACGGGTTTAAAATGAATGGTTTAAAAAAAAAATAAGATCAATTTATAGAGCGCATTTTTAGATTTCCTTAAAAATCTTCTTTTTCTCCATGTAACTTCAAAATGATAAGAGATACAATAATGAAACATAAAACAAAATCCTACATTTTTGTGTGGTACCCTTTTTTCGTATCTCTTATCATTTTCGAGTTACATGGAGAAAAAGGAAGATTCTTAAGAAAATTTAAAAATGCGCTCTATAATTTGATCTTATTTTTTTCAAAAACTATCCTTTTTAAACCCGTCCAACTTTTTGAACAGAGAAATAACACTATAATATAATAAAAATTATTGTAGAAAGCAGTGGTGTCATGGCAAAATTAGCAGTCCCGGAACGCACTGCTAATTTTTGTTTACAAAACCTAAATTCTCTATTTTTTTTTCTTTTCTTAACCAGTGCCGGAACGGCGTTCCCGCACCATGACACCACTGGTAGAAAGATAACGATGCATTTAAATTCTGATTTTTTTTTAAATTCCATTAGTCATCATTTTTTTTGCAGCATATCTCGCTTACTTTGAATGTACTCGACATTTAATGTGGCTCATTATAAAGGACTTTCCAATCACTACAAAAGGTATGGGTAGCATTATACAACTAAAATCGACCGGTTCTCTTTTATTTCAAGTTGAATACACCGATTTCAGCATGCACAAAAAAAAAACAAACTCTTCTCACCTACCATATCTCTTATTGTAATATAACTAGAAGATACATGAGTGAACGAATCTCTTTGTTTTTTTATAAGCTACAAAAATGTTTTGTATAGTTTTTTTCGTTAGATGCATAGATTTTATGGTATTCGCAAAAAACCGCCCGAAAAGCTGTCATTTTTCAATGAAAACCGCCAATTTTCAACAACGAATAACTCAAAAATTATTGAATTTTCAAAAAAAAATTATTGAACAGTTTTTGTTTAGAATTAGGTTCTCTAGCCAGTTCCGTGGTTATTTTAACCAAAAAATTTTACACCCACGAGAAGGGGTGGGAACCACCCCTAAGATAAAAGCGCACATCAACACAGGGTAGACTTTGTTTCTTGAGCTATTTCTACTTATTTTGAAAATATCAAGTAAATCGATGTAGTAGGATGGAATTCGGAGCCAAATAACCTCATTGACTGCCCTATAATGTTTATTTTGAATGAGATATGTGAAATAAAAAATCACACTAAATTTTCTCTTAGTTTTTCACCCCTGTAACTTATTAAAATAAACACTATAGAAGTTCTTAGGGACTTTCGGCCCTCGCTAATAACGTAATCTTTCATTCTGCGTTTAAATTTTTCAAAAATACTCATTAGTTTTCTCAGGATTCGAAAAAAATTAATCCCCATTTGAATAGCATTGCAGCCGAAAATACGTACCCATCCTCTACTCTTAACCATATACAAATATGTGGTGGATTTGACAAGTATTCAAAATATCTCGATAAAAACTCGACTTTTCGAAAAAGTACTAAGAGGCAAAAAAGTTTTTAAATAATTGTGTTTAACTAATGGTACTACAATAATAATTAAATTGGAACGCACATAAAAGTTTGGGGGGTTTAAAAGAACAAAACCCCCATAAAATTTTTATGGGGTGTCTAAATTTAACTATAATTTTTTTCTTAAGATACTACTGCCATAGGAATGCCACATGTCCATTTTTATTAAAATATCTCTAATAGTTATTGATATATTGGAAAAAATAGATTTTCATTTTGTAACTTCAAAGGGCTGTAACTTTTTTTATGTGCACATTTAGGTTCAGTGGAACTATTTTGGGTCCCAGACTATGTGATTAAATTTATGATCTGTATTTTTGTTACACGCTGTATACTAATAAAACTACGTCTGATAGACCTGACTTTCTTGGAAAGCAGATCTGTTGGACCAAACAGATTTAGAACACCTACATACAAAAGATGACAGGTAACAGTGGGAAAATTCTACGATGTCAATCGACCCATTTAGTTAAACGAAGCAATTAACTTAAAAACCATTGTAACACAGGTTATCATACTTTTTATAATTTTTTTGTAGCTTGATCTCTAGATGTTTTAGCATTGTAAACAGCAATTATTGTTAATGTTACGATAATGAAATTTGCCTTACGACTTTCGCGATATGCTGATTTAATCTCTTGTCTTGATTGTCAACACTAAAAGCTTTCTAAAACTGAGTTTGTCTGGGCCGAATTTTTTATTTAATTACTTAATAAAAGATAGTCTTATTCACTTAAGAGATTAGTTGAAGGAAACCTCATTTTTCTTAAAATTATAAAATCTCCTTAACATAGATTAAACTTTTTAGCGGTTTTTAATTTATGATCGTTTTTGTTTTATAATCTCCGAAGTAATTGAAACAATTAACCAGCCAGCTAGGAAGTAAAGCTCAAAATAATATAAATAATGGTTGGAAGCCATTCAATCTGAGAATTAAGCGGATACGCGGTTGCAGCACGCAATTTATCAAAAAAGAACGATATAATTTGTATAATTCTACTATTTTTCATGTCAGTTACATCCTATCATTCATATTTTTCCATTTATCTTTTTTAAGCAGATATTTAAAACCTCTAGACGCTTTTTAACTTTAATAATGAAGCTAATATATTGCTGCAGCGCTGTTATTTTACTTTTTAGTCACATACTTATTTATTCGAGCACTTTCAGAACAGTTTGGAATATATTCTGACGCCGTTTATTATTTTTGAGCGTGAAAAATTGAAGAAATGTTATTACAGCTACACTTTTTTCGTTGAATTTATTATAGCTCTAGAAAAATATTTAATATACAGGGTGTCCCGAAAAGATTGGTCATAAATTATACCACACATTCTGGGGTCAAAAATAGTTCGATTGAACCTAACTTACCTTAGTACAAAAATGTGCTCATAAAAAAAGTTACAGCCCTTTGAAATTACAAAATGAAATTCGATTTTTTTCAATATATCGAAAACTATTAGAGATTTTTTATTGAAAATGGATATGTATCATTCACATGGTAGGAACATCTTAAAACAAAATTATAGTGAAGTTTGTCCACCCCATAAAAATTTTATGGGGGTTTTGTTCCCTTAAACTCCCCCAAACTTTTGTGTACGTTCCAATTAATTCATTATTGTGGTACCATTAGTTAAACACAGTGTTTTTAAAACTTTTTTGCCTCTTGGTCTTTTTTTGACAAGTGACCTTTTATCCAGATGTGGCTTCTTTTTCAAAATATACCTAAAAATGTAAATTATAAATAAATTTTCAGATTATTAACAGGGCTCTATAATCGTACTAAGCCATATAAAAATATGTGGTGGATTCGAAAATATTCAAAATATGTCGATAAACACTGGCTTATCGAAAAAGTATTAGGAGGCAAAAAAGTTTTAAAATATTGTGTTTAACTAATGGTGCCACAATAATAATTTAATTGTAACGTACACAAAAGTTTGGGGGGGTTTAAAGGAACAAAACCCCCATAAAATTCTTATGGGGTGCACAAATTTCACGTTAATTTTTTTTTAAGATATTGCTGCCATAAGAATTACACACGTCCATTTTCAATAAAAAATTTCTAAGAGTTTTCGATATATGAAAAAAAATCGATTTTTATTTTGTAATTTCAAAGGGCTGTAACTTTTTTTATGAACACATTTGTACTAAGGTAAGTTAGGTTCAATCGAACTATTTTTAACTTCAGAATGTCTGGTATAATTTATGACCAATCTTTTCGGGACACCCTGTATTATGAAGTTCACTCTTTTGTGTCGTTGGGTTCCCACTCAACTGATTATCTATGTTTCATAATCAACTATTTTGAATGGGAAATAAGCCACAATTTTACCAAAAAAATGATTTTATTAACATTTCGAAGCCCAAATCGGGTTTCGTTGTCAAAATACAAAATACTACTAAAATAAACAAAAATGTTGTTGATTAAAAATTAAAAATAACAGCATTTTTGTTTATTTTAGTAGTATTTTGTATTTTGACAACGAAACCCGATTTGGGCTTCGAAACGTTAATAAAATAATTTTTTTGGTAAAATTGTGGCTTATTTCCCATTGAAAATAATTGATTATAAAAATGCCACAAGGAAATAGCTTCACAACAACATCTATGTTTCATTTTTCAAAAAAATATAGATTGTACTTTTAAAATTTGGATAACTTAACAAGTACAAAACTAACCTAGGTTGGGTCGTGCAAAGTTGCGTACCTACTACATCTATCGATTCGCTTTAAATACAGTAGAACGTCGATTATCCGAACGTTGATCAACCGAACGACCGCTTATCCGAACTCCCGATTTGTAGTGTAAAAACTCGATTGAAAATGCCTAAACGAAAGCGTATTGTCATTTCTATGAAATTTTTTAATGCTTAAAAATCTTCATTTTGTTGCAAATACAGCACTTTTTTGTTTAATTTCTATCCTATTTGTCACTAAAGATATGTAAATAAGGCTTTCATTCGAATATGGATAAATAATATTGCTATATCAATACAGTTCGATTATCCGAAAAAGTCGATTTTCCGAACACCTCTGTCCCCCAATTAGTTCGGATAATCGAGGCTCCACTGTACATTATTTAAGATAATGTTAGGTGTCTTTTTCTTCAACAACGCTATATGGACCTGAAAGCAAACGTTTTAGTATCGACTTAGACTCATTCTTAACTGATACCTTGTCTCCTGGTTTATGTTCTTTTGAGCGCTGTGGCATCTTATGCTTTCTTTCTAACGTGTTTTGACCATGTTAACGTTTCTCTGGCCTGTTTAGTGGCTACTTATAATCTGTATTTTAGTTCCATGGCATAATCGTCAGGAACCGTAAGGAATATCGAAACCAGGAATAAGTATGTAAAAGAAACAGAAAAAGAGTTTGAAAAGATTGATAAAAGTGAGCATATAAACAATGTGGAGTTTGAATGGACTGGATTTAAAGAAATACTTTTAAAAACGGCAGAAAACGTTTGTGGATGTACAGAAGAAACAACAAGAAAAAATAGTCGAGCTGGTGGAATACGGACATTAAAAAAGAAGTGAAGGAAAACAAACGTTTATGGAAAATGTATGTACAAAACAGAAATCAGTGGGTCTACGATAAATATAAAGAGCAAAGAAACAAAGTTAAAAGAACGGTTAAACAAGAAAAACAACAAAATACATAGGAAAATTTTGGGAAAAGTATGGAAGAAAATAAAACCTATAATAATAAATTATTTCACCGAGTCCTAAAAAATTTGAGAAAGGAACCACAAATTAAGCTACAGCAGGTTAAATGTCGGTATGGGAATATAATAACTTAAGAATACCACATTATAGAAAGATGAAAAAATATTTTATGGGACTTTTAAGCAAAGACAAGACAACAGCAGAAGGCAAAAAAGCAAAGTTAAACAGTACAACCACAGAAGAACAAGATGTAATTGGGGACAATAATATACAAAAGAATGAAGTGGAAGATGCCTTAGCCGAACTAAAAATAGGTAAAGCTGCAGGTATAGATGGCCTCTATTAAAATATCTGCGAGACTTGAGCAAAAAGGAACTTTATGAACTGTTAAACTTAACATGAAAAACTAAAAATATACCGAGTGACTGAAACACGGTTATAATACTGCCTATACACAAAAAAAGGAGATTTGAGAGAATGTGGATATTATAGAGGTATATCGCTGCTCTGTTTAACATTAAAAGTCTATGAATTTATCCTAGAACGGAAGTTCCGGAATTTAGTCGAGCCTAGATTAGCAGGTATTCAAAGTGGTTTTAGGCCAGCACATAGCGTCCAGGACCATATCTTCACTCTACAGCAGATCATCGAAAAGGCCATACTAAAATATGAAACAGCATAAATATTTGGGATTCATAGATATGAAAAAAGCTTTTGATATGGTGAGCAGAGAGGAAATATGGCAAAGCTTGACAAATAAGCGAGTAGATATAAAACTGATAATCACAATCCAGAGTTTGTATTGCAACAGCATAAATTAGGTAAGAACAGGTAATCTTATTTCCTGCAAATTTACGAATATCGACGGAGTCAGACAAGGAAGGGTATTGAGCCCACTACTGTTTATCTGTGCAATTGACGAAGTAATTAAAAAGTGCTGGCCAAAAACAAAAAAATATGCCATAGAATATACAAACCCACAACAAATAAAAATCGAAGCCTGTTTATTTGCAGATGATATATTGTGTCAAATGCGTTGGTGGCTGTCGATACGATATTCAGGGTTCTTTGGTCATGATCGAGTATTTATAACTTATACCTTTGGCAATTGTCGCATTTCTTCACATATTTCTCAACATCTTTCAGCAATCCTTTCCAGAAATTCGGATGCCTCTGGTAGTAGCAAGAAACGTTTAGTTAACACAATTTAGTAGGGTGTAGAGTACCACATTTCCTGCCAAATATGAAATGGATGTGTTAAATAGTTTAGGCCTACGGCCAAACGAGCAACAATTACAGCGCTGTAAATTAAGCTCGAAAATGGGTCTACAGCGATATTTACAGCTCAGTCTGGCCATCCACTACACTCACCGTGGGGCCCAAAGTATTGAGTACAAATAGTTTTTAAATTTTTAAATGAAATATTCTGTAATTCAGTAAGGGGCCATATTTTATTTAAGTGATTTGGGTTAAAAAAACCCTAATAATTTGAGCTACGGAATCTACAATTAAAATATTTTCAATTATTAATGAAACACCCTGTATATGATTTAACTTTGTACTTATATCAAACTTGGTAAAAATAAAGTTCATATATAACTTCTACGGAGTTCTACATAACTTTTTAAACTTTTTTAGAGATAGGTTTAGTACGGTAAAATATCGAAAGCATTTTTCATATCGTCTTACCGTTTTGTTGCGGATTAGTTCGCAGTTATTACAAGATTTTACGACAAACTTTAGATACACTTAGAGTTTCCTGTCTTAAATGCAGGTATATATTAGAAAACTTCCCCATGGGTAAGTACCTGCATTGAAACTTTGTAAATAACTAGTAAAGTATTTGTAAGAGTTGTCTATTTTTGCGGGGTTTTTTGTTCGTTTAGGTTTAAGTTGTTTTGGTTGATATATATGAAAGATAGGATCATGGTCTAGCAGTAATCAAGGCAATACTTGAATTATTACAATGTATTTATACAAGATCTTTTTTTGTCTACAGTATATTGTTACCAATCATAATTACACGTATCTTAAAAAATAACTCCTAGTGGGAATATAGCAATCAGATGAAGAAATATGCCCAAAATGAAAGGATTAACAGTTGTAAACAACTAGACTACTAGACTGTGGTAATACCACTGGTAAATAAAAAGCAAAAATTGAGAAAGGAAAGGCAGTTGACAAGATCTGATGACAACAGACTAAATAGAGGCACACACACGTATACAAGGAAGGTAACAGGGTTATTATTACCCCTGGATTTACCCAAGGTACTCATTTTATTCAGGCTTAGACGACTTGGGGCCTATAGACATTTTTTAAAAATGTCTAGATGTTCTCGCCGGCGCGCTGAAATTGTATCCCCGACCTTCTGCTTGGAAGTTAGATATCTTACCACCTGAACTATCCGGCCAATATATTAACAAATACCTACTGAAATTAACCAACAAATAAACTGATTATTCACTTTGAAATTAAAAGTTGAAAAGTCATAGTTTTTTTTTTCTCTGATTCTGGCTTTGGTTTAGAACTAGAACCTTTAGCCACGTAATTGTATAACTTATCACTAAGTCAGGGGAGTAATGTGTAGTGTGTGTGTTGAGTAAGTGTCTTGTTACTTTGCAAAGTCATAGTTCATTCATAGTAATACCCAATGGAGTAGCTAGAGAAATACAAATCAACATAAACCTCTAAAAAGCATTAGAACATGATCCCATAATAAGAGAAATTTTGTGATGTGATGGTACACGACAACCCTCACGGAATTTTCCTAATTCCTTTGTTATAAAAATTAGGTCATAATATTATAATTGCAATTTGTATAATTTATTACGACAGTAGCAAAGTTCAAAGTACTGAACTCATTTGAAAGACTGCAAAGAAAGCACACGTCATTCTTACTACACTTATAGTACCTCACCATAAATGGTAATACATATTGGCACTGTTTTTAAGTATAAAACGGGCTCCACACTCTCGCCAAAGTTGTCCGAATTGCCTCTCTACACACTCGTTCTACTTCGCGAGGAACACATTCAAGAGGTGCGATACTGACAAAGATCCCTTTGACTCACACGCGCCAGACCGACTGATTTCAGAAGTAGAACGAAGTTAGGCAAAGTTACATAAGGTGGCCGTCTACACTCTCGTACTTGTTGAACCTCGATCGACTTCGGCGAGAATGTGGACGGCGTTTAACATATATAAATAGCAAAGTCGTGTACCTGATACGTTGTGGTTGTTGTTAAACTCTCACGAGCGTAGTCAGGGGATCTAGTTACCGGGGCAAGGGGTTATCCACGACCTATCTCAAGTTCTACGTAATTTAATTGTACATTTAATTATATAAAAATAAAGTTTCTGGAGAAAGTTTAAGTTTGTTTGTTCGGGGTAGTGTCTTCGTCTTGCAACCCCCAACGTCACATGGCGATCCGGCCTTAAGTTAAAGAATGGAGTTTTCTGGTTCGCATATAGATTGAGGTATGCAGCTCTACACTTAGTTGTCGGGATATAAGGTTAAACTACGCCTAAGGATGCTTCAGTGTTACGTGTTATCCACTCTTCTTTATGGCTTGGAAGCGTGGACATTGAAACAAGTCCATTTGAATAAGTTGGCCGCCTTTGAATTTTGGTGTTACAGAAGAATCCTACAAATATCATAAATTCAAAGAATGTCGAACGTGGAAGTAACTAGAATGATAGGAAATAAACCGGAAATAATACTAACTATCAAAAGACGAAAATTTGAGTAGGATGTTTCAGAACATTATAGTAACATTTTAAATTAAAATTTTATAATTTTTTGACATGTACTCCAGACTTCCATTTGATTCGTATTATTAAAATCGTTACAGCATGTAAAAATTTGATCCAGATTTGGAATTACGATGAATAGAATTTAATTTTCCTTTTCAAGTGAAATTCAATCCAGCGGGGAATAATAAAACGCGAATGGAGGTTCTGGAATTCCTGTGTATTATATAACTATGAATTTTGCTAAAATACGTGCTCCAAGTTAAAGCCGAGGTCACGTTTTGGGATATGAAAGCATGTTCAGATTTTAAAATATTTACACCGTTGATATAATTTATCTCCGTATCTAGCATGTATCCATAATCCAATTTAAACGTAACTACTTATAAAGATCAATAGAATAAATTGATCTGACCTGATTGTAAAGGATAATCCTTCAAAAAAAGAGTAATAGAAACACAAGAGATCGAATTAGAGAATTAGATATAACAACTTCGCAGTTGTGCTTTGTATACTTAACAAAGTACTCGACTCTAAGAATGTATTTACCACAAGGTTTACCATAAAAGGAATTTACCACAAAACCTTATGGTATATTCTTAAAGTTGAGTACTATGTTAATACCTCTAGACCACATTTGTGAACTATGGATACTTCCTTTTATAGCTTTGTATACTTCATGTATACTTGTATACTACTTGTTTTAGAAAGGCATCTCCATAGCGTTTTTCCAGAGGAGTGAACAAGGGCTGGTAACATTTTTCTTGGCGCTTGGTCAACATCGCTCAGTCGTGCTTAAAGGATTTTCTTGGACCCGCTGACATATTCCTCCCATTCTTCTAGTTGTTTACGCAACTATTTTAACTTTCTTCTAAGATAATCTTTAGTCAGACACATACAGGTACTTTTCAAATAATCTTTTTAAAGTAGCTTTAAATTGTCTACTAAGTCTTTCCGCATATCAGACATTGCATGCACCACGATTATTCCTCATAATTATTCACTCTTCAATATGTTCTTACTTGGCTGTAGGCATCCCACTCTTTGCTTCCTAGATTTTGTACTAATGAATGAATTCCAGCAATAGTGCAGCCGATATGTGAAACAATAATTGTGCATTTAATGATATATGTATATAATTTTGACCACATATACTACACATACAAAGGATCAGATTTAGATACGAGGCCATCTCAGATTTTGCCTTTTACAAAAATTACGGGCATTCAAAATGGCGACTATACATATGTGACTAATAGCATAGCACGATAACTTTTGAACGAGACGTCAGATTTCAACCAAATTTGGTATATAGACTCCTTTTTTGATGTATAAGATCGAGATCTTAAACCGGAAGAATCGGTTTACCATAAGTTGTGTTTTTCCTGGTTTTTATGTAAAAATATGTTGTTTTTTTTTCAATTCTTTCAGCCTGTATGAATTAATTTTTCAAAAAGTTAATACCGCCATTGGAAAGAGCGTAAAAATACTTTTTAGGAAATACTTTGAACTCTTTAGTTATGTTAATTACCATTAAATAAATGTAAAACGTATCTTCACATGTACCTATGTGCGGCAGATTGGTGAAAATTATATAAGAATTATTGTTCATTTAATGGTAGAAGCATATAATTTGGACTACATATACTACACATATAAAGATTCAAATTTAGATATGAGGCCATCTCAGGTTTTGTTCCTTTTACAAAAATGGCGGGCATTCAAAATGGCGACTATACATATGTGACTAATACGTCAGATTTCAACCAAATTTGGTATATAGTTTGGTATATAGTTAGATATATATTTTTGATGAATAAGATCGAGGTCTTGAACCGGAAGAATCGGTTTACCAGAAGTTGTGTTTTTACTGTTTTTTTTTATGCAAAAATATGTTGTTTCTTTTTCAATTCTTTCAACCTGTATATATAAATTTTCCAAAACGGTAATATCGCCATTGAAAAGAGTGTAAAAATTTTCTTAGCAAATATTTTGAACATTTTAGTTATGTAAATTAAAATTTAATAAATGCATAACGTATGTTCACATGTACCTATGGGCGGCAGATTCATTTTGAATACCCGCCATATTTGTAAAAGACAAAATCTGAGATGGCCTCATATCTAAATTTGAATCGTTGTATGTGTAGTATGTGTGGTCCAAATTATATGCTTCTACCGTTAAATGCACAATAATTCTTATATTATTACTTGCACGAATCTGCCTTACATAGGTACCTACATGTGAAGATACGTTATGCATTTATTAAATGGTAATTAATATAACTAACGAGTTTAAAACATTTCCTAAAAAATTTTTTTACGCTGTTTTCAACGCCGGTATTACCTTTTTGAAAAATTAATATACTGATTGATTAGTAGGGTAAAGCTCAATAGCTCCGCTATACTAATAGATAGCAATAAAAGTTAATAACAAATATTTTAGCCACCTTTGAGCTTCACATTACAAAATTAGTTAGAATGTTACAGGGTGTTCGATAACACAGTGGCAGACCTAACTTTTGTTTTTTTAAATGGAACATCCTATACTGTATTTTATATTCGAAATACTGTCAACTTCTGCATCACAAAAATATAAGGTTTGTAGTGTTATACAGGGTATTTACAAAGTTATAACCAATTTTTTATGAAAATCGTAACAAGTTCAACTCCCTGTATAAATCAAAATAAGCACAACAGAAATGGTTTATTAATGCCATATTTTTTTATTTATTGTCAAAATTTTTAAGAATTATTGATATTGCCAATTTTCTTTATATCAAATACAGGGTGAGTCAAAACGCAAGTACATTATTTTCTCAGTAATGTTAAATGGAACACCCTGTATTTTATATCATTATAGAAAAGTAACATTAACGTAATTTAATTTTTATATAACATTCTCTATGCCCAAATTTATTAGTTTTCGAGATATTTTCATTTTTCAGAGCAAATTATTTTAGGTGTTTATATTTATCTAAATTTTAAGTAAGCCATGACTGAATTGACAATTGAAGATTACCGATTATCAATCCGGTAATCAATGTAACACTGTAGCAAATAAAGAAATAAAAATAATTTATTAGTAATACATTTTACAAACAAAAACACAACCAGTACATGCAACATTTTTGAAACAATTAAAAACTATCTTTTTATGTAAATGCAAAAAATAAACAAAGGAAATTAGTAATAAATTTTACAAAAAAAACAAAAACACAAAATAAAATATTTTGTGAAGACAATTAAACACTACTTTTGTATGTAAATGTAACAATGTAACAAATAAAGAACGAAACATAATTTATCAGTAATACTTGCAAAAAAACATGGTTGAAAAAATTAGAAGCTACTTTTAATAAAATATTTTTAATATTTAATTACATAAGGTGTTCAAAATTATCTCCTAACACATTTATGTACGCCTAAAAACGATCATTGAATGAGCTACTTACTCTACGGAGCATTTGTAAATTAACACATCGAAATACACTTTGTATTCTATTTTTCTATCTTATCCCTTGTTGATGGAGGTATTTTATAAACTTCATTATTAACGTAACCCCAGAAAAATCAGTCCAGTTTATTAAATTCTGGTGATTTGAGTGGCCACGCTACTGGTCCATTGAAAAATGAAAATATCTCGAAAACTAATAAATTTAGACATAGGGAATATTATCTAAAAATTAAAGTACGGTAATGGTACTTTTCAATAGTGATATAAAATACAGGGTGTTCCATTTAAAATTACTGAGAAAATAATGTACCTACTTGCGTTTTGACTCACCCTGTGTTTGATATAAAGAAAATTAGCAATATCGACCATTCTTGAAAATTTTGACAATACGTTAAAAAATATGGCATTAATAAACCATTGTTGTTTTGCTTATTTTTATTTATACAGGAAGTTGAACTTATTACGATTTTCATATAAAATTGGTTATAACTTTGTAAATACCCTGTATAACATAACAAATCTTTATATTTTTGTGATGGAGAAGTTAACAGGATTTCGAATTTAAAATAAAATATAGGGTGTTCCATTTAAGAAAACAAAAGTTTGGTCAGCCACTGTATTATCGAACACCCTGTAACATTCTAACTAATTTTGTAATATGAAGCTCAAAGGTGGCTAAAATTTTTGTTATTAACTTTTATTGCTATCTATTACTATAGCGGAGCTATTGAGCTTTACCCTACTAATCAATCACCCTGTATACAGGGTGAAATAATTGAAAAAATAAACAACATATTTTTACAAAAAAAATCAGGAAAAACACAACTTCTGGTAAACCGATGCTTCCGGTTCAAGAGCTCGATCTTATACATAAAAAAAACCTATACAGGGTGTCCCAGACTAATTTACCCACGCTATATCTCTTAAACGAATAGAGATTTTCGAATGGGACAAAAGGTGATATATTCTACTTGTAATACACTTTAATATGGCGTACAAAAAAAATCTCCTAAATAATCATCCCTTAGTTACAACACCTAACTTTAATTTTTTAATAGCACCCTGTATATTTTTTTATAGTTTTGGATGTGGTATTTTATCGTCTATTCAACACATTTTTTGAAAATAAAATCGGTTCGTAAATAACCTAGAAACTATCAGTTTATTTTTGTTAAATTTTGTGTCCCAGGCTAATTTATCCAGGTTATATTTCTTAAACGAATAGAGATTCTCGAATGGCACAAAAACTGAACTATTCCATTTGTAATACACTTTCATATGGCGTAGAAAAAATTCATCCCCTAAATATTCATCCCTAACGTACAGGGTGCTATTAAAAAAAATAAAGTTAGGGGTTGTAACTAAGGGATGAATATTTAGGGGATATTTTTTTCTACGCCATATTAAAGTGTATTACAAATGTAATAGATCAGTTTTTGTCCCATTTGAAAATCTCTATTCGTTTATGAAATATAGCCTTGATAAATTGGTCTGGGACACATAATTAACAAAACTAAACTGACATTTTCTTGGTTATTTACAAACCGATTTTATTTTCAAAAAATGTGTTAAATAGACGATAGAAGACCACATCCAAAACTATAAAAACATAAACAGGGTGCTATTTAAAAAATTAAAGTTAAGGGTTGTAACTAAGGGATGAATATTTAGGGGATGATTTTTTCTACGTCACATTAAAGTGTATTACAAGCAGAATAGAACACTTTTTGTCCTATTCGAAAATCTCTATTCGTTTAAAAGATATAGCGTGGATAAATTAGTCTGGGACACCCTGTATATCAAATTTGGTTGAAATCGGACTTTTCGTTCAAAAGTTATCGTGCTATTAGTCACACATGTATAGTCGCCATTTTAAATGCCCTCCATTTTTGTAAAAAGCAAAATCTGAGATGGCCTCATATCTAAATTTGAACCTTTGTATGTGTAGTACATGTGCTCCAAATTATATGCTTCTACCATTAAATGCACAATAATTCTTATAATATTTGCACGAATCTGCCGCACATAGGTACATGTGAAGATAAGTAAGTCATGATTTATTACATGGTAATTAACATAACTAAAAAGTTCAAAATATTTCCTAAAAAATATTTTTACGCTCTTTTCAATGCCGGTATCACCTGTTTGAAAAATTAATATATACAGGGTAAAAGAATTAAAAAAAAAAACAAAATATTTTTATATAAAAAATCAGGAAAACTTAACTTCTGGTAAACTGATTCTTCCGGTTCAGGAACTCGATCTTATACACCAAAAAAAGAACCCATATACCAAATCTGGTCGAAGTCGGACTTTTGGTTTAAAAGTTATCGTGCTATTAGTCACATATGTATCGTCGCCATTTTGAATGCCCGCCATTTTGTAAAAGGTAAAATCTGAGATGGCTTCATATCTAATTTTGAACCTTTATATCGATACATCAGTATCAGACTGCACCAACTCAAAATTTTTCAATATTGAGGTAAGTATGAGGAAATGGTTAAAATATGTTTATTTATCAGTTTCAAATTACACCATTTCAAAATTCCAACCCCATTGTAAAAATTTTGACTTGTCAACATGCAAAATCGAATATTTTTCTTACAACGTCGTAGTTTCATACCGCATCACTTTGAGTTAGTGCATAATGAAACTTGATCGGTAGAACTGTTATCAGCTACTAACTCAAAATCAAAATGGTCTGTGAAAGCTGCTTGCATTGACCGTTGCTAAATTAAATATTCGGAAAAATTTAGTGATACAGAAAGAGAAGAACTGTTAAATAACTACTGGGGTCTTGGCTATTTAAATAGGCAGCGGGATTTTATAGTCAACAATGTAATGAAGGTTAAGCCAAAATATCAATATAAGAAAGAAGGGACTCATAGAAGCGAACATATAGCTTATTAATTACTTTGAGATGAGAAATGAAAAACTTGTTAAGTATGTAAAGTTTTCTTTATGAACACTTTAAACATTTCGAATAGGATAATAATGGAACGGATAATAATAGGAAAAAGCATGCACAGCAATTTAAAAAAAAACAGAGCTAGGTTTGCACAGAATGACAATCGAGGAGGAAAAAATGCGGGGCGACCAAGGGTGCTAGATGATGAAAAAAATTCGTTAGGTACCATGTCAAATCTTCTCCAGTAATTGACTCTCACTATTGCGGAGCAAGAAAAAACAAATCTCTAAACTTAGCCACCATGTACAGACTGTACCAAGAAAAATGTAGAGGAGAACTGAAAATTCCCGTAAAACTCCATTATTACACCAAAATTTTCAACAGGGAATTTAATATTGCCTTTTTTCAGCCAAAAATGACCAGTGTTGTAAAAAGTATTACAACAACTTAAGTATGATGCACATATCAGAGAGAAAAATCAGATTCGGTTAGAGAAGGAGTTGGATATCAAGGATTCAAAGGAAGATGACATTACTGTAGTTTGTTGCTTTCATCTCCAAGTTGTATTATCACTACCAAATGGAGATCGGAGTGATTTTCTTTTTACATGAGACGCCTATCATGTTACAGCTTCACTATATTTGATATTACTCACAAACAATGCTATAGTTTTTTGTGGCACGAACGTATCGCAAGCAGAGGTGTTAATGAAATAAGTACATGTCTTTGACAGTATCTAAAGAACCATGGGACCTCAATATTAGCACATATTTTACTCCGATAATTGCCTGGGCCAAAACAAAAACAAGTTCATTGCTTGGTTGTTTTTATATTGCTGTGAAAACTGGACAATAAAAAGCATAACCCACAAATGCTTAGTAGTTGGACATACTCAAAATGAGGGTGATGCGATGCGTGCCCTCATATAAAAAGAAAAAAAAAAGATACCTAAAAGAAAACCCGCTCTATATTATATCGCAAATGGTACCGATAATTATTAGCCTGGCTAAGAAAACTTCCAATAAAAATATCGGAAAAGAAATGAAAGGCAGAATTTACAAAACAGTCATCAGACCAATAATGACATATGCAGCAGAAACACGACCCGACACAGAGAGGACAAAAGGATTGCTCGAAACAGCGGAGATGAAAACCCTTCGAAAAATCGATGGTAAGACTCTATGGGACAGAGCTAGAAATTCAGATATACGACGGAGACGGAGATGCAAGGTAGATAACGTTAATAACTGAGTAAGAAACGGAAGAATAGAATGTAATGAACACATAAGCCGAATGGCAACAAATATAGTAGTCAGGACAGCGAGAGACGGTTCCCCAATAGGAAGACGATCAGTGGGAACACCACGAAAACGATGGAAAACGACAACTTACTAGAGACACATTGAAAAAAAAAACAGAGAGAACCATGCTTATACAAAAAGAAGAAGAAGAGAAGAAGAAAACTGGACGGCCTGGTACGCTACAGAAGAAATTACCGAAGTGTATGAAGTAAAAATTTACAAAAAATTGGGAAAATTTTGAATATAAATGAAGCCGGAGACAAAATAAAATGGAGCGAAATACAAATTCTAAAAGTTGAGAAAGACCAGCCACACAAAATAATGTAAAAGAAGTCTTATTTTGACGAAAATTATAATGTCATAAATATTCGATAAAACAACGAGCGTGGCTTATGAAGAACCATCTCTTATCCTCTCCAATAAACCTCCAGTTTTTCCAGAACTTATCATTTTCTGCCACAGCTGCCACTGCTGAAGAAAGTGACAATTCAGAATTATTTTGATTTTATTATATTTTTTCATAACAAGGAAACAATAATGATTTTATAAGAAAAAAATACTTAAATAATTTTATTTAATTTCCATAAAAATACCCTATACAAAATGCACTAACTGTTAAAAAATCACGTGTCGGAGGTTTCATAGTGCACCAACTCAAAAAAAAAAACTGAATTCTTAAAAAAAAATAATAAAAAATTATCATCTAAAAGAACAATAAAATAATGATCTGATTCCAAAATTTTGTTCTATTTGAAAAACAAACGGACCATTTACAACAGATTAAAAATATCTGCTTCCAGAAAAAATAAGTTAAAGTTGATTTGTGAAGAACTATGTTTTTTGACTTGGTGCACTCTGATACTGATGTATCGATATGTGTAGTTTATGTGTTTCAAATTATATGCTTCTATCATTAAATGCACAACTCTTATAATATTTGCACGAATCTGTCGCACTACAATGTTTTGTTGTGAAAAGCTTATTGCTTTTTTAAATAGAAGTGCACACTTATCATTGACTATTGTATATCAACGAAAGCTTTAGTTTTACTATATATTTTTTGAGCGCAATATTAATTTCGTAATGCCTGTCTGTCTTGTGTCTTGTTAACCTCGCTAACACGTCCTACTTTTTCTTTTCTCCCTTTGGCTGTTTTCTGTTGGTTTTTCTATACGTCAGCGTTTCTCAACCTTTTACCCTTTGCGACCCAATCTTCTATAATTATTTTCACCGCGCCCGCCCTCGTTCAATAATTTTGACAAAAAACATTAAAATCTTACTTTTTAGTATCGAGTTCTCTTTATGATTATAACTCCTATTCAGTGTTCATGTGTATTTTATTTTTTATTTTGTCAGAATTTTGTTTTGCTTTGATTTTAGTAAATTAGTTAATGATGTTGGTGTATTTTTTATATGCTCACGTCCCCCCATTACTAAAAGCGCGCCCCCATAGGGGGGCGCGCCCCACAGGTTGAGAATCGCTGCTATACGTCATGGAGTCATAATAGAATTTTGCGCATATCACACGGATTTCATTTCTGGTGAATGTTGTTTGGCCTTTTTTTAAAAAGAGTTTGATGTAAAGTGGTAAACATTATTTATCACTGTGAGGTACAAAAATGACACTAGTTTCCCATAGTCTTTATTAGTATCCATAACGGTGTAGGTATATGAATTTTAGAGCAGAGGTTGTTTGTGTATTCCATCAGTTAATTAGACTTTGTTGTGACTAGGCTGCAAACACATTTTGTATTATAATCCTCACACGTACTCTATTTATTTAATTACTTTTGTGAAGATTAGCAATTATATGCCTCACAGCTACAGAGCTTGTGAAAATATCCAGTGGTAATAGACAAACAAATATATTGTTTGATGCTTACATAAATATACATAATTATTATTATCATATTAAGCATTTCTTTAAATCGAACAACAGCTATATCTGAGGGCTGTACAGTAGGGTGGAGCGAAAAATTTTTTTTTCTGAAATTAGTTATAGTCCAGGAACCGAAGCATTTCACCTCGCAATTTTTACAGAATGGATCGATTTGCTTGAAAATTTGAGAATAAGTAGTGGATAATTCAAGGATCAAAATCTATATGATGTCGAAAGGCGCTTTTACCATGGGGTCGGTTGCCACCCCATCTTAGGGGTGGAAATTTTTTATTATATTTTGACTGCAAAAGTTGATAAAAACATTCATTCTAAGCAAAAAATGTTCTATACATTTTTTTGATAAAATTAATACTTTTCGATTTATTCGCTATCGAAAGTGTTAGTTTTATATAGAAAAAATCAATGTTTTTCGATATATACTCATTTACTATTCACTCAATTTTTGCCGTAGAAAAATTTTTTTCAAACCAAGTTCTTGGGAATTAAATAACCTACAATTTCATATAAAAACATTTTTTGGTATATCTGATGCTAATCTTTCTATTTTGAAGAAAATGGCATTTTTTACCAAACTACAAAAAGTCTTTATTCGCTTTTAACTCTAGTTTTTTAAAAACTAATCATTCTAAGCCAGTCAAACTTTTAAAATCTATTAATAATACATAAATAAAGAAGAATTAATAAGGCCAATGACTAAAAGCAAAGCTAACTTACATTATTATGCTTCCAATTGGATTTCTTTTTTTTTTGTTTAAATATATTGATTTTTTACCGTAACCTTTTTAATTTTTATCTTAGAAAGTTTGTTAAAAAATAATTTTGTAGGTTTTTACAAGATATATAAGATTATTAATACCAAATCCTTTTAAAATCCTCAGTCGCAAAAAGTGGTGACTGAATGGGTTGGTAAAGGTGATTTTTGCATGTTATTACAAGTTTTAATTGTCAATAGCTCACTCAATTTTTACCGTAGAGAAATTTTTTGCAAACTATGTTCTTGGGAATTAAATAAGCTACAATTTTATATTAAAATATTTTTTTGTATCTCTGATGATAATCTTTCTATTCTGAAGAAAAGGGAATTTTTTACCAAACTTCAAAAATTCGATATTTGCTTTTGACTCCATTTTTTTAAAAACTAATCATTCTAAACCAGTTAAACACTTCTAGAACCTATTAATAATACATAAAAAAAGAAGACGAAATAAGGTCAATAACTAATTTTAATCAGGGTGGTGATTAGGGGTTTGCTTTCGATCACTTTTTCGCTGAAAAATATAGGGTCTGACATTCTTTTCATTATAAGCCACCTAAATTTTGAGCTAAAGACTTTTTTTTATTTCTGAAGATAGATATTTTTAGATACTTCAAATTAGTTTAAACAAGTGATCCTCGAAAAATGCATAGTTTTCCCGTCTTTTAACTTTGAGACTACAATATTTAGCATTTTCCGAAGAGGACCTAACATATAATAAAGTATAGCTCGATTACTATTGGTCTTAAAGAAAATTAAAAAAAAACGGTTTTGTAGATTTTTTTAAAATTTACATTTTTGTTAAGCAAAGTTGTTTTGATAAAACAAAAAATTTTTAAGTAATTTGCAGAAAACTGATTAAAAACATTAATTTTTTTTAATATAAAATTAACATTTTCGCTAGCGAATAAATAGAAAACTATTAATTTTATCAAAAACATGTATAGAACATTTTTTGCTTAGAATGAATGTTTTTACCAACTTTTGCGGTCAAAATATAATAAAAATTTTTCACCCCCGACATGGGGTGGCAACCACCCCCATGGTAAAAGCGCCTTTTGGCATCATATAGATTTTGATCCTTGGACTATCCACTACTTATTCTCAAATTTTCAAGCAAATCGATCCATTCTGTAAAAATTGCGAGGTTTTCTCCTATTTTAAGCTTCATTACTTGGACTATTATGCCTGAGTTACAGAAAGTTGTGGAAGTACAAAACGAAAATTTTCAGAAAATTACAAAAATATATGTCAAGTGCTTCCACCGCCCCCACCACTTTCAATATATTTTCATTTGGAGACTGATGTGGCGGTGGAAGAAGAGGTTGGATTGATTTTTTTTATTAAAGGTTATTGTTTTATTTATTATAATAAATATTTTTAGAGGTCAGCGGTTCCTTTTTTCCCAAATTAAAAAAAAAATTTTCTTGAAATTTTATAAGTGATAATTACGAGCCAAAATATGGTAGTAGACCTTTAATATGAGTCCGGGCCTGTATCACTGAAACGTGTGACATGCATGACGAAGACGAAATAATAGACAGACGGTCCAAGTCTACTGATTTTTCAGTAGACCTACTGATTTTAACTCCAATTACTGACCTACTGAAAAACTACTGAAATCTATCAACATTATATTGGCCGTTGTTAACAGGTAAATTTCTATGAAATGGGCTTTAAACATACGAGATTATTTGGCCGCGTCCGTATTATAAAGATGGCCATAAATACTAGGTCATAAATATGACCTGGTATTATTGGATTATTTAAATAAGGAATTCTTCATATAATTGGTTTGGAGAATTTTGAAACTGGCCGTTAGTACAGGTGGCCGATTTTGACAGGTGACCGATAACACAGGTTTTACTGTATTTACATGGCCTAAAAAGAATCTACTGATTTTTGAAAGCAAAACTACTGAAAAATTAAAAACTGACCTGGCAACCCTGCTAACACCGTACACCATTAGTCATCGCCTAGATACAGCGAAGAGAGTTGCACGTTAACGAGTTATTTAAAACTTAAAATGTCTAAAAAATACAAGAAGTGCAATAGAGTGCCCTCTTTTTGGTGTACCAAGAGAGTTACCATGTTCCATTTTACCCACGTTTTGTGATGTGATAAAATACTTTTTATGGGTTCGATATAATTTAGAAAATAATGGTACTAACCGAAATCTTCTTGTGTCGGAGGCTTCAGAAATTGTTGCTCAAAAGGTTGAAGGAATTTGGAAATCTGCTTCAATTCCAATTGTAAGCCATCAAAGAATTGTATCATTAATTAAAGAATACCAGAAAAAGAGAAAAGATCTTCTGAAGCCATATTTAAAAAGAAAAGACGTCGCTTCTTACAAATCAAAATTAGATGTGTTTAAGAAAGACAGTTTACGATTGTTTGACATTGCTGCGTGTAAATGCGAGAATTTTAATTCATGTTCGTGTATAAAGCAGAACAAGGTAAGGAAATTAATAAGTTGATAATTAATTTAATATGTAACTGTTATTTAAACGAGTCGTTAAAGGAATATATAAACTTCAATATTGTTTTAGGTGCCGATAAAGGAATGCCCATTTCTCCAAGATCAGAGGTCATGTCGGCAAATGATGATTGCATCTGTAGATTTTGAAGCTGTTCGACAACAACAAAAACGGGAAATGAGAAGTAAGTGTGACAAAAGAAACAATATAATTGATGACGCAAAACCTAGCACATCCTCTTATAACAGACAAGTAGATGGTATGGAACTAGAAGTTGAACCGGTATTTAACAATATCGACGAATATGAGGTAAGCCAACCTGAAGAGAAAAAGGAGCAATCTGCCGTTATTTCTGATGAACAAACTATATTACAACCGACCAAACGTAACACCAGGAATCTCTCTGAGTTAGCTAAAACGCTAGATAGATACGCGGTATCAGACAGAGCAGGTGCTGCAATAGCTTCGGCAGTATTACAAGATTATGGCATTGTCAACAACGAAGACACTCAAAATATTATTGACCGTCACAAAGTTAGACGCGCAAGACAACAAAATAGAGTAGATCTTCAAAGATTCTCAAAATCAACAATTTTGCTTGGTTTGTACTTCGACGGTTGTAAAGATAAAACATTAACTTTTGACGAGAATAGGAAAACAACAATAGTAGAAGAACACATCAGTTTAATACAAGAACCTGATTCAAAATATCTGGGCCATGTATCTCCTATCTCTGGAACGGCAGCAAATATTTTAGATGCATTCAATAATTTTTTTCAAATCTCTTCGATTTCATTAGACAGTTTAGAGGTAATTGGATGTGACGGAACAAATACCAATGTAGGAAGTAAAGGCGGAATTATTTCGTTGTTGGAAAAAACAATTGGGCGGCCCTTGCAATGGTTTATTTGCCAATTGCACGCGAATGAACTTCCTTTGAGACATTTGCTACAGCATCTTGATGGTGAAACAAATGGCCCTCGTGCATTTCGAGGGCCTATTGGAGTGCTTTTACATAACTGCGAAAAGCTTCCGATTGTTAAGTTTTCTAGTATAGAATCAGAACTACCTGATATTACATATATCTGATTTTGAGTTGAGTACGGATCAAAACTATTTACATCAAATATGTTCATCAGTAATAAGCGGCAGTTGCTCCGAAGCTCTTTCCAAACGTGACCCTGGAAAACTAGTTCATTCCCGTTGGTTAACTACTGCTAACCGAATCCTTCGCTTGTACGTTAGTACTAAAAAACCGACTAAGAATTTAGTTACATTGACAACGTTTATAACTAAAGTTTACGCTCCAATGTGGTTTTTGATCAAAACAAAATCTTCCTGCATTTATGGCGCACAACATATATTCAAGTATATTGAATTATGCCATTATTTGCCCGAAGATTTAAAAAATGTTGTTTACAAAGTAATTAATAGAAACGGGTTTTTTGGACACCCTGAAAATATACTACTTTCTATGTTTTGGGATGAGCGCAAACATATAAGACTGCTGGCCTATCGCAGAATTTTAAAGTGTAGGACCGCAAGCGCCGGTAAATCAAATATTCGTAGCTTCGCAGTTCCAGAATTCAACTTTAAGGCTAAAAACTACTATGAACTAGTGGATTGTCAAACCATCCTATGGACTGAACCACCCATAACTGCTCGATTGACGGATGCCCAGTTGAAAGAAATAGTAGAAGACCCAGAGAAATCCGAAATTTCTCATATAAAACAGTATCCTTGTCACACACAGGCCGTGGAAAGAGCAGTTAAAATGGTAACAGAAGCATCTCTTAAAGTTTGTGGATATGAAAGACGAGATGGACTCATTAGAAACCAACTAGCTTCAAGATCTATCATGCCGACATTTGAAAGCAAGAAAGATTTTATTTCAAACCTGTAAATTGTTCACATACGTTAGTTTAAATTTATTGTAGTAATAATTAAAAAAATAATAAATACTTTGGTCTAGTTTAGCATTTTAATTTATTGATGACTGGAATTGTTGTGAGAAGTACTGGAGGGTATCACAAAGGAGATGTAATTAAAGAATTTAACATCACTTCAAAATAAAGTACGTTTCTTAACTAAAATGGTTCAGAAATCATTTTCAGAAATCTTGTCACAGCAAAACAAAAAACTTTAAAAGATCTATATTCTAAATTACAACTTCCCCGCAGTCAGGCGTCATCATTTTCACAAAATTTTTTTTTACCTATATACCACATATATACCGGCGTTGTGGCGGTGGAGGGGATGCCAGCAAAAAAAAAACAAAAAACATGAAAAATTATATATTCTATATTACAACTTTCCCGCAATCAGGCGTCTGCATTTTCCTAAAAAAAAATTTTTACACGTATACCGACGCTCCACCCTACTGTACAGCACTATGTAGTCGACGGAATAGTAGAAAAATGTAAAAAGGTTAAACAAAAAAAAAACGAAAAGTTTGAAAAAAAAAATTATTTTCAATAAAATACAACTATATGTATATTGCCTCCCCTGTCATATTATAATCCATACTTGTCCTCTGTGGTGACGTATCGTATCTTACACAGGTCATTATATACAGAGTGAGTCTGTAATTTGGAATAAATTCAATATCTCAAATACTAATTGTTTTTTCGAAAATTGCTCAGATCCGTCGATTAGTATTTCAAATTGTCCTTTTTGACATACAATAATAATGTATACAAGGTGTCCCAATTTAGAGATATGACGTCATCGTTGATTTTCTTAAATGGCAACACTGTAAACTAACGTACGGCGAAGTGAACATTGAGTTATTTTAATGTAATTATTTAACTAATGGATCAAATGAAATTTTACAAACTGAACATGAAAGAAGAATAATTAAGCTATCTTATGGTTATAATAGAAATAAATAAAATTTATGGGCATAAGTACGGTGTGGGCGGAAAGTGAGCCTTACATGAATGTTGTTTAAAAATGATTTAAAAATGTGTAACTAATACAATTTTTCTTATATAACCCTCAATTTTGCACAATTTACCTTTCAAGCATTTTAATAAATGATGTTTCATTCAAAAAAAATCTCAAAAATTTAATGCAAACGATAAGACGTCTCAAAAAATGTAATTTTTGAAATCTTCGTAGTTTTATAGAATTACCACCATTTTAAGACGGTATTACTCAAGTTTGAACAGATCTATTACAGTTTTATAAGTGCTTTTTTAAAGCTTAGGATGTAATCTTTAAAATGCATTAAATTATTTTACTTTAGAAACGAAATAAACTATTTGTTTTTAAGAAAATTAAGAAAGATAACAAAAATGTAATACAAAAACCGAAAATTACGAGCTAAAATATGTTTATACAAAGTGATCAATACTTTTTTCTGTAAAACTTACCTAAAAAACATTTAATAATAAGCTTCAACAATAATAAATGTTCGGCAAAAAAAAATTTTTTTAGCTTTTATACAGTATGTCTGCGTAATTTGGAACCTCTTGATAACTTTTTTATTATCAGTTTTACGTAAAAAAATGTATTCTTTATAAAATACTCTGCATCGTATATAATCTCAGATGCAATCATCAAATATCAAATTTAATTAATGTTATACGAGGTGTGTCAAAAAATATGAATTTCACTCAAGAGTAAAATACCTTTACATTTCACAATATCGAAAATTGTTATTAAGAAAAGTTGTTTGGAATTAAAAAACTTGTTTTAGTGTTCAATTACATCCTTCTAATTAAAATATTGTGAATAATATAGGCACTTAATTAACTCTTAAGAAAAAAATCATATTTTTACTTACCTCGTATAAAATTTAAAAAGTTTGATATCTGATGGTTGTATCTTAGATTCTAGACCAGGGAGAGCATTTTATGAAGAATAACTTTTTTTCGTAAAAGTGATAATAAAATAGTTATCATAATTGTAATAAAATGATGGAGTATCCGTAATTTGTGAAAAAATTGAAATTTTTTTTTTCGATTAGAATGATGTAATTGTACATTTAGACATAGTTTCTAATTTCAAACAACTTTTAATAATATAATTTTTTGATATTCTGGAATATAAAGGTACTTTACTCTTTAACGAAATTCATATTTTTGACATAACTCGTATAAAATTGATAAAATTTGATATCTGATGGTTTAGTTTTAGATTTTTGAATATCCAGAGCATTTTATTAAGAATACCTTTTTTTCGTAAGATTGATAATAAAAAAGTTTTCCATAGCTTCTGTATAATAATTTTCAAATTGCAATACCATATTCGGATTCAGCATAATCAAAAACAAAATAGAAACATATTTGATCAAAGTAAAATGATGAATTTAACGATATTTTTAAATTATTTATACAAAACAATTTTATTGTTTAAACAATTAATAAACAATTAGCGGCCAAATCCTCGAGTAGAACTTTTTACTTTAACATGTATATAAACTAACAAAAGAGTTTTAGAAAAATATAAGCTTGTTTGAATTTTTCCGAAACAATGCATATTTTCGTTCTAATTGCACTTCCGTACTACAGTGGAACCCCGATAAGTCGGCCCCCGATAACCCGGAAGTCCGGCTAACCCGGACCGGTTTTCATCAGAGAAACATTTCAACAATAAAAATTTAGGTAATATAATATTTGAGAGATAATGTGTATTTGTGTAATTTGTATTATACGATAGTAAAAATGACTCATGGCACACGGCGGAAGTGCGACGTTCATTGTCTCGGATTATCGGAAACAATAGGCACCTGTATTCCTTTATTTATTTCAAACTGTCTTAGCATTGTTCAAAAAAGACTAAAAGACTAAAAGACTATTTAAACAATTCTTTTTTAAACAATGGTCTTAGTCTCCACTGTTCTTAAATAACATAACATTGTTCCGATTGTGACCGTATTGTGTGTAGTACAGTCGTATTTTTCGCTTCCGTTCTGTAATCGTGCTTCAAATAGGTTTGTGTTTGCGGATTTTTTTGTCTACGCATGAGTTTTTTACCAATAAATGAACAATACTTTATACCTATATAACTATACGTAAATTAGATGTGTACTGTGCATATATATTTCATGTTATTTCAATTATAACGGAGTTTATCTCTAATTATACCGTGTTTTATTAATTTTTACCATATTCTCCGGCTAACCCGGATTTTCGGTAACCCGGATCGGCCGCGGTCCCGATTAATCCGAGATATCGAGGTTCCACTGTACGTTTAAATTGGTAAACTGGTGAAGCGCGCATCAACACGCGCTTCAACGCGTCGTTGGAGTTGGATTTTATATTGATAACAGAATCTACTAGCACAAATTACGAACCGCAAAAATATAAAAATGAAAGAAATTACAGTCTATTCATAAAAAATACATACATTGTCGTATACACGTGAAAATAAAACCATTATAAATGCCGCTGTTGCGATGACAGCACATTAGAATGGTATAGATATAGATGAATAGACTGTGAAATCGCTGAACCGAAAAACTGATGTGCTGTGCTATCTATTTATCTATGTAACAAAAGAATAAAAAATTTGAAAGGAAATAACCGTTTTTATATATCTATACGATATTTATGGATGAATAGTGTCTGTTGCATTTAAGTTTTACAACAAAGATAAAATAATAATTTTTTCACCCGTGTTGTGCTGCCCCCCCCCCCCACTTGCAAAAAACAAATAGCCCTGATTTATGAGCTATTTATGAGCTTTCATATTCCGCAAACTAAAAATTTTGAGCTCGTTCCACTGAGCAGGAATTTAATACTTTAGTGGGGGGGGGGGCTGAGTCGGCCCCCCCACTACTTAAAAATAGGAATATTGAATCGGTGTTTGCGGCAGAATTACGAGCTATCTATGAGCTCTTGAAATTATAGAGTTTCGATTTTTGAGCTCATCCCCTTCACCCCCAAACAACCCTTTAATTGATTTAACTTAAGAGAAAAATGCTGTGAAAACTTAAAATATATCGTATTGCGGATATAATTCCCATAGCTTATATACTCTAAGAATAAACTATTAAATCACGTGCATTTCGATTATTGAGCTACAACCCCTTCGCAAGAAAACCACCCTATCTTCCCGGCTCAAGAGAAAGTTGTACTTAAAATGCTTTAAATTAATCATTTGGCGACTACATATCATTTAATAATTTATAAGCTTCCAAATTACGCGCATTTAGATCAGTAAATTGCAATTCATTTTGTATAGTGCAGTCACTGAAGGTAAAAATCAACGATTACCTTCAATTTCGGTGAACCTTCATCGATTTTCACGAAAATTGGTCAGTGGTCAAGTCAGTCAGTGGTGAAAATACGTCAAGAAACAAAGGTGACATGGTACCACCTTGCGCCTTTACCCTGAGGGTGGATACCGCCCCTTCTCGGGGGTGAAAAATATTTTATAAAAAAACTGCACAAATCAATAAAAGAATAAATTAAAAGCAAAATTTATTATATACAGTTATTAAAATAAGTCAATACTTTTTAAGTTATTAAAGATCAAAGATTTTAATTATTCGTGAAAAAAAATGCATGTTTTGAAGCGGTTTTTCGTAAATCACTGAAAAACTGTAAGTTTTTACAAAAAAGTTTACAGTAGCTTAAATCGTATAGCTTATATTCTAAGAATAAACTCTTAAATCACGCACCTTTCGATTATAGAGCTACAACCCCTTCGCAAGAAAACCATCCCATATTCCCGACTTAAGAGAGAGTTGTACTTAAAATAATTTAAATTAATTATTTGGCGACTACATATCGTTTAATAATTTATGAGCTCGCAAAATATACGCATCTCAATTATTGAATTGCCATTTTCTTTCTATAGTGCAGTCACTGAAGGTAAAAATCAACTATGACCTTCGATTTCGGTAAATCTCCATTCATTTTCACGAATTGACAATAACAACTTGCGGTTTTAGCCTGGTGTATATGTCACCCCTTCTCGGGGGTGAAAATTACTTTATTAAAAATAACCCCACAAATCGAGAGAGGGACAAATTGTAAGCAAAATTTGTTATATAATGTTATTAATAAATCAATACTTTTTGAGTAATTACAGATCAAATATTTTAATTTTTGTGAAAGAAAATGCATGCTTTAAAGCGATTGTTCATAAATAACTCAAAAACTTTAAGTTTTTACAAAAAAGTTTTCATCACTAAAATTGAAACTAATAAAAAGTATAATAAATTGCTTACTTGAAAAACCCTTTAATGTTAATTTAAAGTGTTCAAATCTAAGGATTCAAGCTTAAATAACTGGAAAGAGATGAATTTTATAACACTTAGGTACTAAATACTTGTCAAAGTACTTAGAAATACCTATCAAAAATGAGCTCCAGAAAAAGTTGATAGCATCAAAATCCGCTCACCAATTTTCGTGAAAATGAATGGAGATTTACCGAAATTGAAGGTCATAGTTGATTTTTACCTTCAGTGACTGCACTATAGAAAGAAACTGGCAATTCAATAATTGAGATACGTATATTTTGCGAGCTCATAAATTATTAAACGATATCTAATCGCCAAATAATTAATTTAAATTATTTTAAGTACAACTCTCTCTTAAGCCGGGAATATGGGATGGTTTTCTTGCGAAAGGGTTGTAGATAAATAATCAAAAGCGGCGTGATTTAAGAGTTTATTCTTAGAATATAAGCTATACGAATTAAACTACTATTTACTTTTTTGTAAAAACTTACAGTTTTTCAGTGATTTACGAAAAACCGCTTCAAAACATGCATTTCTTTCACGAATAATGAAATTTTTTTATCTTTAATAACTTAAAAAGTATTGACTTCTTTTAATAACTTTATATAATAAATTTTGCTTATAATTTGTTCTTTTATAGATTTGTGCAGTTATTTTTTATAAAATAATTTTCACCCCCGAGAAGGGGCGGTATCCACCCTCAGGGGAAAGGCGCAAGGTGGTACCATGTCACCTTTGTTTCTTGAGGTATCCTCTAACCACTGACCAATTTTCGTGAAAATCGATGAAACTCCACCGAAATTGAAGGTAATCGTTGATTTTTACCTTCAGTGACTGCACTATACAAAATAAATTGCAATTTACTGATCTAAATGCGCGTAATTTGAAAGTTTATAAATTATTAAATGATATGTAGTCGCCAAAAAATTTAATTTAATGCATTTAAGTACAACTTTCTCTTAAGCCGGGAAGATAGGGTGGTTTTCTTGCGAAGGGGTTGTAGCTCAATAATCGAAATGCACGTGATTTAATAGATTATTCTTAGAGTATATAAGCTATAGGAATTATATCCGCAAAAAGATATATTTTAAGTTTTCTCAGCATTTTTCTCCTAAGTTAAATCAATTAAAGGGTTGTTTAGGGGTGAAGGGGATGAGCTCAAAAATCGAAACTATATAATTTCAAGAGCTCATAAATAGCTCGTAATTCTGCCGCAAAAACCGATTCAATATTCCTATTTTTAAGTAGCCCCCCCCCCCCCACTAAAATATTAAATTCCTGCTCAGTGGAACGAGCTCAAAATTTTTAGTTTGCGGAATATGAAAGCTCATAAATAGCTCATAAATCAGGGCTATTTGTTTTTAAATTTTTGCAAGTGGGGGGGCCAGCTCAACACGGGTAATTTTTTCATGCATCACATGAATAGCCCGTCTTAGTTCTCTCTCTTTTTTTATCTTTATTGCAAAGGACCCCGCAGAAACCTTATGGGAAATGGCTCTCTGTCAAATGCTCTGAAACTTTGGGTTCTGGTAGTCCTTGATGTGTATAACCAAAGACTCAATGTAGTCTAGGGTAGTAAGGTTTTTTCCGTGACACTTCAACAGCCAGGGTACTGAAGCGTTTTTTCGATAGCTAATACCTATAAGAACAAATTGTAACTATTTTATGCGTAGGATTTGACGGCCATTTTTATTTATAAACAATTTAGTGCCAAAAACGGTATTTTTTCATTTTTTTTGCTAATTAATGGAAAACAGTAAGATTTATGGTTTTCTTAGTACAAACATCTTCGAGAGAATGGAAAAAGCTTTAAAAAATGGGTTGGTGATGGAAAAGTGTAAATTAAGGGTTGTATGTATTTTTTAATCCTACATCATACAAAATTAATATAGATAATTTTGTCCACAAAAATAAAAAAAATGTCAGGGGGGCAACCGCCCTTATAACTTATGGATATGAAAAATAGATTAAAACCTATTCTCACTCCCATATTGTAAAATTTCATAAAAATCGGCCAAGCCGTTTCGGAGTAGTATGTTAACTAACACTGTTACAGGAGAATTTTATGTATATTGAAGTAACTGTGAATTAAATAATAAAAGTGGCTAACTTTGACCGTAATTAACATAGGCGAAAAGTTTTTTTTGAAAATTTGTGTAAAAATACCAGCTTTTGAAATTCCAAGGTAAATTTACTCTACAGTCAATATTAACAAAGCTCTTTAAATTGTTTTCAAGCCAAAAATGACTCTACCTTAGTAAAATGTTTTCGTAGTGACAAAAATTACTTTTTAATGATTTTCTTCAATAATTTGAAAACAAGACTATTGTTCTTTCATGTGGTTTTCACAGAATTTCTATATAATTATTATTTTCTGAACAATAACATTACAAAAAAAGCTCTTTGGGATAATCAAATTGAATAAAATTTAAACTAATTGACGAATCGTCTTATAATTTTTTGTGCAGTATATGGACTCTTTGACTCAACTTTTTGTGAAATATAAAAGTCGTAAGGTCACTTTCGCGAAAGTTATAGCAATTTTTTTAGTTTTATTTTGCAATTTTCGAAGCAACAAATGATCCGATCATTTATTAAACAACAATCCGAACAAAATTAAAAAACTGCCGTTTTAAATATTGGCTCATATATTAAAAGAAGAATACTATAAATAAGATATTTAATTATCCTATTTTTACCTGTAGCGATTTAAACGAAAAAACTGCCATTTTTGACCCTTATTTGTTAATAACTAAAATTCTCGTCCGAACTGTGACGGGCATTTTTGTATGTATAATGTATTATGTATATAGTACCCAAAAACCCATTTGCAACCTAGCTGCTCAAGTGTCCCGACAAAAACCTTATTTCCCTGGAGTAATATAGAGGTTCCCTCTTTATACTGTGATTCTACCATCGAAATGCTTCGATAGTGGCTAGATATAGTCAGGGCCGGTCTGATCCACGTGCGGTTGGACATCGTAGCAAATAGAACCAAAACTACATATTCGATACTCGCAAATATTTATTTTTTATTTATAAGAATATATATTTAAAAATAAAAGCTTTTAAATACTTTTATCTTCGCATCAATTACCCTAAAGAGCAGAGCATCCGTTATAACGTGTGTTTTAGGACTCAGCTGAGTGGAAAAGGACTCTAACTGAAAAGTTACGTGGACTGGGCATACTTCTGACATGACTCTAGAAACCTCGATCAGAAAGAAAACGCTTGCAGTTGCTTGAGATATTGGGTAACATTTGGTGGGTAGGGAAAATATGGCTTCGTATTTGTAAAAGTCACTTACGTGATTAGCAGTTTTAGATACCATCATGACTGAGTATAGCCAGTTTTCTGTAACATCGGCCGTTGAGTCAATCCATTGCACAATCTTGAATCCTTTCAAATAAAACTTGTTAGTATTTAGTAAAGATAATATTCTGTGTATATTTGACACGATAAGTTGGTGTTGAAAAATGTGGGACAGAGCTAGAAGTACAGCTATATGAAGGAGATGCAAGTGAGACTCAAAGGGTATTCACAACGATGGAAAAATACTAAATCATCTCCGATATGCCGATGACATTGTTCTTATAATAGAGGACTTAGGAGAAGCCGGAGTTATGCTACAACAACTACAGCAAGTAACACAGACACTAGGTTTAAAGTTTAACAAAAATAATAACGAATCTAGTCACCAAATATTAGTTAATATAAATCGAGATAATTATCATAGAAGTTTTGTACTTAGAAGAGTAAGTGTAGGTTGGACTTCATTCAGAAAAATGAGGGGTCTGTTTAAAACAAATATCCCAATCCAGTTAAAAAGAAAAGCTTTCAACCGGTGAGTTCTACCAGTCATCAGATACGAAGCAGAATCCTTATCTCTCACAAAAACAGCCATTGAAAAATTGAGGATGCAATTTAAAATGTAAAAAGATCAAAATGGAAAGAAACGAGGAAGTTCATAGACGAATCAGAGAGGAAGACATTATCGACCGTATTACAAGGTAATAATGGAGACGGGCGGAATATGTTGCAGGAACGAAAGGTGACAGGTGAACAAAAATAATTGCTTGTGTGGAGACTATGGGTAAAAAGGCGAAACCGAAGAAGACCCCAATGGTGACCAATTGAATATCAGAGGCACAAAACAGAAAAAGATAGAAATATCTGGAGGAGGCCTATGTTGAACAGTAGAACAATCAGCACTGATTGATAATGATGATGATATATTAACACAGCTCACAGTATCTAAAAGTATCGGTGAAGGATGACGTATACATATAATATGCAGTGTCTTTACAGCAAACATAAGAGAAAAGAAAAATTAAATATAATATTGATAGTCTTAATCGGAAGTTATATCATTGATTCTACTGACCTATCCTTTTTTCGCCGAATTCTTTTATTGTTGGCCAGACAAAAGGTTTCTGGGACACCGAAAATTTTTTTGGGCCGAATATTACATCTCTTTTTTGAGTTAATCGAATATGTTCTGCAGCTCCATCGAGTATGTCGTCTAGAAATGCTTACGATTAACAAAAAAGGACAAGAAATATTTCGTTTTCAGGGTTTATGTACCAAAGTTTAAAATTTTTCTTGCTGGATTTTTTTGCAACACGGAAAACATTGTCAAAAAAAAACAACAAATATTGTAACCCAATGTATCCTAATAATTAAAGCTTGGATTATAGGATATCAGGAAATTTGTGGATGGACACCCGCTTTTTTCTTTATGGTCCTTTGAGCCGGATATTATAAGAATGTCAGGGAGATATTATGGCCTTTGACAACATAAGGTATTCGAACATCTGGCAAGTTACAGATGTAGCGGTAATACTAGCAGCATAATAATAATTTTAAAATTTACCTATAAATATCTTGCTAAAATTCTCATAGCTATCATACAAATCACACTTCTGTTCCTTTTGCAGTTTTGAATAATATTCACTTCTAACTATCGTAGTACCATAGCCGCTGATCGGACAAGTACCAAAATCATCAACCTCTGCAGATCGAGTACTACTGGGAACTTCAGTGGGTATTGCCATTTTCGGTTCAGGTTGGAATATCGAAGCATGTCGTGTAGCATCCGGCATTATACTGAAGTCTAAACCTAAATACAAATTTGTGCTATAAATATTCAGCTTTTGACAATATAGTAATGCCACAAAACCGTTGAATATAGTAGAAAGAAGATCGATAGAATGTTCAAATATTAGAAAATCGTTTTAAAATTAATAACAATAAAACAGACCCACGAAAGATGATGAAAAAAATGGGAAACTTAGAAGTGGAGTTAGAAAAGGGAAGGACGAAGTGGAAACGTTGCAATGAAAAAGACATATTGGAAGACCGAAAAAAAAAGGATGGGAGGACGAAGTAGATGAGGATGCCATAGACCTTCTAAAAACGCCTTCTTGGAAAAGAACAGCAATAAATCGATATGATTGGAGAAGCTTAAATAAGGTGATCAACTGGATTGTAAGAACTATAAAGGCATTACTTTGCTAGCGTTTGCATATAAAATCTTCGGCAATGTATTGTTTGAAAGACTTAACATTTTACAAAGGATATTGTAGGTCAATACCAATGCGGATTTACTGCTGGAAAGTCAACTATACATCAAATTCAAGCATATAAGCAGATTCTAGAAAAGTCACTAGAATATAACATAGACACTCACCATCTCTTCGTCGACTTCAAAGCAGCCTATGACAGTGTTAAAAGAAGCGCATTATATAATGCAATGATAGACTTTGGGATCCCACCTAAGTTAGTTAAGTTGATCCAACTAACAATTCAAAACGTAAGCTCGTGCGTTAGAATTCAAGGAGAAAACTCTACGTTCTTTGATGTTAATAATGGTTTAAGACAGGGAGACGCGCTGGCGTGTCTCCTCTTTAATATTGCCTTAGAAAAGGCAGTCAGAAAATTAAATATTAGAATGAATGGAACTGTTTTTAATAGATCGACGCAAATTCTCGCATTCGCTGACGATATAGTTAAAGTGGACAGAAGTTTGAGAGACATGGTGCAGTGTTTTGCAAGGCTTGCGGACGCGGCAAGTGAATTAGGACTTGTGATAAACGAGGAAAAAAACCAAATATATGTTGGTTTCTAAAACTCCCGAAATATCCAACAGAGAATTCAAATTAACAATCACACCTTTGAGCAAGTCAAGGAATTCACATATCTTGGATCGCTAGTAAACTTAATAAACACGACAAGCGATGAAATAAAAAGACGCATTGCAATAGCAAACAGAACTCTTCACGGTCTCCATAAACATTTAAAAAATAAAAATATAAAACGTGCAGTAAAGCTCAATATATACAAGACCTTAATAAGACCAGTTTTAATATATGGAGCTGAAACGTGGACCCTATCTCAAAGTGATGAAAGACTTATTGGTATTTTTGATATTGTGAAATTCGTTAAAGTGCAGAGACTTAGATGGGCCGGACACATTGCTAGGATGTCAGACCACGAATACGCTAAGAGATTAACATTTTCAAAACCAGGGGGCACAAAAAGTAGAGGACGACCACGGAGAAGATGGATTGATGATGTGGAAGAAGATTCTAGGGGTCAGAAGATGGATGGAAGTAGCCAGGAATCGACAGGAGTGGCGACTTCTTTGTGAGCAGGCCAAGATCCACAACGGATTGTCGAGCCACTTATGGTGATGATGATGATGACGTCAGCTTGCTGAAGGAGGCCAAGGTCCGGTTTGGGCTGTAGTGCCATTGGATGGATGGAAATGAAAACGTATTAAAGAAGTCTTCGAGGTTACACCTATGAGGACAGTGCTTGCATTTAAGAATATGGTTCATGTTATGTTTTTGTCCTCAGTCACAGTTTACGTCATCGTGGTCTATTTTTCCTTATTTTGCCAAGTTTTTGTCCAGACCTCAAAGCGACTGGAGCTTTGAAAGCTCAATGATAAGGATCAGCAAGCTGAGCCTGGAATCGTTGTAGGAGCGGAATGGATGTAATGAAAGTCCGACACCAAATATACAGAGTTTATTCTTTGCACCTGGCTTGGGAGAGTAATATACGTGAATAATGTTACCTCTCACACTAATTTATTGGTAATAATTTTACAATGAATCTACATGTTGACTGTATGAATAAAGGCTGAATAATGCGTAATGAACCATGAATGTACAAAAATGAGGATGATTTTTTGACCAATACCTGTGCAAAACTTAATTAAAGAAGCAAACACATTGAGGAAGAAATGCAACGAAGAAAGTACTAAATCATTCAAGTTGTTGATATTATCACAAAAATACTGATTTAAGTTTTTGTTGTCTTAGGATTTTAATATAATTAACACAAACCTTTAATAGTTATTAGATTTTTTACTGTCGATACAGAATTGCCTGACGTTCTATCAGACATAACTAAATAAGCGATAAACAATTTTCTTTGGATTAACTAGCTGTTAGGTATAAATAAATATTTTTTAATTAAAATAAAAAAATATTGACGTTTTGTAAACTTGTGACAAGATGTTGTTTATAAACTGATAATAATAACGAATATTGACAGTGTTTCTGTCACTTGTGTAGTAGTGTAGGAAACAAAGGTTGAACCTTGCAAAATGGACACAAGTCCGGTTTTATTTTTTTTTCTAGTATATCAAGGGGTGCTTATTATAAGACTAACTTTTTCTGAAAAAATTTCGCCCCGGAACCCTCCATTTTCACCCCTATAAAGGGGGTAATTTGTGGTTTTTGCGGAACGTAGCCATTCCTGTACCATTTACAAAAAATTTCTTTTATAGAAATATGATAAAGACTATATTTTCTACGATTTATTTCCCAAAAGCTTTTAAAAAAGATGTTTTTAAAAAAAATATATTTTTCCTTAACTGTAACAGAAATTAAGAAGAAATCCTGCGAAAATTATTCACAAATAATTGATTGATTTTTTGGTATAGGTTTCACTTAAGGGTAATAGCCCTTTTTTTAATTACAGGGTGTTACATTTTAAAAAACCCCTTTTTATACCATCTGAACCGTTTACGCTAGAGTAAAAAAAACTTTCAACGAAAACCCATGTACTGGTGCTATTTACAAATTTGTATAATGCACCCCCATTTTTTTTCCCGAAACCACCCCAAAAAAAAGAAGAATTAATAAATAAAGTGATTTTCTTGGAATCCTTCACATACAATGCCGTTTATTAATATGCTTCATATATCACTTTGTGCACGTTATTATTACCCACGCATGGACACCAAAAGCGATTTCCTAGTGCAACCCCTGTAACCAAAAAAAATAAATAAAATGGGGGGTTGAAATTTTTTTTTGTTTTTTGCTTTTTGATCCATATGGGCATATGCTTTATCAATAGTGCTTTTCAAAAATATATATGGTTGTTGCAACATCCCTGCGGAAACCACCCCTATCCTTGAAAATATACTGCAGAAACTACCCCTAGCCCTTGGCGAGCATGTTTTTACGATTCTCTCATTACATATGCATTCTTTTTAAACAAAACTTATACAAGGTTAAAGACCACTATTTACTCTAAAAATTAGGTCCTACTCATTTTTTTCGTATAAGCAACCGTTACGGCACAATGGCGCCGTAAACCTCATATATGCTTTGGCGGGCTCCAGTTTTTGATTTTTATTTTGTCATCTCTTCGTTTTATTGATAAAGTACTTATGTAAAATAAAACAACACAGTGTAACCTACAAATTATGGCCTATGCACATTTTACTTACATTCTTTGCGCCCCAAAGCTACAGTGGCGGCCCAAAATCAATTTTTGCATATTTTCGCCACCTACACGCATTTTATTGCATTAATGCTACTTTAATAGCACAATATTCACCCTTAAGTGGTCACTAAGTAGTGGCGGATCCAGGGAGGGGTGATGGGGGCGATCACCCCCCTCTTAAACCAAGTGATATTATATTTAAAGATTATAAAAATATTGATTTATTTTTATAAAAATTTAGCCAATTGGCACCATCCCTCGGGTCAAAGGCGCTCAGTATATACACCATTGACCTCAAGCGTTAATCAAGCCTATTCTGTAACTCATTTCGATGATAGAAATCAGTAAAATCGAATAGAAGTGGCTAAGTCGAATAGAAATAGTCCAAATCCGCATTCCATAACTACTTCGGAATCTCTACAATCGTAATAGTGAACAGAAATCACTTCGACAGCATTTACCCTGTCGAGATGAGGGTAGATTTAGATTTAATTTAGACATGTTGTAGGACCTAACCTTATTTATTTGCTATGTGACATCTGAATGTTTGCCGCTCGCAGTGTTACCATACTGTTTTCGCTTTTATTTCTTGTACAATTTTAATCAATGGTATAATGTACGAGAATAGCATACAATAGACTTCTTATGCGTTGATTGATAAATATATAATATATATTTGTATATTATACCAGTATACCTACTTGTATATGTATCAGTCAACGCTCATAGTCTCAACAAATTATAGAAAAGATGCCATTTTTGGGAAAAGTTGTTTAGCAGTTATTTCAGCTGGAGTCGTATCTTAAAGATTGCATATTATTAGTAATATCAATTTTAAATAATTTATTAATAATTATGAATTAATAACATCAACTTAAATATCTTTGATTTAAAACGCCCGGTTTCATAATCAACTTAAAGTGAACATTAACTAAAGTTCACTTTAAAGTTGACATTTACCCGTATGAATTGCATTGATAAAGGTACCAACTTAAAATTTAAAGTTCACTTTAACTGATTATAAAACCAAGCGTTAAAAGCATTTATACTTCTTATATTCACTTTCACTTATCTTTTTATTTATCAGTTTATCTTTTTTTTATATCAATTTTAATTAACTCTAATTTAAAACCATTTATCCTCTTTTGAGCTTTTTGCATCCAGTATTTACACTAATATTTTATTTACTTTTCAAAACTTAAGGATAGTATGAAAAAAGTATGAAAACGTTGAGGAGATGGCAACGGTGTCATATTTCGAGTAACAACCAGGTCACAGAACACTGGTTAATGCGCGGTTGCCGCCTCCTCAGAACCGCGTGAAATAGAAGTCAGAGATTTCGATTACGATATGAGTTACAGAATACCAATCCAAACACAAAAATGACGCGATAGATATCAAACATTCCGATTTTGGGTAATTACGATTCGACTTTATAGGGCTGATTATCCTTATAATACCCTTGGTACCTTAATAACTATAACAGTACATACCTGACTGATATTTTATTCTATTAATTCAGCCAACTTACCTGGAAAAAAAGAAAATAATTGTATTTCTGGTAAAATAGTACATAAAAATAAAATATAGAGGGAAAAAGAGAAAATCTTAAAAAACAACTATTACGGATTAAGTAGGCATAGACTTGAGTACACCTATTGAATCCTGAGCAAACGGAGTTTCGACCAAAAAGCGAATTTGTCAATTTGGTTCCATAATATCTTTATTCATGGTACCACTTGAGTAAATTATAGAGAAATGTAATTAGAGAAGCCGATCCCACATAGGAACCAAAGGTAAAAATATTTAAAAAGGGTTCAAGGCAGGTTTTGTTTATATTCGATTCAGAGTTGGACTACCATTTCCATATAGCAACTATTTCAGCATCCTTATGCATCATCAGTGAAGATTATGCAGTCACAACTCTGAAGGGAATATAAACATTCTGCCTCTTTTAAGGCAAAACATCGCGATGCAATAAACCCACCTTTTGAGACGCAAATCAGCGACATCTCTCGTATTACGAGGAAAACAACGAAAAGCCCCAGATACAAAGTTTACCACTTTTTAAACAATTAGAATAATTGAAATAAAAATACAATAAACAATATTTTAAATCTAAGACTTTTCGTTAATAAACTGCTTTCTGGCTGCATCCCATATCTCCGGATTTTACAATATATAATCACGTAGAGACGACGAAAATAGGAGAAAGCAAATAGAGGACACTTAGGCCACGCATTTACCTTCTCTTCGTCTAGGAAAAGGACCGAAAGACAGTTTCTAAATACTCAAAAACTGAGTAAAATGAAAAAGATTAAAAAGGGTTCAAGGCAGGTTTTGTTTATATTCGATTCAGAGTTGGACTACCATTTCCATATAGCAACTATTTCAGCATCCTTATGCATCATCAGTGAAGATTATGCAGTCACAACTCTGAAGGGAATATAAACATTCTGCCTCTTTTAAGGCAAAACATCGCGATGCAATAAACCCACCTTTTGAGACGCAAATCAGCGACATCTCTCGTATTACGAGGAAAACAACGAAAAGCCCCAGATACAAAGTTTACCACTTTTTAAACAATTAGAATAATTGAAATAAAAATACAATAAACAATATTTTAAATCTAAGACTTTTCGTTAATAAACTGCTTTCTGGCTGCATCCCATATCTCCGGATTTTACAATATATAATCACGTAGAGACGACGAAAATAGGAGAAAGCAAATAGAGGACACTTAGGCCACGCATTTACCTTCTCTTCGTCTAGGAAAAGGACCGAAAGACAGTTTCTAAATACTCAAAAACTGAGTAAAATGAAAAAGATTAAAAAGGGTTTAAGGCAGGTTTTGTTTATATTCGATTCAGAGTTGGACTACCATTTCCATATAGCAACTATTTCAGCATCCTTATGCATCATCAGTGAAGATTATGCAGTCACAACTCTGAAGGGAATATAAACATTCTGCCTCTTTTAAGGCAAAACATCGCGATGCAATAAACCCACCTTTTGAGACGCAAATCAGCGACATCTCTCGTATTACGAGGAAAACAACGAAAAGCCCCAGATACAAAGTTTACCACTTTTTAAACAATTAGAATAATTGAAATAAAAATACAATAAACAATATTTTAAATCTAAGACTTTTCGTTAATAAACTGCTTTCTGGCTGCATCCCATATCTCCGGATTTTACAATATATAATCACGTAGAGACGACGAAAATAGGAGAAAGCAAATAGAGGACACTTAGGCCACGCATTTACCTTCTCTTCGTCTAGGAAAAGGACCGAAAGACAGTTTCTAAATACTCAAAAACTGAGTAAAATGAAAAAGATTAAAAAGGGTTCAAGGCAGGTTTTGTTTATATTCGATTCAGAGTTGGACTACCATTTCCATATAGCAACTATTTCAGCATCCTTATGCATCATCAGTGAAGATTATGCAGTCACAACTCTGAAGGGAATATAAACATTCTGCCTCTTTTAAGGCAAAACATCGCGATGCAATAAACCCACCTTTTGAGACGCAAATCAGCGACATCTCTCGTATTACGAGGAAAACAACGAAAAGCCCCAGATACAAAGTTTACCACTTTTTAAACAATTAGAATAATTGAAATAAAAATACAATAAACAATATTTTAAATCTAAGACTTTTCGTTAATAAACTGCTTTCTGGCTGCATCCCATATCTCCGGATTTTACAATATATAATCACGTAGAGACGACGAAAATAGGAGAAAGCAAATAGAGGACACTTAGGCCACGCATTTACCTTCTCTTCGTCTAGGAAAAGGACCGAAAGACAGTTTCTAAATACTCAAAAACTGAGTAAAATGAAAAAGATTAAAAAGGGTTCAAGGCAGGTTTTGTTTATATTCGATTCAGAGTTGGACTACCATTTCCATATAGCAACTATTTCAGCATCCTTATGCATCATCAGTGAAGATTATGCAGTCACAACTCTGAAGGGAATATAAACATTCTGCCTCTTTTAAGGCAAAACATCGCGATGCAATAAACCCACCTTTTGAGACGCAAATCAGCGACATCTCTCGTATTACGAGGAAAACAACGAAAAGCCCCAGATACAAAGTTTACCACTTTTTAAACAATTAGAATAATTGAAATAAAAATACAATAAACAATATTTTAAATCTAAGACTTTTCGTTAATAAACTGCTTTCTGGCTGCATCCCATATCTCCGGATTTTACAATATATAATCACGTAGAGACGACGAAAATAGGAGAAAGCAAATAGAGGACACTTAGGCCACGCATTTACCTTCTCTTCGTCTAGGAAAAGGACCGAAAGACAGTTTCTAAATACTCAAAAACTGAGTAAAATGAAAAAGATTAAAAAGGGTTCAAGGCAGGTTTTGTTTATATTCGATTCAGAGTTGGACTACCATTTCCATATAGCAACTATTTCAGCATCCTTATGCATCATCAGTGAAGATTATGCAGTCACAACTCTGAAGGGAATATAAACATTCTGCCTCTTTTAAGGCAAAACATCGCGATGCAATAAACCCACCTTTTGAGACGCAAATCAGCGACATCTCTCGTATTACGAGGAAAACAACGAAAAGCCCCAGATACAAAGTTTACCACTTTTTAAACAATTAGAATAATTGAAATAAAAATACAATAAACAATATTTTAAATATTTATTGATTTTGAATATTTATTCAAAGACTATTTTTACAAAAAAAATGACTGGTTTAAAGTCTAATACAGTCGGAAAAATGAAAGAATACCCATGGACGATCACATCAATCACTTATTTTGTATTTGCTGTCTTTTTCTATAGCAAACGTTTAATATTTATAGAAACAGAGAGCAAATACAAAATATGTGATTGATGTGATCGTTCACGGGTATTCTTTCATTTTTCCGACTGTAGCTCTGATTGAAGTCTTTTATTTGTTACAAAGCCCTATCCTTTTATGTCGAGTTTCATGTCCAAACCACAATAGGAACGACTTCTCTAGCATATTGTTCCAAACCCTGTTTCTGAATGGCTCAGACCTTCTAGTTGTTTTATGGCTCTGGTGACGATTGCAGGTCAGTACCAACTTAATACGTTCCTTGTTCCTAATAAAATATCCTTTGTCCGTAGCTTTCGGAGGACCATGTCTCACTTCCTCGTCGAGCCTTATCCTGCCTTCCACTGGGTTGGTTATTAAGATAGGACGTCTGAAGTGGGTAGGGCATTAATGTTGATGGAACAAAATAGCCCAGCTAGAAATACGCTCTTTGATAAACCAACTGGTCAGAGAAAACATGCTTGATGAAGGAAAGTGATGAGCAATGACGAAAGAAATTCCTCAAGAATTTCCTCGTCATGCATTCTGTCTTTACATCCCATATGGGAATATAAAGACCAGTGCCGGATTAACCTAACTTCGGGCCCTGGGCGCTGGATATTTAGGGGCCCCCTTCATTGCTATTCGTTATCAGTTTTTAACAAGAAAACACATGCATTATCTATAAATGTTTATTGTAAAATCTGTACAATACATTTTGAAAAGCAAAGAATAGCAAAAAATATTCCAAAAAATCATTTAAAAATATATAAAAAAAGAAAGTTCCACAAAACAGCACATGACAAACAAACAAACATATTCTAAAAAATACATAAGATAAAAATTAGATCACTTTTTTTCATGACTTGAGATTATCCAACTGCTATATAATACTATCAACGTTCAGTTGCTCCAGTCCGTCATTTTCTATACTACCATAATGATAATGCGTCTAGGTTTTCTTGACCCAAATTTGACCTTAAATATATCTTTATTCTTTTTAGGGCCGAAAAAGACTGCTCGACTAATGCATTAGAAATTGGTATCTTAAAATAAACTTTCAATAAAGTTAAAATATAGGGAAAAATTGTTTTTACATCCTGTATGACACCAAACCAAATGATTCAAATGTTTATTTAAATTTTGACATTACGTTATAAAAATGAGCAATTTCATTATGCAAGTTCTCTTTGGTTTTATCAACATCTTTTTTATATTTCTCGCATAAAGAATCAATTGACGTCTTGACTCCTTCTTTACTTATTTAGCTCAAAAAACATCTAACAGCTGATGTAACACCTTTGTATCATTCATTTCTCTTTAAAATATCTTGAGTAATATTGTCGCATATAACATTAAATACTTCAATTCTGAATCTCTCTTGCCCCTTTAAAAATGTTTTACTTTCACCTGCTTCATTGAAAAATGTTTCTCTTTTCTTTGTTCTCTGAAGGTTAATTCTAATGGATATGTTTGAGATATCCTTGCCAAAATTTTTTTGGCTTCTAGTTCAATTTTGCTTAACTTATTTCTTACGTCTCCAACAAAGCTCAAAACAAATGCCATTAATTCTACTCCAATTGACACGTTAAGTCCACAGTTTTTAACGTTTTACTTGTTGCATTCATCATCATCATCATAAGTGGCGTTACAGCCCTTTATGAGTCAAAGCCTTCTTCAGAACAATCCTCCATTCGCCCCTGTCTCTGGCAACTCTTCTCCATGCTCTAATTCCAATAGATTTCAAATCATTTTCTATGTTTTCTTGGTACCTAAGTCTCGGTCTTCCTCTTGCTCGTTGTCCTATCAGCCCTCTTCGGTAAAAACTTTTCTGACTATGGCATCTTTCTCTCGCCTGATTACATGACCTATCCATCTAAGGCGTGTTACCTTAATTAATTGTACAATGTCAGGTTCTCCAAAATTTCTAAACAACTCAGAGTTGTAACGCCTGCGCCACAAACCGTGTTCTTTTATGCCACCATATATTCGTATTAAAATTTTTCGCTCAAAACGTTTGAGCAGTTCTTGATCATTCTGAGTAAGTGACCAAGTTTCTGAGCCATATGTTAGCATTGGTCTTATTAGTGTTTTGTAGACAGTCAATTTAATTTTGTTGCATTCACTGGTTTTAAAATTCTTGCCCAAATCAATGTCAATAGAGCTGTCTCAAAAGTATCCATTTTATTCTGCACTGACTTGGCTTCAATTTTAACTGCTAATTTTTTGTCTTTATTATTGCTTAACTGGAATTCATTGCAAATTTGGTCAGACAGCTAACTGAATCTTTTCCTTTAATCGCATTCCTCTGTAAATGTTCAGATAAGAAGATGTCAAAAGTACTGTGGCTCAGTGGTAAGAGAGCCTACCTTTGGATCGAAAGTTCAAATGGTCGTGAGCTCGAATCTCACCAGGATAGAGAATTGTTCTTTTATTATAAATTAATGAACGAAAATAGTTTCTATCCTTGTGGAATCGGTACTCACCGGAGGGACCGCAGACGTTCGGATACAATTAGCGTCTCTTTGCAAAGACAGTGACGTCGACTTTGGAAAAGTAACAAGACACTTACTCAACACACACTACACTAGGTACCTAACTGGAAAAATCCATACAGTACCATCACCATGCCAATGGGCATTAGGCCAAAAGAAAACTTAAGTAATTTCCTTTATGACGACTCGTTAAATCCTCATGGGATCAACGGAGAGCTTGTCCTTGAAAACCAAATAATTTAATGGTGACAACAACTTTTCTTAGGACCTTTACCCAATAGTAAGCTTCGCGTTCTATTTTCTCTTTCAAGCCAGCGTCTATAACTCCAATTATTGATGACATTAATTTATTGTTATTAATATACCCATACAGTTCAGATGAATTTACTTTCTTCGTGAGATTTGAGTAATCTATTTAAATGTTGCCAGTGGGTTCATCCAAAATCATCTAAACTATTTTTTTCAATACAAAATAATTTGCATCGTTAACAATAAACAGCTTTAACACTTGCGTCATATTATATCAGCCTTTCAACTCTTCTCTTTACCTTCATTGGGTTTTATTCTATAAAAGTTGCTTTCATTTAGCTCTATATAATCTTCTATAATAAGCTTTGTCTCCAGCTTCATGCATTTTTTCCAATTTTCTAAGGAATTACTTTTTGGATTAAAAGTTATCACAGTTCTTATAAAATCATCAGTCTTAAAATCAGACTATTTTGAAATCACAGGCATTTTGTCGTCGTTTTCTCTATTACGGAAAATATGTACCTAGATTATTTAGCAAACTTTATTTTTTCTTATTATTAAAAGAAACAGGTCCTTTCGGGCCCCTCCGGGGCCCGGGCCCCTGGGCGCCCGCCCCAAGCGCCCAGTGGATAAACCGGCACTGATAAAGACAGAATGATGATGATAAAGAATACTTCCTGCTATTCTTCTTCTTGCAGTACCGTTTCCTATCGGAGGTTGGCTACCATCACAGAAATCTTAAGTTTGTTGGCTGCAGCTCTGAACAACTGTATTGAACTGTACCCATACCACTTCCTTAAATTTCGCAACCAGGAAATCCTCCTACGTCCCACATTTCTCTTTCCCGAGATTTTTCCTTGGATTATGAGTCTTAACAGAGAGTACTTTTCTCCTCTCATTATGTGGCCTAGATACTCCAGTTTTTTCGTTTGTATGGTTTTTATGACTTCGCATTCCTTCCCCATCTTCAGCAAAATTGATTTTTTACTCTTTCTGTCCATGGTATTTTCCACATTCTCCTGTAACACCACATCTCGAATGCCTCAATGTTTTTGATGTTTATCTTTTTCAATGTCCAAGCTTCCATGCCGTACAGCAGAACGGAGAAAACATAGCATCTTAACATTCTCCTTCTTAAGTTTATATTTATGTCCCGGCATCATAGGAACTTTTTCATTTTGACAAACGATTGTCTCGCTATCTCAATTCGCCTCTTGATTTCTCTTGTCTGATCATTATTATCAGTGAAGCAAACCCCTAAATATTTGTAGGACGCAACTCTTTTAACTGGCTGATTATTTATGGTTAAATTCACATTGGTGTATAGCCTCTTTGTTACAATCATAAATTTAGACATTTTGATGTTCAGTTTTTGACCATACTTATTGGTAGTAGGGGAGCCCAAGCGGGGATTTTGCAGTTACTCGAGCGCGTCAGATTATCATATGAGGAGAAACGTGGTACCCTGCAGATGTACCTCTGCCATATATTGGCTCTTAACACAGGGGAGTTCGTTTAGGGGGGCCCGAAAAAAAAATCTACCCTTAAAAATACTCGAAATTGTCAGATTAAGATAAGGTAAGTTAAGTACATACATGCAAAACAGTGTATATTTAAAAAATCTGACGATTTGAGCGGGGCGTAAGGGAACTGGTGAGTCACAAAGTTTCACAAGAAAAAGGCGAATATTTCGCGAAATGAACGTCAGATCGAAAAACTAAAAACTACACGTTCAATATTTTTCAAAAATCTATCGATAGATACCAAACACGACCCCTCACAGAGAGGGATGGGGGGTAAATTTTAAAATTTAAATACAAATCCCGCGATATTTAGCAAAATAAACACCAGATCGAAAAACTGCAAAATACACTTATTTAATATTTTTGAAAAATATATCGAATGGTACCAAACGCGTTACTTTAAAATCTTAAATGGGAGCCCCCATTTTTTATTGCAGATTTGAATTCTCTGCATAAAAATAAGCAACTTTTATTCGAAACATTTTTTCGAATTATGGATAGATGGCGCTATATTCGGAAAAAACGATTAATGGAAATGGAAAATTAAATTAAAAAATGGCAAGCACCCGCTAAAATGGAAAATTTTACTTAACTTTTTTTGGTTTTAGGACCTAATAATCACAACCCAATAGGTCCCCAAAGCGCTCGAGTGACTGCACATTTAGCTTTGCTCCCCTCCCATTATGTTTTCCATCAAATACTTACTGTAAATTTGCTAGGTTATCTGTTACTATTAGCGTGTCATCAGCGTATCGTATATTGTTAATTAACTCTCCGTTAATGTTCATACCAATGTTTTGCTCTAGGAGCGCTTCCTGACATATTGTTTCGCTATATATATTGAATAGTAGTGGAGAAAGCACACAACCCTGACGTACACCTCGACGAATCTCAATTTCTTCGGTTAACTCATTATCAACCTTGATTTTTGCTGTTTGTCCCCAGTATAACCTGGATATGGTGTTAATGTCGCGACTGTCAATGTTTTTGCTTCTTAGTATTTCATACAGCTTTTGATGTATGACTTTATCGAAGGCCTTCTCAAAATCTATGAAACCTACGTAGAGGTCTTGGTTTACATCCAAACATCTTTGCATTAATACACTCAGACCAAACAAAGCTTCCCGTGTTCCCAGTCCACTTCTGGATCGAAACTATGTGGCGCTTATGTCCTTTTCTAATTTATGAAATATTCTTTTGTGAATTATTTTTAAAAATACTTTTAGTGTGTGGCTCATCAATGCTATAGTTCTGTGGTCTGAACACTCTCTGGCGTTATTCGTCTTCGGAATTGTGACAAAAGTAGAGGAGAGCCATTTCTTTGGTATGATGCCTCTTCTATAAATTGTGTTAAAGAGGTTCACCATTATTTCAATTGTGTCGTCGTCTATAAGTTTCAACAATTCTACAGGAATTTCATGTGGTCCTGCAGCTTTACCCCCTTTTGCTATACTTCCTGCTATACAATTCTAGAAATAATTTCAAATTTTTCTATTAATTCCTTCTATTGTCAGTGTTAGACAATGGAAGGAGTTTTGATATGTTTTGCGTCACGAGTTTATTAAATGAAAAATAAAACAATGACGATCTTAAACATAAAGTTATTATTAAAGATAATGTAGATTACATTCTACCAGGAATACTTTTTTAATAGTTTCAATTATCCAATTATGCAAACAAATGTTTAATGTTAGAGTGCGTTTAATAAAAATTATACCTTGACATTGCAAACAACAATAAGTGTACAAGTGTACATTTGTTGTTTGTAGCGTTTACTGAAAACCCATCCAATTGCATGGACATATTTTGTTAGTTAAATCATTTAAGATGGCGTGCCAGTAACTAATTTTAACAGTTTTATGCAAAACGAGCGATATAATTATTAAAGAATGTCAATTGGGTGCGATAAATTAAATTTATTTATCTTGTAATCTAAGTCAATGGTATCTCAATTTAGTTTTGCTGGAAACAAGCAATAAATTGGTCTTGGTAGATATAAATGAAGGAAATCATAAAAGCAATATATTTTATAAAAGAGACAGTAGAATATACAGTAAATAATCCTACCCAAAACTTTAACGTAATGTAATTGTTGCTCATTAGTTAAAAGTTAATCGAGTGCTGACATATCCCGGTCAGATCATGTTCCTGTTGATGGTAAATTTAGGTTTAGCTTTAAGATGGTTACAAAAAAGACTAGTAATAAAAAATACGATATGAGAAGACTAAAAGGTAAGGAAACAAAATAGACCGTCGCAAGGGTTCTTCCAGGGAAGCTAAGTAGTTAGGAGCAAACATATAACGCAGAAAAATAGCTTCAGAATACCTGTGAAACATTTAACAACATCAGGGAAGAACATATAATACAGAACATGTAATCATCATCATTCTCTTTGCCTTATCCCTATGCGGGGTCGGCTTCCCTAATTACATTTCTCCACACAATTCTATCTTGGGTCATATCAATGTTAATCCCCTTTACCAACATGTCCTGCCTTATCGTCTCCCCCCAGGTCTTCCTCTCCTACTCCTTTCAGGAATCTGCACTTCAGCTGTTCGTTGTATTGGGTGATTACCGTCTCGACGTTGAACATGACCAAACCATCCTTACCTATGCTCTCTCATTTTGGCATAAATTGGTGCTACACCTAGACTTCCCCTAATATACTCATTTCTAAGTTTATCCTTCTTTGTAACTCCACTCATCCATCTAAGCATTCTGATTTCTGCCACATGCATTCGTTGTTCCTCTTTCTTTTTCACTGCCCAACATTCAGTTCCGTACATCATAGCCGGTCTTATGGCTGTTTTATAGAATTTTCCCTTCAGCTTCATTGGAATTTTTCTGTCACACAACACACCACTCGCTTCTTTCCACTTCATCCATGAAGGCCTAATTCTACTGCATGCATCTCCATCTATTTCTCCATTACTCGGTAATACCGATCTCAGGTACTTAAAACTTTGCTTTTCACAATCATTTCACCATCCAAAGATACCATTTTATTTGTAGTAACTCCATCTTTAAATGAACATTCCAAATACTCTGTTTTTGTCCTACTAAGTTTTAAACCTTTTTCCTCCAGAGCTTCTCTCCACTGTTTCAGTTTTTGTTCTGTCTCTTTCACTATTTCCTATTTCCTTTCTTTATTTTTTGAAGCGCTTGAGCCACTTACTTGTTTGTTATTCTGGTAACTATTGCTGTTACTGTCTCCGTTAACTCCAAACTCTGTCTGTCAAATTCTTCATTGTCCACTGTCAAAATACTTTCTCCATCTCTTTTTGATATCCTTTTCGTGAATTAGTATTTTATTATTTTTATCTCGGATACATCGAATCTGATTAAAATTTCTTGCTTTCTTTGCTCTCTGTTTGGCTATTTTATATATCTTTGCTTCGCCTTCCCTGGTATCAAGTTGATCGTATAGGTTTGAATACGCTTCTGCTTTAGCTTTTGCTACTGCTACTTTCGCTTCCTTTTTGGCGACCATATAGTTTTGAAAATCTATGTCCGATCTGGTTTCTTGCCACTTTTTATATAATTTTCCCTTCTCTTTTATTTTTCCTTGTACTTCATTTGACCACCACCAAGTCTCTTTATCCTCAAACTTCCTTCCTAACGTTTTCCCAAGTATTTCAATAGCTGTCTCTCTATTAATATTGGCCATTTTTCTCCAAATTGCGTTAGGGCTTTCTTTCATGTTCCAACATATTTTTTCTACTATTCTTTCCCTGAATAGACATTCTTTCTCATCTTTTAGCATCCACCACTTGATTTTTTGTGGTCCTCTCCGATATTTTTGTTTAGTTTCGCTTTTTACTTCGATGTCCAGAAAAAGCAGCTTATGTTGTTAGCTTACTGTCTCACTAACTATTACCTTGCAGTCCTTGAATTCACGTATGTCTTCTTTCCTTATCATAAAGTAGTCTATTTGGGATTGTTGTTGTCCAGTTTTGTAGGTAATAATTTGAGTTTCTTTCTTTTTAAAGAATGTGTTAACAATCGCCATATCCAATGCTGTTGCTAATTCAAGCATGTCATCTCCAGCTTCAATTCTAGTTCCAAAGCCTAATCCCCAATGTATTGTTTCATATCCTGTCTTGGCTTGGAGTTGGGTTTTAATTTCAGTATTTTATATATGCTAGAATATTCCACAGGGTGTTGCGGACTTTAATAAAAAACAGAGTTCGATTCGTACACCCGGTATACAATGAAAATTTACCAGTTTAGCAACAATATTATTACAGCGATATTGTTAAAGAATAAGACTATTAAAAATATTAAAAAAACTACTTAAATCGGACAACAGCTTTGGGAGATACGAGACATCAAAAATGACCCATTTTTTGGGGTGCCCGTTTTCTCTGACGCGCAGTGTATATAGGGTGAGGCAGATAGATAACTGGCCTATTAGAAATATCTCGAGAACTAAAGGCAACAGAATCATGAAAATCGGAATAAAGAGGTTTTGAAGGATGATCTATTAAACGAAAATATTTTCATCTCTTTGCAGCTTCAGGTTATACCGGAAGTTGCTTATAACTTCGTTTTTTTAAATGGGACACCCTGTATATTTTTACATTTTTGGATTCTCTTCGATGTCTTCTTTCTTAAAATATGAGGTTTTGTAATATTATGCAGAGTATTTTAAAAGATAATTGCGTTTTTTATTAATTTCGTAGAAATATTCACACTCTGTAGAATTGTAGTAGTGTGACATCTAAAACTCTACTTACGTTCAAATGATTTCTAATATACTCTACTATTGTTAAGAATCATTAGTATAGCTAAATTTTTAATTTTAGTATACAGGGTTGGTCGAAACCCAGAATGAGTATTTTCTGAGTTTTCTTAAATGGAACACCCTGTATTTTTGTATTGTAGTGAAATGATATTTTGTAGTACTTTTTTATTTCTTAAGCATTCCCTATACCTAACTGCTTTAATTTGTGAGTTATTGGTGATTCAAACTAAACATTAATTGCAACACAAAATACGTAAAATTTTATTAGGTTGGCCGTGAAAATACTCAATCCCAAATAATTTTTCAGAAATAAATACATATTAATCCAGACTGGTCCTTAAAATTACCAATAATAATTTAGCTATCAAAATACCTACGTAGTTAAGATTGTTGGTGCAACTAACAATTAAGCACAAATTAAAGCAGTTAGGTATAGGGAATACTTAAGAAATAAAAAAGTACCATAAAATATCATTTCATTACAATACTAAAATACAGGGTGTTCCATTTAAGAAAACTCAGAAAATACTCATTCCGAGTTTCGACCAACCCTGTACACTAAAAATTCAAAATTTAGCTATACTAATGATTCTTAATAATAGTAGAGTATATTAAAAATTATTTGAACGTAAGTAGAGTTTTAGATGTCAAACTACTACAATTCTACAGGGTGTTAATTTTGCTACGAAATTAATAAAAAAACGTAATTATCTTTTAAAATACCCTGTATAATATTACAAAACCTCATATTTTAAGAAAGAAGACATCGAAAAGAATCCAAAAATGTAAAAACATACAGGGTGTCCCATTAAAAAAAACGAAGTTATAAGCAACTTCCGGTATAACCGGAAGTTTCAAAGAGATTAAAATATTTTCATTTAATAGATCATCTCTCAAAACCCCTTTATTCCAATTTTCATGATTCTGTTGCCTTTAGTTCTCGAGATATTTCTAATAGGCCCTTTATTTGCCTCACCCTGTATACAAATATTTCAACAGCAACAGTTAACTTTTAGCCGTCTTTGATTAATGCTTGAAAAAAATTAAAATCGAAACTATTTCCGGACAGACCTTCTAAAATTCATAAAAGTTTTGCAAGAACCTTTATAAAAGTTTCAACTTTCTTATTTATTAAACACATTTTTATACCAAGTATTGTTACACTTTCTCAACTATTGTGTAAAAGATAACAAATGATACGCAAATCAAAACCCAAGAAACGAAAATTTGAAGTAATAATATAAGTACAAGGACTGCCATTTCTCATCGGGAAAACTGTGCATTAAGGTCGCTGAAAAGTAAACATCTCTTTGAAATTCCTTAGATGCAATACGATAAATCCATATTTTATGAGCTGAAAAAATTCAACTATTTATAAAGTAAAATAAATTTTATCCCTCAAAAACGATGTTGGTCCATAGAAACTGGGAACATAATATGAAACGGAAAATGAAGTTTTACAAAGAATTTGGATAAAGTAACATTGATTAAAAAGAAATCATTTCTTTGCAATAACCATCTCAGTTTAGAACTAAGACAAATAATGGTTAAGTGCTATGTTTGGTCTGTACTTTTGTATGGTGCAGAAGTGTGGACGCTACAAGTATCGATCATGAACAAAATTGAAGGATTGGAAATGTGGATTCCTAGACAGATGCTGAAAATATATTGGACAGCAAGAAAAACTAATAAAGAAGTACTAAGGAATGTCAACAATATTATTAAGCTTCCAAAAAAGGGCAACCTCACACTGTGCAAAAATTGGAGAGGAATAACCTTGCTTACCGTCATAAATAAAATTTTTACGATCATCATACATAAAAGATTAACAAACAAGGTTGAATTTCGAGCGAATCAAGCAGGTTTTAGACCAGAATCTTCCTGCATAGATAGTGTGACCAACTAACCCGAAAAATCCGGGACATGGCCCGAATTACGAAGTCGTGTCCTGGCGTCCCGGACAAAGCTTCCGGGCCATCCGAATTTTCAACGTTTTGGTAAAATTCTGTTTTGAAATTTTGAATACATTATTCTTCTAAGAATTCACATCAAATTGAATTGGTTGGACAAAAAAAAGTTGACAATTTCTAGAGTGTAATACACGGTAAATACCATATTCAAAACGCATGCATTTTATATCGTGGTACTATAGTTCTACGAAAACTCAAACTCTGGACTTTTTCCCGTTTCTGTATTTTAATTATCGTCTTCTGAAAAGAAGATTCAAAAACATGAATATCAAATAATGATAATTATATTTTTATATTAACCTAAGGTTCTATTTACATGGAAATTCAACATCAGTTGATTTTTTAATTTGTCCTTTATGAGAACAATTTCCGTGTTGGAGTCGAAACGTCAAAAATTAACAAAAATGTAATTATCAGTAGTAATTGCACAAGAGCTCTAAAGTTATTGAATTTTTCCCGAGTGACACTTTGACAGTTTTAATTTCACGAGCCGAAGGCGAGTGAAATTATGTCAAAGTGTCACGAGGGCTAAAATTCTATATTAATTTTAGAGATCGAGTGCAATTTGTTGCGATTATTTCATGAATAAAACTGTTCAAAACCAAAATTTTATTGTAATTTACTTATGTAAGTACAAATTAGTACAATTAAACAAACAGTTTTTATAAATATTAATTTGACGGTTGAAAGTCATCACTATTATAATTTTTAAAACATTTATTGTCATTAATGTCACTGAATGTATTTTTTCGTAGCAACGAAGGGCATCTGACGTAATATACTTGACGACGGGAAATTATCAAAAATTATCGATTTAATTTAGATTTCTGCAGCTTTCTCTGGTCAGAATCTCCTATGAATGAAATAATCATTTAAACCCATCCTGTCATCCTGTTTTAAAAATTTTAATGTTGTTTAAAAATAATAATTATAAAAATGTTAAATAATCAATAAAATGATGATATCAATAAGTACCATACTTATGTAAAACAAATGGCCCGATTTTCAAGGAAAAGTCCCGGATTTTAGGTATTTTTTTCAGCATTGTCCCGAATTCGACTGAATTGGAGTTGGTCACACTATGCATAGATCACATTAATACAGTGAGGGTAATAATGGAACAATCGGTTGAATGGAACACGCCTCTATACATGGTCTTTGTCGATTTCGAACGTGCCTTTGACAGCCTGTCTCATGCTGCTCTATGGAAAATTTTAGAGCTAAGAAACATTCCTCATAAAATAATTTCCATTATAAAGTCACTGTACACTGAGGCGACGTGCAGCGTGACACACAATGGGGTCAACAGTGACGAATTTGACGTACTTACTGGAGTCTGACAGGGATGTGTGCTTTCGCCGTTTCTGTTTAACATAGCTCTGGACTATGTTCTCTCCAAACTAGACTTCGACACAAAAGGGATACAATGGACGTTAACCACACGCCTAAGTGATCTGGAATACGCCGACGATATCTGCCTGTTAGGACAAAGGTTCCAGGATGTGGCCGACCAATTGGAAACACTATCCACTGAGGCCAATAAAATAGGTTTAAAAATCAATATTGGTAAAACCAAGTCGATGCGAATAAATGCAAGGAACAACACGCTATTTAATATCGACAACAAGCAGATTGAAAATGTGGAGAACTTCACGTACCTTGGAAGTGTCATAACAGAAAGCGGAGGTACAGAAGACGATATTCGTATGAGGATACGAAAAGCTCAACAAGCTTTCAGCATGCTTAACCCTGTTTGGAGGTCTGGAGAATATACTACAAGGACAAAGATCCGAATATTCCAGTCAAATGTTATGTCTGTTCTACTCTATGGATGTGAAACCTGGAAAGTAACAAAATACCTTACAGACAAATTGCAGGTCTTTGTTAACAAATGTCTACGAAGAATTGTTCGTATTTTCTGGCCAAACACCATCAGAAACGAAGATCTGCTACACCTGACCCAACAAAAGAGGGTAGAAAATGAAATAAAATACAGAAAGTGGGGGTGGATAGGTCACACACTCCGAAAAGATAGTTCCATTATTGCAAAAAATGCCCTAGAGTGGAATCCCCAAGGAAAGAGAAAAAGAGGTCGCCCAGCACAAACTTGGAGAAGATCCATCATGGACGAGATAAGAAGTCAAGGAAAGTCTTGGAATGAGGTGAAGGCCCTAGCGCAAAATAGAACCCGATGGCGCGTTTTCACTGAAGCTCTATGCTCCACTTAGGAGTTCAAGAACATTATATATATATATTATATTTGTACTCGATTATCCAACATCATTTTATATATATATATATATATATATATATATATATATATATATATATATATATATATATATATATATATATATATATATAAGGAATGTCAACAAAGATAGAGAACTACTAAAGACTGTAAACACTGGAAAGTGTCTTATCTGGGACACACAGTGAGGGGAAATCGCTATAAAATATTACAATTGATCCTTAGAGGTAAAATAGAGAGCCGTAGAGGTGTAGGAAGAAAACAAGTTTCTTGGTTAAAAAACATTCGAGAATGGACTCAGATATCAAATGCAGGAAACTTTTATTCCATATTGCAGAAGATCGAGAAGCCTTCGCAATGGTGATCGCCAACGTTGGATAATTCTGATAGGGCACGAGAAGAAGAAGATAGTAAGAGTGTATAATCCAACGATTCCAAAGGAAAGTAAGGAACATTGTCAACGCTGCTTGGTACTATGGGAACAGTGACCTCCATAGGGATTTGGAAATGGATACTGTTAACAAGACGATTGGAAAATTTGCCAACAGTCACGAACAAATGTTTGCTTCTTTGACACATCAATGTTAAGGCCATTTAGCTCCTTGAAAACACGGACCTGGCTAGAAGACTCAAGAGAAAGGAACCTTCGAGTTAGTTAAGTGAAAAGTAGGGTATAATGCAAGTGATGGCATAGGTTAATATTTTTTGTGCCATAAAATAATTGAACCCAAGGAATACTAGTAAGTTTGTCCTTAGTATCAAGTTCTTAGTAATAATTCAGCCGACAAAAAGTTGCTCATTGATGATTGCAATTTTCTTAAGCATTTTATTAGTGTTTATTAAAGAAAAAGGTGCATTGAAGGGGACTGCAATCGTTGCTTCCCCCGTTGCAAAGTATGCATGATATGAACTAATAATAATATGTAGGTATAGATCCATTTCGAATGTCATCACTTTGACGTGAATATCTAGGTACATATATGTTTTTATTGTTCTTGTAACATTAACATCAAAATTAAATTAAACCCAATCTCTTAATTCGAGATAAACTTAAGGAGCAAATGAAAGATAATTCTTGACGTAATTTTTCGTGTGGATAGTGCCAGTTGATTGGTCTAAATTAATTTCAGCGAAAATTGTAATATCTCAGTCAAGGTCACTAAATATAAATTCGCGTGTTTCACGAAGTGCCTTATGATTTAACGAGCTTTTCTGTTAATTACTAGTTGTTGTTTTCACCCGCATTTATATCAAATTCTGTATAAATCTGTACCAAGCAGTTTCCATCGATTTGTAGTCGATTACTATACACCGCTATTATCTATATCTGATCTAGAATCACGAAAATCATTTTAATAGAAGGACTAAAATATCAAATTTATTAACGCTTTATGTTTATGTTTATGTTTATAGTACGAAAACATAGCACTCCACTTTAACAGGTTATTTTTTTATGGTAATTTGCATTTACAACCCAATAGAATAAGCATAGATGTTCAGAAATCTTATAGGAGGCTCTCGAAATGCTATGATTCAGAATCTTATTCGCAGCTGCAAGGAAAACCTTGAACCCACAGTATGACAGAGTTATGTATATCGTGTGTTTTCCAGTTATTCTCATGGAACAGAAGCGCTGAATAAATTTTTGACGGGCATCAAGAGTATAGAAGAATCAATCAAATTCACCATTTAAGAAGAAAACCATTTCTGCATGTGTTGATCACAAAGGTGGAAGTATGATAATGTAATCGTAACTAAAGTATACACAAAACGAACCCACGTCAACAGATATTTAAATTATTACTCAAACTACTACTTAAATATTGAAAAGGAAATTACTAAATTATTATAAATATATCACAAGGAAAAATTCCTGTACTGGCTGTATACCATAAATCACAAAAAATAAAAACCTTATCTTGTTATAAAAGGTATATTTAAAATCCCTAAAAAGAGCTGTATCACAACAAAACGTTTTCGGAATAAATATTCCATCATCCGTGTTATCACAGGTTGACATGCTTTAAGCCCCCAAAATGTACGGGTAAAAACCCTTAAATTGATTTTAAACAGTTGGGGTTACATTATATTATCCGATTTTAAAGGATGTAAAAAATATTTCCAGACTAACCCCTGGCATCACATGACATCAACCATGTTGGTTGGGAAATTGTAGGTATAACCTTACATGGCAGAGTTTAGGTGACAACTGTTGTTATTGTTAAATATTATTCGATTTTAAAGGATGTTAAAAACATTTCCAGATTAACCCCTGGCATCACATGACATCAACCATATTGGTTGGGAAATTGTAGGTAGAACCTTACATGGCAGAGTTTAGGTGACAACAGTTGTAGTTGACAACTGTTGTCACCTAAACTCTGCCATGTAAGGTTCTACCTACAATTTCCCAACCAATATGTTTGATGTCATGTGATGCCAGGGGTTAATCTAGAAATATTTTTAACATCCTTTAAAATCGGATTATACAATGTAACCCCAACTGTTTAAAATCAATTTAAGGGTTTTTACCCGTACATTTTGGTGGCTTAAAGCATGTAAACCTGTGATAACACTGATGATGGAATGTTGATTCCGAAAACGTTTTGTTGTGATACAGCCCTTTTTAGGGATTTTAAATATACCTTTAATATACCAAGATAAGGTCTTTATTATTTTTTAATTATTATATTTAGATAAACCCAAAACACTTGCTGTAACAAAATGCATCAGGCATTACAGGCAGTGTTTGTTCTGGCATCTGTTGGCAAGTCTGAAACAACAATTTTGTATTAAGAATTGTCCTAAGACTGGAGAATCACTTAGGAAGAATTTCAGAATTCACGGAAAAATGGAAGATCAAAATCAACGCGGAAAAGACGCAGTTTATCATTTTTACGCAGCAACAAAATTGACCTGTAGTACTCACGATGAGAGGAAATGTAATCAGAACCGAACCCTGAGTCAAATGACTAGGAGTAAAACTACTCGACAGGAAGCTGAACTTCACGATGCATACGAAACACACCAAGGTAAAAGCTATGTTAGTAAAAAGACTAATTCAACCTTATATTTTTAGGACCAGTCCCCTAATGAAGGCCCAGAAAATCCAGCTGTTCCAGGCCTACGTTAGGTCAGTGATATTGTACGCACTGTATTGTAGGACTTTAGCAGCAGAAACAAACTGGATTAACCTAGAGTTAAACAGCGTCTTCTTCCTCTTAGCTTTTATCGTCCACGTTGAGACATAGGCTTCTCCCAACTCCTTCCATATATCTCTATCATGAGCAACATATTTCCGATTTGTTCGGGCTGTTCTTTTTATGTCATCTATCCATCCAATCTGTGGTTTTCCTCTCGGTCTTTTACTTCCGTCAGGTCTCCAGTGTTGTATTGTTGCATTCCAACGTTGCTTTTTGATCTAGCAGTGTAGCCTGCGAAGCTCTATTTAAGTTTGGCAACTTTTGTTGTTATGTCCTCGACTTTTTTTTTGATCTTACGCAGTATTCCTTTTTTTATCTGACAGTCGTATACATAACATACGTGAAACAGCGTATTACAGGTTAATAGACGGAGCAACGTGGCAGGACAGAGTGACAAATGTAACTATCCGAGAAAGTCTCCATTACACACCACTGATGGAGGTGGCTGAGAAGGACCAGATACTCGTTTCACCAAGCCACAAGAAGACTCCTAAAAAAAAGACATCCTCGCCAGAAATGTTCCGTTGGTGGTTTACGGAAACAATTAAATGAAATTACAATAAGTGTAAGACAACGAACAATAATATATTTATTTATTTTTGATTTAAAAGGCGTGCTTATATCTCGTAAGAGGGTTTGTTATTCTTTGCGGGACGAGGGTTTGTATCAGACTGCTGTGGCTGAACTAAAAACACATGTCTGTGGTTTTACGTTGAAGACTAATTTATTGATATAAAGAGGCTGGCCCTTTATCTGGTGTTTTAAAAGCTGAAAACATTTCTGTAATTTTAGGAAGCGTCTTCGAATTCATTTAAAAAGTGATTTATTGACATAAGTTTTGATAAGGTAACTATTTAATGGGGAATTTTGTTTCCCATAAATAAACTGAGACTGAACAGGTCATTACATCTGGTTTAGTATAGAAAGAGGTGAATTTTAAATAGCCCATATTATTTCATTTTGAAAAAGTTATTAAAAATTAAAATTAAAATTAGCATTTAAAAAAATAGTAAACTAGTAATTGAATCGTGTCGCAACAGAAATAAAATACAGAGGATGTACAGAGAAAAACATAAACTGATCGACCATCTGATCAGGTAATAGCCTGGTGGTTGCAACAACCGGTAAGGAAAGTTGGAACGATGCCAAAAAGTACCTACCTACAGAGAAACACGTCTAGAAGTCCACGACATAAAGAATAATGTACTGAAAAGGAAGCAGTTCTAAAGATGGTGATATGGTGTAGCAGCGAAATATCACAAGAAGGCTGAAGTACCTTAAGGAATGAAATGTATGTATTATTAGGACAATAAATGTTTGTGTTTTTATTGTTTATTATTATTGTTATTTCAGTTCAAGCTACCACAAATGTTCCTGATGAGAGCTGACTCGAAACAAGTGTAGAAGAATAGTGGAACTTAAATTGAAAAGAGATGTATTAATGTAAAAGTAAATCATCAAATCCATACATTACTTTGTCACTCGTCCATTCAAGTGTTGTTTACTTATTTACAAACTCATACCATTATAAACCAATTTATTTGATGATTATCGTAACGAGAAATATTGTGACCTTTCACTGCACAAATAGTTCAAGTTTTACGATCCTGATCGAATGTAGCGGTCATGAATTCATTGTTTAAGAAGAATTAATTTAAATATTGTTATGGAATATGTTACGTCCGAGTCAAATGATCGTGTCCATTGTCTGCTAGGAGACAATAATTCAACTGACGTGGGAATCATTTGTTCATGCAGTTTTTATTATTTGCTTGGACATTCATTAAGAAAGGATGAGTTTTTTGAAAATTTCTAGTAATCAACGTTGATACAGACTGCTTCACAAAAGTAGTAAAACAGTTATTTGAGAATATGTAAATTCTTCCATAAAGATGCTAAGAAATTTTAGTAGGCATATAATATATTATAGTTAGGCAAAATTAGAACGTTTATGGTTCAAATATTATTGGCAGGGCCGGCCCAGGTGTGTGCGAACTGGACGGCTGCCCAGGGTAACAAATTTTCAGAGTAAGGAAGGGGGCGCGGTCGCCGATCTTGCCCAGGGTGGTAAAATCACTAGGATCGGGCCTGATAAGTTATTTTTGTTGGTGCTTTACTTGTACCTGAAGTGAAAAACGTTTCAAAAAGACTATCAGATTTACTATGGAACTAATCGAAACAGAGAAGATGGAAATATGTCCGAAGATTTTTAATGATAAGATGCAATTGTGATATGATTCAGAACTGATAGCTGAAAAACAGCGTACCATTTTTGGACATTAAAGTAATACGCACGAAAGAAAATCAAAAGTTCAAAGTTAGAAACACCTCAAAAATCAGAAAATTGTTTGAAATATTTATTAACAGTTATCCACACACATTACTAAAACAATTACTTTACAACTCACACTACTATGATGGACGAGATGCTACAAAACGCAACCCATTATACACATTCTGCACTACGTGTGGCCTAACTTTTGCAACAATACTCTGCAAATGGAATATATTTCTGCAAAATTTTGGAATGTGTTTAATTCGTAGAACAATTTTAACATTTTTGTTTTCAATTCAAATTTCAGTCCTTTACAAATAGTAGTATATCATGACTATTGATGTAAAATAATTGGGGAAGTAGACATTCACTACTTAGTTTCGAATTTGTAATTGAGTTTCCTATAGCCCGTTTGACGATTTACCAACCGATATACATATATTTGCATTTCAGAAAGAAAAACCTGCTAACAAAGATCTTTACTTGAAATGATTATAATATAATATATTATTTATATTATTATAGCATTGCTATTTATAGACTAGGACTTTCACAACACTGAAGAAAAGAAACAACAAAACACTAAAAACGATCCAGAAAGGCTCTCAGTATTAGTGAAATTTTTGTATAAAAAAAATTGTCAAAATTATTCATCAAAAATACCTACCAAAAAGCCACGTTTTAGGGACGAATAAATTCATACGTATTAAATACAATATCTACCAAAGAGCCACGTTTCAGAAACGAATAAATTCAAACGTGTAATATACGCATTAAAATTTCGTATGAGTAACGTCATTTTTTGATAGATGTTACGTAACAATACAAAAAAAACCTAAATTTAACGTTAAGGTAACGTTATCTTGTTAGCTGGGAGGGTTATTCACAAAATTTCACAAAAAAGCGAATATTTCGCAAAATGAACGTCAGATCGAAAAATTGAAAAATACATGTTCAATATTTATCAAAAATCTATCGAATAATACCAATCACGACTCCCACGGAGAGGGGTAGGGATAACTTTAAAATTTTAAATAAAAACCCGGCGATATTTCGCGAAATGAACATCAGATCAAAAAACTGACAAACACGTGTTTAATATTCTTTAAAAATCTATCGAATGACATCAAGTACGACCACCTACGGTGGTGGGTGGGGGGTTACATTAAAATCTTAAATATCAGGCCCCATTTTTATTGCAAATTTGGATTCCTTACGTAAGAATAGGTAACTTTTATTCGAGACATTTTTTCTAATTATGGACAAATGGGGCTATAAGCGGAAAAAACGATTGTTGGAAATGGAAAATTAAATTTAAAAAAATGGAAAGTTTCCACTGAAATGGAAAACTGAACTTTTTTTGGGTTTAGGGATTATCTTTATAAATAAAAAGATTCCCATAACGCTCGAGTAACTGCAAATTTAGCATAGTTGCGTCTGGTCCCCTACTATATGGCTTACAATCGACTAATTCTTCTGTCCACTGTAAACGTATCTTTGTTTAATTTAATAGGCTATAACAACATCCGTTTATTGAAATATTGCCCCTGTATTATAAGTATCATTATATGTACACACAATTTGATTCAATCTAATTTAAGACAGTTAAAGTCAATGTAGTAGGAAAGATTAGGCTGTAAAGTGACTCAAGTCCAATATTAGTTCAAATATTAGACAATATTGGACTAATATTTAGTTTAAACAATATATTATAAATAAAATTTTCTATCCAAGGTAGATAATTGTTACAGTACGTACTTTCCCATTATACAGGGTGTTCATAAATGCTCGTCATAAAGAAAATTACAAAATCTGGTTTTTCTTTTATGTTGATTTCATGTAAATCACCTCATCAAAAAATGCTTCAAAGAGAGCTACAGCTCTTAGCGCCCCCCTAACATCGGTTTAATGAAAACGGTTAATCTTTTAGGGATAAAATTCTGTATATTTATTTGGTAGAATTTACGCAATCGTTTTGCGTGAAGACATTTTTTTAATTACAGTCATAAGCGTGTCTTTTAAGAGAGGTATTCGTATTGAGCATTTTTGAGACAAATGAAGTCATTTCTTTGACTTCAAGTCTTTGCAATAATCATCTCAGTTTAGAACTGAGACAAAGAATGGTCAAACGCTATGTTTGATCTGTACTTTTATATGGTGCAGAAGGGTGGACGTTAAAGTATCGATCATGAACAGAATTGAAGCATTGGAAATGTGGATTCATAGATGGACGCTAACGATACTTTGGAGAGCAAGAAAAACTAATGAAGCAGTACTAAGGATTCAACAAATATAGAGAACTGCTAAAGACTGTTAAATACCTGAAAATATTTTATCTAGGACATTTATAGTGAAGGGAAATCCATATAAAATATTATAACTGATCCTTAAAGGCAAAATCATCATCATCAATGGTGCTACAGCCCTATGAAAGAGCCTCGACCTTCCCAAGTCTATTACGTCAGTCAGTCCTATCCATTGCCAACCGTTGCCAGTTTGCTGCGCCTATTTTTCTCCCATCCTCATCTACACCATCCTTCCATCTGAGTTTTAGCCTACCCCTGTTTCTACTTCCCACATTTAGGTTGTGACATAAGGATTCTTCTAGGAGGCAAAATACAAAATAGAGGGCGGTATTTAGATGTGTAGAAAGAAAATAAGTTTCTTGGTTAAGAAACATTCGTGAATGGACTTAGATATCAAATCCAGGGCAATTATTCCATATTTGGCAGAAGATCCAGAAGCATTTGCAATGCTGATCGTCAACAGTCGGATAATTCTGATATGGCATGTGAAGAAGAATAGTATTTCGTTGTCACAACAATTTAATTTGTTGTTTCAACGAACTTTTAGACATTGACGAATGTATTTGGTTATTGTCACAATGATTGAATAATAATTGTGAGAATAACTAGAGTACATTAATCAATAACACTCAATTTATTCAGCCAATAACTTAGTTTCGTATATTTAATAAATACTATTAATTCTGGCAGCAACTCACGTTCTTGATTTCGTAGATGACAAGCAATTACCTTGGTTTATTGTGACAACGTACAGATTTCATTAAAACAATTTACAAATGTTGTTAATATAAAATAATATATGATTATTGAATAGATGTAAATTGATTGTTGTGACAACGAATGCATTAATCAATATACTACTGCATTTAATACCCACAATCAATGCGTTCATTGTGACAATAATCGTAGTTGTTGAGACAATAAATGTTTTGCTTGACCATTTGAAAGTTAACGGCTTTTCCTTATCGTGATACCCCTAGCTTCTCTGTGTTACCGAAGTGCCGAATAATAATTGCATTTCGTTTTCAAGCGTAGTCCGTAGTAGAAGGAAGTTTTTGTGTCTACTATCGTGAAATTTCGGTCGAATTCTTTTTAAATGTATTCATTTTTTTCTAATCCTGAGAAAACTAATTATTTTTGAAAATTTAAATGCAAAATAAAATATTACAGTATTATCGAGGGTCTGAAGTCCCTGAGAACCTGTATAATGATTATTTTAATAAGTCACAGGGGTGAAAAAGAGAAAATTTAGTATGATTTTTAATTTCAAATAGGCATACCATTCAACAGAAACTTTTTGTTTATTTTAAGGGACTTTCTGCCCTCGGTAATGATGTAATATTTTATTCTGCTTTTAAATTTTTCAAAAATACTTATTAGTTTTCTCGGAATTCTCAAAATGAATGCGTTTAAAAAGAATTCGATCGAAATTTTGCACCTGCGCTCTCAAAAAGGATTAAAGTGTTATACATTTTTGGAATCACTATTTCAAACGCTTTTAAATAAGCTGTCACATGACGTACTTTCCCATTAAAAAAATCAAAGTTACGCCGCGCCTGTCACCTAAAGAGGAATCGTGTAAAGTTCGAAACATTGATGTTATAATATACTTTGATTATTTTAAAAATCGACCTGTCCGAGCGTTTTGCTTATGTTCTAAAAATAAGTAAGTTAATAAGGGGGTGGGGGGAGTGTATGAAAAAAAAGTTGATTAATAGCAAGCTGAAAATTTGTTAATAGCTTAAGGGTGTCTAGTCGGACAAACTTTGATATATGGGAGCACTGGAACAGGGGAAGTTTTAATTGTGGAACAGGTTAAAAATTTGGAACAGTCACACTACGAAAACGGCACATTTATTTTGTCCGACAGAACAGACTTAAACTCTCCGAACAGGGATTATACTCTCATGCAAAAATCAGACTGCTATTTATCAGCAAATGGGCGTTTTAATGAGTGGAACATGTAGAATATGTCAAATGACAGGAATTATGACAGGTGATAAATAGCAATCTGATTTTTGCATAAGAGTTTAATCTCTCTTCGGAGAGTTTAAGTCTGTTCTGTCGGACAAAATAAATGTGCCGTTTTCGTAGTGTGACCGTTCCAAATTATTAACCTGTTCCACAATTAAAACTGCCCCTGTTCGAGTGTTCCCATATATCAAAGTTTATCCGACTAGACACCCTTAAGCTATTAACAAATTTTCAGCTTGCTATTAATCAACTTTTTTTTCATACGCGGGATCCAGACCACTATGAACGAAACTGATTGTAAGAATGAATAGAATTGCTTGTAAGAAAAACCGTATTTATTGTCGGAATCAACGGAATTAATTGTAACAATAAACGGAAATAATTGTAGAAATAAACGAAATACGTTAGGAGGAATAACACTGTTATTGGCACAACGAATAGTCTTTTCGGTCAATTAACGACGTTGTTGTTTCAATAAATAGTGTTCGTTGACTCAGTGAACAGAGGTAATATCAATAAATAGTGTTCGTTGACTCAGTGAACAGATTTCGTAATACCAATAAAGTGATTTTATGGTATACATAATGAATGTTCATCCATTCAATAAACGTAATACATTGGCTCAACGAACGAAAATAATGAATTGATGAACATCGTTTTGTTGTCCCAATAAAACCAAGAATTGGACAAATTTTAAATATTGCGTTTGTTGTCTGAATTAACATTTTTATTGATATTACGTACCTTTTTCGTTGAGTGAAGATTGGACATTTTTTTTCATAACATTTTGTCTTTTAAAACCTTATCTTTTTGACACAACAATTAGCAACTTTAGATTTTTTTGAAAAATAATATATTCTCTTATCTGAAGTCCGTATAACGTGCCATTTCTTGAATAACGATTATTGTTAATTTATTGATTAGTTCTATATTAATTCATAGGTTTCCATTGACTAACAAATTCGTTTCTAATTGTGAAAGGCAGCTATAAAAAATAAATAAAATATCAATTTTATTAATGTCAATGTTATTTTAATATAATCTATTCTATATTTTTGATTTGCCTTTCAGGTATACGTGATATTTTAGAATTTTTTTCTGTCTACTTTCGCGTTGAAATCGGCTGCTATTATTTTCATACCATACATTGGAATTCTCTCCATCGTCTCTCTTCTGTTGCTTTTTGATGAAAGTCATCGTCATCATAATCAGCCCATTTTAAGTCCACTGCAGGACATAGGTCTCCCCTGTTTCTCGTTTTTCATCACATTTCGCAGATCATTTTGCCATCATAGAAGTTTGTTTCCATCCTCTGTTTCGTTTATCTGTTCATGGTCTCGATTCGGTTAACTGTCATGTCCACCTTGCATCCTCCATCCTTGCCTAGTGGCCAGCCCATCACCATTTAAATCTGTAAGCGTTCTCCATAACATCTGCTATTCTTAGTTTTGAAGCATTGTTTTTGTTAGAAACAGCGTTTTCACACCGTGCGTAGGTAGGTCAAAACACACTGATCATACGCTTTATGGTATATTAATTATGGAGAACGGTAAGGGTTTTATACCGATCAAAGACAATTGTTTGGAGGAGGAGCGGAGCGACGACTCCAATTATTGTCTGAGATCGGTTAGCCTTAACGTTCGACATGCTTATAACGTTTTTTGCACGATTGATACCATTATAAATTATAAAATTAAACATTTTCGTCATATTGACTAGTTTCATTCATTTTATCAAGATAGATACTTTGGTTGTTAGGTAGTAACTATAGTCTGTTCGCTAAACTCAGACGCGACTTTCTAGATATTTTAGTCGTTAATTTTGCCAATTTTAGTAAAATTGGCAAAAAATAATTACTAAACAGTTAATAATCACTAAATAGTTAGTAATTTTGCCAATTTTTGCAAAATTGGCAAAAAACAAAAAAATTATCGACTAAAATATCTAGCCAGTTGCGTCTGAGTTTAGCGAACAGACTATGGGGTGCATAACAACAATGGAAAATTGAGTTTTTATTTAGTTGTCAATAATTTTAAGTACAATTTTGATTATTATAAATTAAAATATGAGCGAAAGTGAATTTGAAGAAATTGAACGGGCTTGGGAAGAAGGGTGTTCCGCAATTATTCCCGAAAAATCCAAAATCCGTTATCAAAATACCTACCAAAGTTTTAAAAAATGGTGCGAAGGCAAGAATTTAAGAATCGAAGAAAAGTCTCTATTGGCATATTTCGTTAAAAAGATATAACAAATTGTACCATAAGTTTCAATATTAATAAATAATTCGTTAGTTTTCTTTATTCTTTCAAAAAATAAATTAAAATTAAGAGATTTTTTAACTCGACGGTAAGTGAATTACTTACCGTCGAGTTGGAGTACTTACCGTCGAGTTGGATTACTTACCGTCGAGTTGCTAGTAAATGTCACCTATTGACGTAAAATCTGTCACGGTAAACCGTCAAAAATGATCAATCGTGTAAAAAATACGTTTTAAGAGCTCCATATGTTATTCTTGAAGCAATTAAACATTTTTGTATTCTATATAAAATATAATATTGTTTCGAAAGGAACTTAGAAAGGAACTCGTAGAATAAAAAAATGTTTTTGTGAGTACTAAACTTTTATTAAAATCGGTATCGACAGAATAGTGTGGTCATCGACTTAACGGGGCATTTGACCTCACCACTATAAATATTGAATCTGCTTTACCAATATCGAATAGTTTTCAACTTTGGCTATAAAGGCAAAAAGTTTGGTAACTTAGACATTATTGTCGGTCATATTACCTCGATTTGTCATTTTTATATTGTACTACGACAATCGGTCTATATTAGCAAACTTATACGCATGTATATAGAAGATCATTTCCCGGATTTTGTCTGATATGATGAGTGAATCCATATTCGAGACACATTTTGTAAGATATATATTGAGTTAAATAAAACTATAAATCTTGACTTAAAATGGTTTATTAAAATGTAAACCTAGCCTTATAACCAATAATTATAGCTTTTGTCAAGTGGCTAACGAGGACGTAGATATAATAAACATAGACTGTGCAGTCTGCCGAACTAAGTTACATTATCTTTTTTTCGTTATTCGTTGTATCACTGTCTTACTTCAAGTCAGTATAGCAGCGTGTTCTGTTTTGATAGGAGAAAGAGAGGGAAAGACGAGTTCCAATGCGCTAGAAAGAGATACCCTAACAACACAAAATATTCCAAGAATGCACTGTCAAAGTTCTATTAATGTTTGAATATCCTGGACATTCAAGGAACATTAGGTGAACATCTGATTAAATTATTGGTGAAATGTTACCACAAGACACTCTATGAACATACTACCAATGTCCTGTATTTTAAGAGAGGCCATTTACTATTCAATTTGCGTTCATTTTCAAATTTGCCGCGCGTGTATCTATGTATTAGGCAATCCAAATCACGTGACAATTTTATTTTTGGCATACAAAAAGTTACAGAGGTTGTATTTGTAATATCTATTTTTCAATTGTTTATAGTCGTATTTTGTCTATTTTGGATTCATTTGGATTTCGTTTGCTGTATTTTGTGAACTTTATAAACTTTACCACAATGCAAAGTGATTATTTAAGGAATTATTATTGGAAACTCCAGATGTTTGGAGAAAGGTAGGGGAAACAATTTTTATTTTCTGTTCATTTTTCTCTGATATTTATCAATATTGATGAATTTTGCAAGCATTAACATTATTTCTTTGATTGTTTTAGATATTTATTGAAGCTGAAAATAATTGGGGATTTAGATCCATATACAATTCAGTCAGAATTGGATTTTACAGTAAAGCGCATTCCACCAAATTACTATTATAGATATTTATACATATCTGGTGGAGTCTCACAGTTACTACTCTATAAGCAGCCGATGAAAGCATACAAAAGCCTTCAGGCATATAAATATTTTACAGCTGGATTTGTTTTTAAAGTTGAAAGTCAGGAGCAACAACTTCATAATTACCTACAAGAATATTGAGGAAATCCAGCTCCTCGATACTACTAGGCAAACTAGAAGATTGAAGAGGGCAAAGCCTTTTGAACTAGTTTGAGTGATAGGTGATAGTGAAAAGCAGAGCATATTGCTTGTGTGCCTGTTAGATTAGATAAGAGACGCTATGGGGTAAGCTCTTCATTTTAAGAAACAGTAGTAATTGAGGTTAAACTAAAATTGCTCATTGATCAGTTATGACCAGATTGTAATTTATTGTAATGTACAATTCAATACAATGAATCATCATCGTAGTGATGATTATGGAAAAAATATATGACAAGATTTTGTGCAATAAAAATGTTTATATTTATCAAGGATGTATTATTTGGTATGGCCACATATACTTCTATGGTATATCGTCGGCGATGTGACAATACCTCCTATCTGCTTTTTCATAAATTTTGTAGGAGACGAAAAACCATTTTTATGCTCATCTCCTGTTTTCACATGTAAATTTTGACATGTTTTGTAGTAAATAGATAGTTGAATTTACTACAAAACATGTCAAAAAATATCATATGAAAATAGGAGGTGACTGTAAAAAATTTTTTAGTGTCTCTTACAAAACTCATGAAAAAAAAATCGGAGGTATTATGTCACATCAGCGACTATATCCAGGGAATGTATAAAAAATATACTGTGAATGTCCACAGAATATTAGTAGACATTCATGGAATGTACCAACAAGACATTCAAGAAATGTTTAAAATGCTGACAGAGGACTCTCCTGGAAAATTTAGGGGACATTCTTGTGCTTTTGAGGATATTCCAGGAATGTTTTCAATATCCTGTGTGTACATTCTAGGAACATACATGGAATGTTTGGTGTTATTAGGGTAGATCGCACAACCGCAAGAGATCTTGTCATTAGCACGTGCGGCCGGTCAGCACATGCCGACTGGTTACTGTCATTGCCATTACCATTCATCACTTCATCCATCTTAATATTGCACAGTTATGCAACACATATCAGTATATTTATTACATCTTTTTTTTTACAAATTTAGTCATATAGTCGGTTTAACAACTCTACCTGGTTTAGTTCTCCAAATATATGAATATTCCGTTACATTACTATCTCTATATCAATAATAGAGGTAAATAATTCTGCCCTTGTCAGCTGTGTTGAGGATGAAGGTTCTTGCTATAAATCTACATAATTGGTATCTGTAAGTATTATAGTTGACTGTGACCAAAATTTATTTATTTAGCTATTCTATTATATTGCAACAGAAAATATAAGTCAAATAGAGAGCATAATATGAGCATGTTGTTTCGAATGTTTGGAATAATGAAGAATAGGGAAAAGATGTTATTCCCCGATGAGTCCAGATATTGCCTTTTTTATGATGACAGACGAGATAGAGTATACAGGAGACCTCGGGAACGCTACGCACAGTGTAACATTTTAGAAATTGTACACTGTACAGTATGGTGGCAACTCAGTAATGTTGTAGCGTGGGATTAAGTTGGAGGCATTAGTTTTGAATAGATAGAGGACGGCTTATGCACAAACTATCTTTTCATTTGCACTATTTATTGTGCCAGGTAATAATTCCAGGCCACAGATTGCAACGATTGTGCAGCGATATCGTCAGTAGGTTGAAATTCCTGCAATAATTTCTCCTGCAAGAAGTCCCGACGAAATCTACGATTGGTTGAAACTTGGGATAAACTTGATCAAGATGAAATAAAAAAAAAAGTAATTCTTAGTAAAAGAGATCGTTTTCAAGCAGTAATAAATGCCAGAAAAGGCGGCAATACTTCTTTTAATTTGGTTTTTTGACCTTGAAAATTTTATTTTCTTGTCTTTTTTTATGATGTCAGTTAGACTTCTTTTAATGTATTTGTCGTAAACAACAACATACCTCTACTTTAATTAAGTTTTTATAAAGCCAAGCTTATCAAACAAAAGAAAAATAAAAATTTATTTAGTAAAGCTAAAATTAAAATTTTAATTCCATGTTGCTCATTTTAAAGCTAAAATATAAAGGAGATTTTAGAGTACTATAAAGATAAAAGTAAACTAACCCTAACATTGCTTAGAATACTTTTTTGTTCAAAACAAAATTAATGTTTTATTTAAGGCCATCGGTACATAGTTCCCAAATATTTTACGGTATCAATTCTCACTGGTATGGATATGTAAACTTTACTTTTTGATGAATGGCTTTTGAATGTTCTTGGATAACTGTTACTTGTATAATTAATTGCCTTAATTATTAATTCAGTTATTTAATATGTTTTTTTTTTCACTAACTATGTATTCAGTGATTGTAATAATTTATCTACTGTACAACAAAAACGAGAATAATCAATAATCATAATTATTTAATCAACAACTCAAAATATTCCCGATGCCATGTCAAATATTTAAAATTGTCACTGTCTGACTGACAATATGCTGAAAATATTCTATTCAACTGAGTGTGTTGTATGACAAAGATTTGGAAAATATTACCACCGACATTTTTTTTCGAATCCTGAAAAAACCAATAAATATTTTTGAAAAATTTAATCTCAGAATGAAGACTAAATTATTACCGAGGGCCGAAAGTTCCTTAGAATAAATAAAAAGTTTATTTTGAATGAGATTTTTGAAATTAAAAATCACAATAAATTTTCTCTTAGTTTTTCACCCCTGTAACTTATTAAAATAAACATTATAGAAGTTCTCAGGGACTTTCGGCCCTCACTAATAACGTAATATTTTATTCTGCGTTTAAATTTTTCAAAAATACATACTTATTAGTTTTCTCAGGATTCGAAAAAAATTAATCCAAATTTGAATAGCTTTGGAGCAGAAACTACGTAACCATCCCATTAATATAAAATTTGTCATTTATATCCAAACAAATTACAAATTACAAATTAAATAAATTTTGATTAATGAATACATAGGTCTGTATATTCGTAGGTATCATTAGCGAAACCATTAGAGAAGCCTCTCGAACAATGTGTTACATTTAGAAATGATCCGTATATCTGTAGTGTAAATATGTATACTTAATATCTTAATAACCGCATCCCGTTCGTTTGCTACCCACTCGTATTTGTTGGCAGCACTGCAAATGATGCTTTAATGGAAACGTTAATTTTGAATCAGAGAGCGGTAGGTATTTATTTACGAGTTTCTGGAAACCGTGGAAATTGACGCAATTTCGCACGTGAGGTTTATGTCACATTTGTGTTTAAACAAGCAATGGATCGAAAAATTACCTCAAATTGATTAAGCGCGTTTACGAAACCTCAATTACAGTTTTTTTCTTATTGTCCGCTCGCAGCCATTCTTTTTAATAGATATGTTACAGTTCAAGTTGATTATCCAGTTGGAGTTGACTTTTCCTAGTTCGAGTCGACTCAAACGGCTGGCTTTAGTAAAAGTTGATTATAAATATAAAATGAAGATTTTTATTTAACATTTACTAGTAAAAGTAGACTCCAGTTAGTTAAAGTATACTCCTCCCAATGCCATTTAGTAAAAGTTGATTCACACAAACAACCGATTCTAGAAATGTTCAAATCGTGATATTTATAGTCCAGGCTGTATCGTCGCCCCCGTTAGGTAAATTATTCCAGTTCGATTTTTTTGCACAAACTTACTCAAAAAGAGGTCTTTATAACGAATCCACAGGGTGTCAGGTGGTACCGTAATCGAAAAATTGTTTAAACAATTTTTTTTAAACAAATTCACAAAAGAAAATTCGCTTCGGACGTTTTTTTTACATCATTAATTTGGGTCATTCGGAGCAAAAGAGGTCTTTTGTGATTTTTCTGTAAAATTTATTGTTCTCGAGTTATACGCGATTTAAAATTTGAAAAATGCTAAAATGACCATTTTCAAGGCTTAATAACGCAGTTCTAATAAAATTATTATTATGAAAGTCAGAAAGTTACCAAATCAAATTTTAACGACCCCCCCTACAAGGTACTGAAGAAATATTTTAGCATAATAAAATAAAAAAAAGTCAAAATGTAAATTCGTACAGGTTAAAACAAATTTTATATCAAAGTTTAGGTGGGTACAAAATATATTTTCAAGAAAGTATCCAAATCATACAAGGGGATCATTGTTTAAATAATTAGAAAGTGGTCATTTTTTCAAAAAAAAAAATACTTTTTTAACTGCTGAGGTAATTCACTTATTAATGAAGGTCTATGGGATTTTTTTCTGCAAGGTTGAAGGGTAAATATTTCACATAAGACTTACTATATTAAATTTGACCCCCTATTTATTTAAATAATTGTATATAAAACTTTAAAAACCAATTTGCCAAAAATTATTTTTAGCGTTTTAAATAAGCACTATAAAATATCTTGTTTTACAGATTAAGTTCCGCTATGTTACCAGTATTAAGCAAAAAAAATTGGTCGGAAAATATTTAATGTTTTTTGAGATATTGAATTTGTTTATTAAATGTTACTATATTTTCAATTGCAAAAACGCGGTTGTTGCCAAAGAAATATTCACCTGCTGAAGATCTCATTATTTTTATTTTTATGTATATTTTCGATAAATGTATTGATAAATTTAAATTTCAATTAAACTCCCCCCTAAAATGGCATTTGAAAATTATTCAAATTTGTTTATAATTTGTTTTTTAATAACGTCGCGGGGATTAAGTATTTTGAAATTCCGTTTCGATAATTGGGTTCCTGGGAATTTTTTACTAATTAACAAAATTTTTTTGTCGTTTTTTCTTCTTCTTTTTTTTTCTTGTAGTTATATTACTACGGGCCCTTTTAGGGCTAAATTTTATTAAGAATATCGAATCTCTAAGTTGTAGATTCTAGACCTAAAAATATTAAGATTTAACTAAAATCTGTTAAATAAAATGTGGCTACTTACTGAGTTACAGGGTATTTTATTTAAAAATTTAAAAATTATTGTTACCAAGTACTTTAAAACTATTTGACGTATCCTGATCATACTTGGCAGAAAGTGTGGCTATTATACACCCTACTAAATTGTGATTAATAAACGTTTCTAGCTAGTTCCAGAGGCGTACGACAGGGGATAGTGAATGATTGACCCTTCCCAAATTCTACGCCACTGAGTGAATTACTATTTTAGCAAAATTTTTCGATTCTCCAATACTTTGTATGTAAATAGCTTTAATGGTATCGATAAAGTCATCAGTTTGAGAGATATTGGAAGTTTAAAGTGAATGAATGAATGAATCAAAATAACTATGCCGTTTCATTTTTAACGTCCAATATCTCGAAAACTAATGACTTAAGCGTTACCAGTAAAGAGTATATTATTTACTTAAAAAGTATTGGAGAATCGAAAAATTTCGCTAAAATAGTAATTACCTTCAGTGGCGTAGAATTTGGGAAGGGTCAACCATTTACTATCCCATGTCGTACGCCTCTGGTAGTAGCTAGAAACTTTTATTTATCACAATTTAGTAGACAGTATAGTACCCACACTTTCTGCCAAGTATGATAAGAATACGTCAAATAGTTTGAAAGTACTTGGTAAAAATAATTTTTAAATTTTTAAATAAAACACCCTGTAACTCAGTAAGTGGTCATTTTATTTAAGTGATTTTAGACCAATCTTAATATTTTTAGGTTTAGAATCTACAACTTAGAGATTCGACATTTTTAATGAAACTTAACCCTAAAAGGGCCCATAGTAATATAACTCCAAGAAAAAAAAAGAAGAGGAAAAAAAGACAAAAAAATTTGTTAATTAGTGAAAAATTCCCAGGAACCCAATTATCGAAACAGCGTTTCAAAATATTTAATACCCGTGACGTTATTAAAAAACCAAATTATAAACAAATTTGAATAATTTTCAAATGCCATTTTAGGGGGAAGTTTAATTGAAATTTGAACTTATCAATACATTTATCGAAAATATACATAAAAATAAAAATAATGAGATCTTCAGCAGGTGAATATTTCTTTGGAAACAACCGCGTTTTTGCGATTGAAAATAGAGTAACATTTGATAAACAAATTCCATATCTTAAAAAATATTAAATATTTTTGGACCAATTTTTTTTATTAATATCGATAACATAGCGCAACTTCTCATGTAAAAAATAAGATATTTTATAGTGCTTATTTAAAATGCTAAAAATATTTTTTTGCAAATTTGTTTTTAAAGATTTATGTATAATTATTTAAATAAATAGGGTGTCAAATTTAATTTAGTAAGTCTTATGTGACAGATTTACCCTTCAACTTTGCAGAAAATATTACTATAGACCTTCATTAGTAATTGAATGACCTCAGCAGTTAAAAAAGTATTTTTTTTGCAAAAATTACCACTTATTAATTATTTAAACAATGATCCCCTTGTATGATTTGGATACTTTTTTGAAAATATCTTTTGTACCCACCTAAACTTTGATATAAAATTTGTTTCAACCTGTACGAATTTACATTTTGATTTACATGTAGTGTAACTTTATTTTACTAGACTATTTGTCATTATTGTATTACTAAGCTGTTATTTTTAATTATTAACAATGAGCGCTAGGAGCGTATTGAGGCGGATGTCAATGTGAGTGCATGCATGCTATTGTAAGTGTGACCTTAGTCAATTTTTAACCTTAGTCAACTTTTATAACATTGTCTCTTATTAATTAGGTTATACTTAACACTGATGATGGATTACTTGTTAATCCGAAAATGTTTTGTTTTGTGAGGTAATCCTTATTAGGGTCTTTGAAATATCCCTTGTACAAAGAATCCTGTATTTTTTGTGATTTATGGTATACAGCCAGCTACAGGAATTTTATTTTCCTCGTGGATTTTTTTAAATAAAAACCCATTGCACCAACGGCAATGGGCGTATCAAGCGGGGGAATCAGGTGAAGCTGCCCTGCACAATCTAGTGTCGGAACTCGGAAAAGTTTGCACAAGAAAGAAGTCGCCTTTGTTGCATTATTAAAAATAGAGGGTGCATTTGATTATACCGTGTGCACTGATGAGGAAGAAAATTAACAACACAACATGCAAGTGAATCACTCAGATAATTTAGAGCAGAACAATATCCACAGGTACGTATAAAGGTGCCATAAACCTAAGGGCAACTTAGGGGTGCCCTCAAGGAGTGTACTGTCACCGTCATTATGGAACATAGTTGTTGATGATCTGATTTTAGGTTAAGCGCACAAGAAATCTGAGTCCAGGATTTCGCAGATCGATATAACAACATTTCTCAGCACTGTTGTGGATCAGATTCAATATGCCCTTCATTACATAAAGACCTGGTGTCTGAAAGACAACCTCTCCGAGAACCTTTCCAGAACTGGTAGCCTTTACAAATAAGTAAAAGCTTACTGGACTGAATGAGCTGAATTTGTTTGGAAAGGTACTGAAAAAAACCAATGAGGTCAAGTATCTAGGGGTAACCTGGATTCCAAACTCAATTGGAAGACTCATATTAACAATGTAACCAATATAGCTCTAAGTGACTCTTCTGGAACTGCAAACGAGTTGTAGGTAAAAGGTAATCTGTTGTTTATACACATCAGTGATAAAATCGATAGTTACCTATTGTCCAGTACTTTGGTGGAGAAAGACGACGTTGTAATCTTGTGTGACCTCACTCACCATCATACAAAGACAGGCGCTTCTAAATATAACAGGAGCCTTGAATAATACAGGAACGGCTTCATTAGAGGCTATCACAGGTCTTCTTCCACTGGAATTATAGATTTCGGTGGTAGCCTTTATGACTAACATGAGACTCAAAGCCAACAATAGCTGAATTATGTATGAATAGCCAAACAAATACTATTACTACTAGTAGTCTTTTATTACCCTTTTTGGGTCTCTCCATTTGGTGGGTGCTTTGAGTTAAGCTTTATACATATTAGCTAATGACTGAGATGATTTTAGATCTGACCCTTTGGATTAATTATCTCCAGCGAATATTAGTGAGGATGTAATCAATTTGGTTTCTATAGTTTCCGTGTACATTTTCCTGTATTTTAAAAATTCCTATTTTAAAAAGAACGAGAAAGAGTTTCTTTTATTGCAATACATTTGACCGAATCCTTTTCGCTTTTTTATTATCCGAAAAATGAAACGCCACATTTTTTCCAATTGTCGATAAATATATCTTGTTGAATTCTATTTTTAGCTTAGTAATTTTTTATTGGTCGCGATATCTGGCTCAAAATTTAAACTTTAAACTGTCATAAAACAGAAACAACTTATACCAATTCTCGTTGAAACACGAAGAGAACACAGCTAGCATGTTACTCTTTTCGGTGCATATCCCGTTTTTGGATCAAAAGCACGAATTTAATCAAGTTACAGTCCCCAGCATCCCAAGGGAACACACAGTCAACGCTAGGTTCAAGGGCGGATGTGATGACGACTTTAGGTGGAATATTTCGAGTAGGCAATATACTGGAAACTGTATTATGATAGTAATGTGGTTTGTGAGGATTTTTATGTTTTCTCGAAGGCTGATATTCAATAATAAATCAATAATATCAGTAACCAGCATGCTGAGTGTTAATACTCCAAAGTGTGTTTATAATGTTTCCAAATGATGAAATTTCTTTAAAATAGTTTTCTTGTGTTTGATTCTGAAGACAAATACACTTGAGTGCGAAATAATCGACCCAAAATTATTTTGCGAAAGTAAGTCTCCTGTTTCAATCTAAAAAGTGTAAATTTAAAAATATTTAATGTACAATCATTGTACATCTTGGATATTAAAGCACCCTATGTAACGCACAGCTGAATGTGGCTGAATTTTTATGTTTGAGCGTCACAGTGTTGCCATGCTGTTTTCTATATATTTCTTTCATAATTTCAATTAATGTTAAATGTACCCACAAGAATAATAGAATAATAACGTTTACTTCTCCGTCAATATACTAGGGAAAATGACAAATGATGTGTCAAATGAAAGCTTATAATCCAAAGATAGTACTAAATGTGATAAATTAGACCTAGATTGTCTGTCCCTCAAAAAATAAGCGTTATATTGGGGATTTCTAATGTTGACATTAAAAGTTGCACTATTTTTTTTCTATCAAACATTTTGATCTAAATCTTACCAGAAAACTTCTTTGTACTCTTTACTTTAAAATAAACATGATTGAGAAGCTAAATTTTAAACTTCGTCGCCAACTTTTGCAATTAAACTTTGCAATGCACAAATTCGCACCTTTTTCTTTGAAAAATTCATAACCTTTATCATGATAAGAATAAAAACTTGAGGCAGATACCTTTCTCTTCAGAAATGCTACAGCTATATAGTATAAAAATTTCAGAAAAAGTATTAAAATGGAACAGAGTTGTAGCGAGGTAAACGCAAAAAAACGTGATTTCTTTTGTTAAAATTGCGATTTTGACAATGTTCCCCCACATAAAATTCAAAATAAACTTCATTTTCGTTTTCAGCACCCTCGAAAATATAAAGTATGAATAAAATTAGCCATTCATCCCTCTGTGGTCAGTATCTCGAAAACTAAGCGCTTTTTTGAGGGTGTCACGCTCGTGTATAATATCACAAAAATTGTAACGTGATATGAAAAAATAGAAGATACGGCAACAATGTCACAAGTGTTGGTCGGATCGAACGCCAAAATCTACACAGACATAATATTAGGGTGCTTTAATATCCAAGATGTCCCAATCATTAACCTCATTATTTACTTTTAACAAAGTTTTGTTTTTGGATGAATCCGATGACGTATTTATTATTAAAGAATGCAACGTAGAGAGGGAGTCCGAATTTGATTCATTCAAATTAACATCATGCACATAAATTTCCATTGCATCCCACTAATACAATTAATGGCTACCACATCCGTCAATTCGTCAATTGAAATGATGGGATCACTGATCACTCACAAGAAATAAAATGTACAATAGAGAAGGCTAGGAGTGCATTCAACAACATGGCAAACTTTTTAAAAGCCACAACTATAATCTGGAGATAAAAGTAAGGCTCCTACGATGTCTTTTTAAGATTATACTACAGAGTTGAATCATGGACACTCACTGAAGCGATGGAGAAAAAATTTGAAGCCTTCGAGATGTGGCTATACACGCGAATCCTAAGGATATCATGGACGGACAAGATAACCAACGAGACCGTACTACGAAGAGTGGGGTAAGAAACACTCAAAAAAATTTAGTTCGTAATATTGATTAACAGTGATTACTGAATAGTATTTCGTTGTCACAACAATTTAATTTGTTGTTTCAACGAACTTTTAGACATTGACGAATGTATTTGGTTATTGTCACAATGATTGATAATAATTGTGAGAATAACTAGAGTACATTAATCAATAACACTCAATTTATTCAGCCAATAACTTAGTTTCGTATATTTAATAAATACTGTTAATTCTGGCAGCAACTCACGTTCTTGATTTCGTAGATGACAAGCAATTACCTTGGTTTATCGTGACAACGTACAGATTTCATTAAAACAATGTACAAATGTACGAATGCATTAATCAATCTACTACTGCATTTAATACCCACAATTAATGCGTTCATTGTGACAATAATCGTAGTTGTTGAGACAATAAATGTTTTGCCATTTGAAAGTTAACGGCTTTTCCTTATCGTGATACCCCTAGCTCCTCTGTGTTACCGAAGTGCCGAATAATAATTGCATTTCGTTTTCAAGTGTAGTCCGTAGTAGATGGAAGTTTTTGTGTGTCTATTATCGTGAAATTTCGGTCGAATTCTTTTTAAATGTATTAATTTTTTTCGAATCCTGAGAAAACTAATTATTATTTTTGAAAATTTAAATGCAAAATAAAATATTACAGTATTATTGAGGGTCTGAAGTCTCTGAGAACCTCTATAAAGATTATTTTAATAAGTCACAGGGGTGAAAAAGAAAGAAGATAAGAAAATTTAGTATGATTTTTAATTTCAAATAGGCATACCATTCAACGGAAACTTTTTGTTTATTCTAAGGGACTTTCTGCCCTCGGTAATAATGTAATATTTTATTCTGCGTTTAAATTTTTCAAAAATACTTATTAGTTTTCTCAGAATTCTCAAAAAAGGAATGCGTTTAAAAAGAATTCTATCGAAATTTTGCACCTGCGCTCTCAAAAAGGATTAAAGTGTTATACATTTTTGGAATCACTATTTCAAACGCTTTTAAATAAGCTGTCACCTGACGTACTTTCCCATTAAAAAAAATCAAAGTTACGCCGCGCCTGTCACCTGAAGAGGGATCGTGTAAAGTTCGAAACATTGATGTTATAATATACTTTTATTATTTTAAAAATCGACCTGTCCGAGCGTTTTGCTTATGTGCTAAAAATAAATAAGTTAATAAGGGGGCGGGGGAGTGTAACACTTATTCCAGTACACTGTATAATTGAAATCATATGAAAAATCACACAGTGTAAAGTCCTTTAGGTTAAGGACAAAAAAGGGGGATTCAAAGAATTATTATTAATGAATTAATATCATACATTGGGCTATTGCATTTAGTAATTATTATTAATATAAAATACGTTCATAGTAGGAATGAACGAAACTGGTTGTAAGAATAAATAGAATTGATTGTAAGAAAAACCGTATTTATTGTGGGAATGAACGGAATTAATTGTAACAATAAACGGAAATAATTGTAGAAATAAACGAAATACGTTAGGAGAAATAACACTGTTATTGGCACAACGAATAGTCTTTTCGGTCAATTAACGACGTTGTTGTTTCAATAAATAGTGTTCGTTGACTCAGTGAACAGAATTCGTAATATCAATAAATAGTGTTCGTTGACTCAGTGAACAGAGTTCGTAATACCAATAAAGTGATATTATGGTATACATAATGAATGTTCATCCATTCAATAAACGTCATACATTGGCTCAACGAACCAAAATAATGAATTGATGAACATCGTTTTGTTATCCCAATAAAACCAAGAATTGGACAAATTTTAAGTATTGCGTTTGTTGTCTGAATTAACATTTTTATTGATATTACGTACCTTTTTCGTTGAGTGAAGAGAAGTGAGGTTTACGATTAAAAGGAGAAAGATAGAATATCTCGGACACATAATGAGAAACGGCACTAAATACAGGTTACTGAAAATATTCCTTAGGCAAAGTATTCGGAAAGCGAGGAATAGGGAGAAGAATATGGTTAAAGAACCTGAGGAAATGGTTCATATTTAAAGCATCAGTTAATAAAATAATTATAGCCAGAATTATCGCTAATATTCGAAACGGATAGGCACCAAAAGAAGGTGGGCTAATAGTCTAACATATCCTCAATATGACTGCAAATTTAGAAGCAAAAACAACGTACAGGGTCGGACTTTTAAAAAAATTTATGTAACGGTGCATTTGAGCTCGTTGCAAATGAAAACCGTATGAGCTAAAATTGAACTAATATGCTCTTTTGGTAGGTTAACTATCCAGAACACTTTAGTAAAAAGGAAATTTTTCAAAATTACCGATTCGCAAAATATCATTTTTTTATTTAAATAATGTTCAGAGCACGCCTTCGCCATGAAATTTAAAAAAAAACCCGAATTTGTAAAATATCATTTTTTACTTAAATTAGGAAATCTTATTCGAGTACTTTTCTAATATGTTCGCCAAAACGAAAGCCTTCTAACACTAAATTAAATCTTTTCTATAGTTTTTGCTTCATACAGTATAGCCCGAACAGTACTGCAACTGAAACACAGATTTCTCTTATTAATAATTAAAATTTGTTAAGAATTACTTGGCAGGTCTATACAAGTTAATTTGGGCATGACAGCAGAGTGCAGAAAGAGAAACCTATGTTTCAGTTTCAGTACTGTTTATTTCGGGCTATACTGTATTAGCAGCAATTTTTGTTAAATGTCTTAAGCATTTCTCAAACTCTCAAATATGTCAATTTTACTTAGTAAACCATGACTGCTTAGATTGCCATAAAATTTGTTTGACATTCATAGTTAAATAAGTAAATTTAGTATGGTATAGTTAGACCCAAACCCAGACATCCAAAGTGAAAGTTATCCTCCAACACCAAATTGTTCTATACGGTCCATATAATGTTCAGAAAAAAGTCACACCATTTTGAGCGTCGGGTTTGGGGGGGGAGAGGGGGGAGAAATCTGCAAATTAGTAGTTTTTTAAGTTTTTCGTCAATATTTCTAAAACCAAGCGGTTTAGCATGAACAACCTTCTACACAAAATTGTTCTACATTAAATTTGAAATAAAAAAGGCCCTATACATAACCCTTCTAAAATGAACGGTTCCAAAGTTACGGAGGTAGTATAGTATAATTGGTCCAAAAAAAGGCCTAACCCAGACATCCAAAGTAAAAGTTTTCCTTCAACACCAAATTGTTCTATATGGTTGACATATTGTTCAGTAAGAAGTTAAACCATTTTGAGCGTCCGGTTTGGGGGGGAGATGGGGGAGAAGTCGGTAAATTAGTAGTTTTTTTTTTAAGCTTTTCGTCAATATTTCTAAAACTATGCTTTAGGGTAAGGAATGTTCTATAGAAAAATGGTCTACATAAAATTTAAAACAAAAAAGGTTCTATACATAATTGTTATAAAATCAACGGTTCCAGAGTTACGGAAGGTGAAATGTGGAGGTTTTCGATACTTTTTATATTTACCGACTTCTCCCCCCTCTCCCCCCTAAACCCGACGCTCAAAATGGTGTGACTTTTTTCTGAACATTATGTGGATCATATAGAACAATTTGGTGTTGGAGGATAACTTTCACTTTGGATGTCTGGGTTTTTGGTATAGTTATATCATAAATAATGCCCAAAAAATATAAAAAGTATCGAAAACCTCAACTTTTCACCCTCCGTAACTCTGGAACCGTTGATTTTATAACAATTATGTATAGAACATTTTTTGTTTTAAATTTCATGTAGAACATTTCTGTATATAAAATTGTTTACGCTAAAGCATAGTTTTAGAAATATTGACGAAAAACTTAAAAAAACTACTAATTTACCGGCTTCTCTCCCATCTCCCTCCCAAACCGGACGCTCAAAATGGTGTAACTTTCTACTGAACAATATGTGGACCATATAGAATATTTTGGTGTTGGAAGAAAACTTTTACTTTGGATGTTTGAGTTAGGCCTTTTTTTAAACCAGTTACACTATACTACCTCCGTAACTTTGGAACCATTCATTTTAGAAAGATTATGCAGCCTTTTTTATTTCAAATTTATTGTAGAACAATTTTGTATAGAAGGTTGTTCATGCTAAACCGCATAGTTTTAGAAATGGCGAAAAGCTTAAAAAACTACGAATTTACCGATTTCTCCCCCCTCACCCCCCAAACCAGACGCTCAAAATGGTGTGACTTTTTTCTGGACATTGTGTGGAACATATAGAACAATTTGGTGTTGAAGGATAACTTTCACTTTGGATGTCTGGGTTATGCCATCTTTTGGATCAACTATACTATACTAATTGGTCAGTTCAAAATGCCACCTTTAAGCAAAGAGGACAAAATATTATTAATTAAATATTACCGTGAAAAATATAATTAATTATGGTGCAAGAAAAATTGTAAACGCATTTCCTGAGAAAAATTGGCGTATTGGAACGATAGAGAAGTTCTTAAGACATCTAAGGGAAATCCATGGGTCTATTGAACATAAAAATGGAAGAGGAAGGAAGTGAAGCTCAAGAACTGAAGAAAATATTGCTAGAGTAAGGGTTGTTTTAGGAAATTTGCAACCTGTCAATCTGTTGAAACAAGGAAAATCTCAAAAGAAACTAGGATTTCCCGTACATCAGTTCGAAGAATCATTAAAGAAGATTGCCATCTTAAAGTATTTATAAAGTTTACGATCAAAGACTTACTGTCAATGTAAGAGGAAAATGATTAGAAATATGTAATTTGCTACTAAGAAGATTCCGTTCTCGTAAAGACATTGGAAAAATATGGGTTTGAAATGAAAAAATGTTTTATTTACTGCCTCCTAAAAATATCCAAAATAATAGTATTATAATATAGGGTGTATTTGTATTTACAATTTAAGAGAGAAATTCCTCTACTCTAGAGCATATTGAAAAAATTCATTTCTAAAAAGGTGTAATGGTCTCTGTTGCAATATCCTTGTTGGAAAAATCTCGTCTGATTTTTGTTGATGCCGAGATAAAACTTAATTATTCAGAAACATTTTAAGAACTGATGCTTCGGTCGACCGCCTACAAGATGGACTGACGACTTAAGAAAGCTAAATAAAAACTGGATGAGAGCGACGCAGGATAGATGGGGTTGGAAACGAGGGGAGGAGGCCTATGTTCAGCAGTGGACTTTTGAGGCTGGATAATGATGATATTAGGAAAAAATCTTGTAGCACCTATTATTACCTAAAATTGAAGAAGTATGCAATGATTACATTATCCAGCAAGATGGTACTCCTTCGCACACTTCCCACAATACAAGGATATTCTGGAGTGAAAATTGTCCGGACTACATTAAGCCAGAGATGTGGCCACCTAACAGCCCAGAATTAAATCCAGTTGACTATTCAATTTGGGAAATTTTCGAACATAATTTGTATGACGGACAACAATTTGAAACCATCGAACAGCTCAAAGAAAGAATGCAGTTTGTTTGGAACAATTTTGAACAGGGTGTAATAAATGGGGCTATTAATTTATGGTACAGACGACTTGAAGAAGTTGCAAACAATAATGGTGGCCACATTCATAATATTTTAGTCTAAGATTTAAAATTGTTAAACTGTTTTCATAAATGTGTTATTTGTTAAAATGGTATATTTTCCTAATTTAATAAAAGAATGATATTTTGCGAATCCGGTAATTTTCAAAAATTTCCTTTTTACTAAACTGTTCTGGATAGTTAACCTACCAAAAGAGCATATCAGTTCAATTTTAGCTAAGACAGTTTTCATTTGCAACGAGCTCAAATGCACCGTTACATACATTTTTTTATAAGTCCGACCCTGTATCTTGATTTTGCGTTCAAATTTGCAGTCATGTTGAGGATATGTTAGGCTATTCCATCCATCCAATGGCACTACAGCCCAAATCGAGCCTTGGTTTCCTTCAACAAGCTTCTCCAATCATTTCGATTTACCGCTGTTCTTTTCCATGAACGCGTTCCCAGGAAGTTCCTGGCATCCTCATCGACTTCGTCTTCCCATCTCTTTTTAGGTCTTCCAACAGGTCTTCTTCCCTGCATTCTTGCATTCAGAAATTTTCTGGGGATTCTATTCTCATGCATGCGGACCACGTGCCCTGCCCACCGTAATCTCTGCAGTTTAGTGTATTGTGCTAGAGTTGGTTCGCTATATTGCTCGTATATTTCTCTATTATACCTAATTCGCCAGTTGTTATTTTCACTTATTGGGCCCGGTATCCTACGTAACACTTTTCTTTCAAACACATCTAATGCATTGACAGATTTCTGTGTCACCACCCATGTTTCGCAGCCATAACTTGCTATGGGCCTGATTATTGTTTTATATGTTAGGCTATTAGCCCTGCAAAAATAAATTAAATCGCCCAAAAAAACAAAAAAGTTATTTTCAACTAAAAAATGTACTCCTTTATTTCGGCCCACAGTGTAGAAACTGTGTCATATGGAGGCGGTTCTGGTATATTTTGGGCAGGCATTTCCATGGATGGAAAAGCCGAGCTGGATTTCGTACCTGGTGGAGGACGTGAATGAGTTTTAAAGGCAGATCGTTACATCAGAGATATTTTGGAGAAACACGCTGTCCCTTGCACGGGATAAATTGATGATGTCTTTATTTTAATGCACGGTAATGCACGGTAACGCACTGAATGAACTGAATGAAGGGAATATTTTAAAGAAGGGAATATTGTAAGATTTGTGAAACGTCAAAGACTGTCATGGCTGGGTCATGTTCAGTGACAAGAAGATACGAAAGCGACAAAGAAGATATTACAGTGGAAGCCGATAGGATGGCGAAAAAAAGAAGACCCAGACCCAGATATGGTTGGATGACGTGAAAGACGACCTGAAAACCATGAATATAAGACAATGGAGGAGAAAAGCACAAGACAGATCTGAATGGAAGGACATAGCCAGACAGGTAAAGACCCATCCAGGGTTATGATGCCAAAAGAAGAAGAAGAAGAAAAAGAAGAATGCACGATGCCACACCGTACGATTCACCACCACCTATATGACTGAGATTAACATACCTACAATAAATTGGCCTGCGTTGAGTCCGGTAGAGCATGTTTGGGATGAGATTAAACGAAGAGCCCGGGACAGAAATCATGCACCAGGGAGCATAATAATATTGAAAGTTGCGCTTAATAATGAATAGGAAGCAATGCCTGTAAACCTTACAAAGGTTATTGGCTAGCTCAGCCTGGCGTAGGTCCTGTGCTGTGCAACAATAAATCACTTTTCCAAGGATCTAAGGGAGATTAATCAATAAAATTCGAAAGATTTACATTTTCATTTATTGACTCTATTAAATCAATCAGATACACATTATTGCTATTTAAAATACCAAAGAAAGGAAATTGAAGATTATTAACAAAAAGAAAATTGCCAAGGAAACTAATTTGTTCAGTAGCACTTTGCTAACACCTGACTGCAAGAGGGCTACTTATCTTTTGCGTCCGTCGAGGAATCTCCGTTGCCGTCCTCAAGTTTTGGAGGGACTTCGGCGCCACGTAGCCTCTGTTGACTGGAGGTGGAGGTGTTCGGATGCAGGCCCTTATTGTAGTTGCATGGGCACCGTGCAGAACCGCGGCTAGATGGTACTTGTTTCATACAGCATGGGAAAAGGTTCTCCCCAGCGACCCAAATAAGTTGGGAAAAACTTCTTGTTGTAGATAATATTATTTCATGGGTTTTGCTTCTTTCAAGTTTTATTCGGAAGAGAACAAATTATATGAAGGCACTCAAGTGGTTAACATATTGGAGAAAAACTAGTACTGACGAATATTTGATGCTCGCTAATTACAATAAATATTTCGGGTTTCAGAAAATTATTATTTGAAGTACGTTAAGGGAATTGGACAGGAGCTAGAACAAATGAAGTGCTGAACTTAATTTTTGAATAGCGAATGGGAACTTAATTTGAATGGAAAGACTACAGAATGAAATGTTAACTAAAACGAAAAGGCTTGGAACGAAAATTAACTCAAATAAACAAAATAAAGAGAAAATCTATATATGAGAAGTAAAACACAAAGAAAGACAATTGGATAAATTATAGAAAGGAAATGGAACATTGTAACGTTACATGCCTCAAGAGCTAATTAGAAAAGTCATTGGATCGACGCAAAATCGATTGAAAAGTGTACTTAGGAGTAGGGATGTTAATACCAAATTTTGTTATATTGATAACGTCTTTCCTTCGTTCGTTCCAATGATTAATATTAAGGAAACTCTGTTCGTATTGTTTTTATAATCCAGTACTTTTTATCCTCAAAATAATGAAAAAGTAGTTTTTGTAAGTTCGATAATAAAATTTTGATTGCACTTAATATTTTTAATCTAATACTTCTTACATCGAAACATGAGGTGTAATATTGCTTTTGGCTCGATTGTTTTGCACTCAAGTGTAAAACAAAAAAAATATTATCCAAGGCAAAATATTGGCATCCTGTGTTTATTGTTAAGTATAGAGATTAAAAATGGTCATATTTGGCTAAACTTTTATCGAAATAATGAATAGTATTATTAGTTCTGTATCTTTAAGTATATACTGAAGTACCCATACTTTTTATATCCCATCAAGGACAATCAGAACTGTAACAAACCTAATACCACACATTTTTGCAGTAAACCTTGAAAAAGATTATACGATTTATAAACAAAAATCATAATTGTTACCTCTGGAGCCAAACTTTATAGGTCTGGATCCCGCATATGAAAAAAAAGTTGATTAATAGCAAGCTGAAAATTTGTTAATAGCTTAAGGGTGTCTAGTCGGATAAACTTTGATATATGGCAACACTGGAACAGGGGCAGTTTTAATTGTGGAACAGGTTAAAAATTTGGAACGGTCACACCACGAAAACGGCACATTTATTTTGTCCGACAGAACAGACTTACACTCTCCGAACAGAGATTAAACTCTTATGCAAAAATCAGACTGCTATTTATCACCTGTCATAATTCCTGTCATTTGACATATTCTACATGTTCCACTCATTAAAACGCCCATTTGGTGATAAATAGCAGTCTGATTTTTGCATGAGAGTTTAATCTCTGTTTGAAGAGTTTAAGTCTGTTCTGTCGGACAAAATAAATGTGCCGTTTTCGTGGTGTGACCGTTCCAAATTTTTAACCTGTTCCACAATTAAAACTGCCCCTGTTTCAGTGTTCCCATATATCAAAGTTTATCCGACTAGACACCCTTAAGCTATTAACAAATTTTCAGCTTGCTATTAATCAACTTTTTTTTCATACGCGGGATCCAGACCTATTATTTTTACCTCACTAACTGCCAATAATAATTTGTTCAGTAAAATAATTGCTGGATAATTGGAGTGTCTGCTCTGATGGTAAATATAAATATTTCGATGAGGGATTTAAACTAAATTGCTTTTGTGTGGAAATTGGCTGGTACAATTTGCATACATTGTTTATTTCTATTTCTGTTATATTTTCAATGACTGCGTTGGATAAATAATAAATATTGGTCGTTCTATTTTACCAATTATGTAGCTGTGTTCCAATTTTCCATAACACCGCCATTCAGGTTCGTTTAATATTGAATGGAGTTAATCGAAGATTATTGTTTATTTATCAACGATGCAGTTTTATACGAATAATCAGTGTGATATTGAAAATGGAACAATCTTTAAACTTTAAGATAAGATCAGATATTTTTTGAAGATGAACAAAGCTCATAGCTTATAAGGTTATAAGCTTCTTATCTAATAAAAGGCTAGAATGACAGGTCAATTAGTTACAGAAGTTAGAATTAGTTACAGAGTTATCTGAGGAATCATTTCAGGTGGCCTGTAAGAAATTTATTGCGCGCAGAAGCAAGCCTAAACGGATGATTTCCGATAATGGAACCAGTTCGGAATTGAGAGCTCTGAAAGTGTTTTTAGAGCAGCATACTTCAGCGATAAGAGAATCCTTGCTAAAGGATAATATTTCGTGGTCTTTCATATCTCTGTATTCTGCTCATTTTGGCGGATTGTGGGGAAGCTGGGTATAAGAACAGTTAAAGACTCATTTATATAGTCTTGGGAAATACCCACCTAACGTTCGAGGAAATTTATTCGTTGCATCTGTAAATTGATGCCATAATAAATTCCCGAGCCATTCATCCTTTATCGTGCGATCCTAATGATCTTTCCTCATTGACTCCTGCACATTTTCTCATCGAAAGACCACGTACTGCCAATGCAGATCCAGATCTTCGTCATATTCCAGTCAATCGTATCTCGAAATTCCAGCATATCCAGCAGGTTTCTCAGCTCATATGGGAGCGCTCTGGAACAAGGAATACATATGCGAACTACTGAAGCGTACCAAGTGGACTCATGGCGAAGTGACAGAAAATGCGTTAGTGCTTATTAAAGAGGACAATTTGTCTCCATTAAGGCGGAAGTAACGTCGCGTGATTGAACTGATACGCGGCAGCGATGGTGTAGCAAGAGTTTTCAAGATAAAGACAGACAATGGTATTATTACTCGTTCCTTCGCTAAAGTGTGTCCATTGGCCGTTTCGGACTAAGTTAGTTAAGGCATTTGAACAGTTGTTTTAGCGGTATTTGTTGGCAGTGTTTGCCAAGGCGGGGGCCATGTTTATGCCTTCTTATCGCTTATTTTAATTTTAATGCTTTTCCTGATGACGTGGCAACGTGGTATTCTTATACCGATATATTTACATATCCTTATACGAAAGAAGGGCAGTCGTCATCACATCGCCATCTAGTTCAGTCATATAGCGGACAGGGAGTGAAACATCTTCTCATACAAACATTATTAGTGCTTTTCTGTGTCGGATTTTATCAAAAATAGACAGTGAAGTGTAACGGAACTCCTTATATCTTACTGTTAATCATGTGTCTTTAGAGCCAATAAATTCATTTTCTTTTCACATACTTGTTACTTGTATCACTCATAGCCAGCTTATCTTATCGAAGGATATATTTATATCAAGTGTTATATACAATCTTCGAAACCAAACATCGCGTCAAAATCAGTAAATGATAATAAATATTGAGAAACCCCAAGTAACTGGTACCTGCTTTACGGCGCGGTGTCGAAATTTCCTGTAATAAAATTTGACCTTTCGATTACTCCAGATACATGCATACACAAGTTGGTGTCGGAAGTTCGTCCGCCGGTCTCATCTTCGTCTTGGACACTTTAGCTCGATGTTCTTGCCGCAGTTAAAGTGGTTGGTAAATGTTAAGCCTTTGCCCATTACAACTCCGAGATATTTGGCTTCATTGCTCCTCTCGATCTCTGTATCTGTATTGAAGATTTTTGGCCTAATAGTCTAAGAGCTAGTGAACCTTTTGACTAACGGTCGTCCTGTAAGGCTAAAAATTTGTAGAGTGATAATTCATAGCACACCAAAGCTAAAAACCATGACCTGGCAGGCCTCAGCGGTGCACGTGTATCTACCAGGTGAATCGAAAAGTGCAAATTTAGGGGGTAAAATAAACTTTCTCCTGTAAGGTTTAAATTTAAGTATGTGTTTGAGTAAGTCACTTAGAAGAAATGTGTACAATGACAGGCGATTCTGAAGAGCATAAGACCTTGCCAGGCGAGGGGAAAGATTAGGGGTTTTTATTAAAATTATTCTTTTTGCATCGAACAAATTTTTTTTAGGCTTTTTGAATCATTCCAAACAGAAAAGGTCCTTAGTTATTTTTCTCTTAAGTTAATAGTTTTTGTTATATAAGCGATTGAAAATTTTGAAAATTGCGAAATCGGCCATTTTTAACCCAAATCGGACATTTATCTAAAAATTTCAATATTGGCAAGGTACGCAGATATTCCTTAAACATTGATTAATGAAATCCCGAAGAGTTTTTTGCAATAAAATAACGAAAACCGCTTGGTTTTTTTAATTGCTAATCAAGCGGGCGCTACACTGTAGTATAATTGAGGACGTTTGAGCTTGCATAAATTCATTATCTCGAGAATGGGCAAATTTGAAGAGAAATCCTCAGACAGGTCGATTTTTATTTTTGAATTAGGACTTTTTGGTATATATATAATACTAGTGACGTCATCCATCTGGGCGTGATGACGTAATCGATTATTTTTTTAAATAAGAGTAGGTGTTGTGTGATAGCTCATTTGAAAGGTTATTTAATTCTCTATTCAGTAATATAAACATTAACATAATTATTTATACAGGGTGTACAAAAAAAATTTTTTCTTCTATTTGTCAAATTTAATCAAAGTTAATTTAATAAAAAAAATTTTTTTGTACACCCTGTATAAATAATTATGTTATTGTTTATATTAGTGAATAGAGAATTAAATAACCTTTCAAATGAGCTATCACAGAACCCCTACTCTCATTTAAAAAAATCATCGATTACGTCATCACGCTCAGATGGATGACGTCACTAGTATTATATATATGCCAAAAAGTCCTAATTTAAAAATAAAAATCGACCTGTCTGAAGATTGCTCTTGAAATTTGCCAATTCTCGAGATAGTGAATTTATGCCAACTCAAACGTCCTCACTTATACTACAGTGAAGCGTCCGCTTGATTAGCAATTAAAAAACAAAGGGCTTTCCGATATTGTATTGCAAAAAACTCTTTGGGATTTCATCAATCAATGTTTAAAGAATATCTACCTACCTTGGCAACTTTGAGATTTTTAGATAAATATCCGATTTGGGGTTAAAAATGGTCGATTTCGCAATTTTCAAAATTTTCAATCGCTTATATAACAAAAACTATTAACTTAAGAGAAAAATCACCAAAGACCTTTTCTGTTTGGAATGATTCAAAAAACTTAAAAAAAGTTTGTTCGATGCAAAAAAAATAAATTTAGGAAAAACCCCTAATCTTTCCCCTCGCCTGGCAAGGTCTTATGCTCTTCAGAATCGCCTGTCATTTTACACATTTCTTTTAAATGACTTACTCAAACACATACTTAAATTTAAACCTTACAGGAGAAAGTTTATTTTACCCCCTAAATTTGCACTTTTCGATTCACCTGGTAGATACACGTGCACCGCTGAGGCCTGCCAGGTCATGGTTTTTAGCTTTGGTGTGCTATGAATTATCACTCTACAAATTTCTAGCCTTACAGGACGACCGTTAGTCAAAAGGTTCACTAGCTCTTAGACTATAATGTTCGATGCTACCTTTCTCTTTATTTGCATTTTATTATTATTTATTCGATATTTTTGCATTTTCAATTAGACCATTTATTAGTCTCCGTGTTTATTTAGATATCTTTAAATTTTTGTTTCAAAATAACTTTTTGGAATAATATTGATACTCTCATTAAATTCTCGGCTTACAGAATTTAAAAAAACTCATGTTTTTAACAAATAATAAAACAAAAATTATTCAGCTCTCAGACGCCGTACGTGACGTGAACAATGATTGATTCTCTTGTATCGTACAGTTAAGGTATAATATAGGATAGGGAGATAAATGATTCTGCAGTGCCAAAACTGAAATTCCAGAATGAATTTTATTTTCCAAACACTATGATATAGATGATTTTCAAACACGATGAAGAATAAAATAAATTACGAGCTAACAATTATTGTACACAAAGTAAAAATTACATAGGTACTGCTAAATTTGAAAAAATTACAAATTATAAAGACAAAAAACACAAAAACATACAAAAATCCACAAGGAAAAAGTTTTCCTGTAGTTGTCTGTATACCATGTAATACAAAAAACAGTAAATCCTTTATAAAAGTTATATTTAAAATCCCTAAAAAGGGCTACATCACAATCACAGAACTAGTTTTCGACTGGTTTACCAGTCATCATCAGTGCTTACCTAAAATGAATATAACCTGATAAAATAATGCAAAGATTGAAATTTTGACTAGGGTTAAAAAGCTGTCGGTTATATACACGTGAAGTTTACATGCTAACCACCAAGATATAATTTTACAAAAATATGAGGGTCAAAGCCTTATATACAGGCAGCAAGTGACAATGACAATGAGTTGGATGTATACCTCGGAACGTTGACAGGACAGAAATGACAGTTCCACAGGAAGTTGAAAAATTAGCATGTCATATTTAAAGACTGTGGTGTACAGATTGTTGAAATTAGAAATGATGTAACAACACACTCCATTGTGAGAATTATCATTTAAAATTCGGTAAACTAGATTTTGTAGTTAGAAATTGTGTTTACGTATACTGTCAGTGGAGTTAGGCAAACCACATTACACAGATGTATTGACAGCTGTTAGAATTTGTATAAGTTTAAAAAAGGAACTCACAATGGGGGTGACTGAGGTGTAAAAATGTCTTAAATAATCTAGGAGTATGTGTCGTTAAGAAAGTACAAGCTCAAACCTAGGCGACCAATTCTTAAAGACCCTGCAGGCTGCCCGGATCCCTAAGGGTCCAAAAACCAAAACCGTCGTAAGATGATGATAGTAGGGGCTGGGGGGTATGGAGTGTCTGTCAGGGAATAAATGAGAGAAGAACATGAACGGGACCCAGAAAGAAAATTAACTTTTGATATGGTTTTGCTATAGATGAGTGTTATATGTTGGTAATGACAGAATGAGTAGGTAGGGTGAGGATAGTCATATGTTGAAATAAGATGGTAGGTTGTATGTAGACGACGATAGTAGGGGCTGGGGGGGGGGGGCAAAAACATACAGTTACATACTATTAAATACATTTGTAACTTTTTACTCGTCACATCTTTATTAATTTATATTTAAACAATTATTTTATTCCAATTTCTATGGAATTTATTACTTTCTTAACCTTCTGTTTTGGTTTTACTGTATATTTTTAATATAGTTTTACTGTTTTTAATATTCTGTTTTATTTAAAAGATAGCTAATTCAATCAAAAGCATATTAATTTTCTGTACCTCTGTATCACAATTCATTTCAATGACAAGTTGTCTTCCAATCAACTTAATGTCTTTTTAAAATAGAAGTGGGGAATTTTTTTTAATATTTTTTGTGATTACTAAAGTCCAGGTTCACTCTGTTAATCTATACAGTATGGTGCAAATGAAAGGAATAAATTCGATATTTCGTAAACCGGTGACTTTAAGGAAAAATACCGAAACAGGTCGATTTTTATTTTTAAATTATGATATTTTGGCATATGTCATACTACGTCATATATCTGGGCGTGACGACGTAATCGATGATTTTTTAAATGGACATAGGGGTCGTGTGCTAGCTCATTTGCAAGGCCATTTAATTCTCTATTTAGTAATATAAACATTTACATAATTATTTGTGCAGGGTGTCCAAAAACATTTTTTTATTTAACTATTTGACAAAAAAAATGTATGTAATTAGAATAAAATGTTCATATCACAAATAAACATTGCTATTCGATTAAATTCAATGTTCAAGCCAGCTCCCACCAGCCACCTACCTCTTGGAAGTTTGAATATTTTATTTAAGCGAAAAGCAATGTTTATTTGTGATATCAACATTTTTCTCTGATTTCTGACAGCAGTCAAATGTATTTTGAATTAAATAAATTACATACATTCTTCTTTTTTTGTCAAATAATTTAATTTAAGAAATTTTTTTTGGACACCCTGTACAAATAATTATGTAAATGTTTATATTACTAAATAGAGAATTGAATACCCTTTTAAATGAGCTAGCACACGACCTCTATTCTCATTTGAAAAAATTATCGATTACCTCATCACGCCCAGATGGATGACGTCACTAGTATGACATATATGCTAAAATATCATAATTCAAAAATAAAAATTGACCCATTTTGGGATTTTTCCTAAAAGTCGCCGGTTTACGAAATAACGAATTTATTCCTTTCATTTGCACCATACTGTATAATTTAGGCCCTAGTTCTTGTGGGTCTGACGACGCTATATAACTTGTAAATAGCGAAACCGGTCGTCCTATCTTCAGTGGCGGATCCAGAAGTGGGATTACGGGGTCATGACCCCCCCAAACAAAAATAAATATCAATTCAATAAAGGAAAAACAGAGAGCTGCCAAACAAAAAAGAATTTGTGTGTACTTTGTACGCACGTAAGAAGTTATACTTCTATTATATGATTTCAACGAAATTAATATACTTTAAATAGTTTATTTATATTTTATTTAAATATTAAACTGATTTTAATACTTACTACTTCTCAAATTTTTTTTCTAAAACAGTGGAAAAAATTAAAATAATAAACGAATAAAACACACACAAACAAACACATTGAAAAATGCCACAAATGATTTCTGAATAACGTAGGAAAATTTTTTAACTAAATAAGTATTTTAACTATTTAGAATGGGAAAATTTTAGAAAAAAAAAAAAAAAAACTTCAGAACAACATTAAATAAGTATTTTCTGAAAAAAAATTTTATAATAAACTTACAATCATAAAATGTATAAAAAAAATTAAAAAAAAATAAGTTTCCATTGGGGTTCGAAGCCGCTTATCAGCGCAATTAGTATTGAAATTCATTCACCTTAAACATTTATTCACGGAGACCATAATGTGTCATCATGTGCGAAGATCAACTAACTAAACAGATTAAACTTCTGACGGTTCTGAATTTAACCAAATTATTTTGATTTTGAATTGAAATTATTTAGAATTGAAAGAAATATTAGAATACAACAAAACATAGAGTAAGAAAACAATATATTAGGTGAATATTGATAGAAATTTTGATGGTAATCAAATTATGTAAATCAAAGCATTACATACTATTTTAGTAGGTCCTTTTTAAATTTTCCAAATAGCCTAGGTCGGTTTCACCCCTATTCAGCGGTCCCCATAAGCGCGGTCCCCGATTGAGCGGTCTCAATACAGCGGTCCCCGTTTCAGCGGTACCCCGATTCAGCGGTGCCCGATTAAGCGGTCCCCATAAACGCGGTCCCCACTAGAGCGGTCTCAATAAGAAAATAATAATATGACAATGATAAGTAATTGGTTTTATTGTAGGATATTATTTTAGCCTATTCTTGTTTGAAAATATACAGGTAATATCTAAGTATCTGGTATATACCCCAGGTTATAGGGAAAAAAATCATCGATTTCAGGTAAAAATGTTCTACAGGGTTTTCAAAGTTTTAAACGTTAGATGAGGGATAACTGATGATAATTCCGTGAAGACGTACAGCTGCGTTTTTGCTTTTTTTTAAACAATTGCAAAGAATGAAAAAAGCAGTTTTTGACTATAAAACGTTTCTTGTACAGATAATTGCAAAAAACCCTCATTTTTGCAGTAAATTATAAATATTAATAACTTTATTTTTTGCACAATGACGTAAAATTTAATGACTTTAAATTATGTCAATTAATGAGTTATTTAAGTGTGCTAAATTTCAACTAGATCGACCAAATAGTTTATAAGTTATTCAATTTGTTTATCCCAGAGAGCAATTGTTTATACAACTGTTCTTGCCCTACAGTGACTCTGTGAGATATTTAGCAGATCGCAGTCGATTATTTGAGACTTTAATTTTAAGACTTATTAAAAAAATTTTAACATTTTATTGAAATTGTTATTAAAAAAACTGTTTGAAAAAGACCTGACTTTTTAGCTTATAAACAATTAGAATAACTTTTTATGTTCCGTGCTTGTATGTAGGCTCAACGAAAAGCTGATAAAAAAATGCATATAAAAAAGAAAAAATAATTTTATATGTTCCTTTTTTATTGTTAAAACTACTGTCCCCAAGAGGGTCCTGTTTTTACTCATTTTCCTGAACGATGCCTCTCAAACGGCATGCTGCAGAACCAAACGCCGCTGAAACGGGTCGGTGGAATCGAGAACCGCCGAAACGGGGACTGCTGAAATGGGTACCGCTGAACCGGGGACTGCTGAAAACGGTCGGTGGAATCGAGAACCGCTGAAACGGGGACTGTTAAAATGGGGTCTTACCCCTAGGTCCTACCTATGACATTTTTTATTAGGATACTGAGACATTTACAATTATTACGTACCTGTCGCTTTTAAAAACTATTTAAAAAGTCACTACAATATTATAAACTTGCATTTTTCTCTACCATCACAATAAAAACTAATATACACAATATTAATTTGTTTATCCAAAATCTCCATATTGAAAAATAATTATTGACAGATGATTTTAATACCCAATCAGATCCCGTATAACGTTTATACCATACTGTCTGTGTGCGCATGCGCGCAGTATTATGAAATTTTACTCTCAATCGCGCCTAAAGAAGTATAACTTCAAAAAATTTAGGTCCATCCAAAAAATAATTGAAATCCGAGGGGTGGTACGACTAAGTGACCTTGCATCAGAGAAAAGTAATTAATTAAATCAACCTCAAGAGCCATGACCCCCCTCCCAAAATTTCGGGATCCGCCACTGCCTATCTAACTTTTATTGTAATACAACCAATTTAAAATATTGTGAATAGAGGACTTATTTCCCTAACATACATGAATATATGCTCACACCAGCAACCCTCTCATTATTTAAAAACTTAAGTTTAGCAGATGAACAACAGGGTTTCGCACTGGAAGATTGTGTACAGATGCAATATTCGTCATAAAGCAAATTACTGAGAAATCACGAGAGTATAATAGACCAGCATTTCTATGGCTGATTGACTTAAAGAAAGAATTTGATAGAGCGAAAAGGCTATTGGGATAATGGGACAATGGTATGTGGAGCTTTTATATTCAACCACGAGTTATATCAATATTACCAAAAACCATGTGTAACAAATCATACAAAAATACAAAGATTTTTTTTTATTTACAATTTGCTTCAACCACAAAGGGTTATTAGCAATGAACTGTATTGACATCAAATTAAAAAGTTTATATCAAATTTAGTTAATGAGTTCTCTAGTACGTAAAAAATTGAGAGTATAGATGCATTATTTTCACTTAAACAATCTTTAAAAATATAGTTGGTAACTGTTGATGTTGTCGTTCTATAACGTAGAGGGGACAGTCTATTATTATATGTTGCACTTTTAGTTCACTCTCACACACATAACACATCGGAAGGGCTTCTTTCTTTAATATAAAGTCGTGGGTGATCTTCGTATGACCAAGTCGCAATCTGGACATGAGCACTTGATCTCTTCTCTTAGTAGGATGTTTCGACGGCAATACACTTTATTTGATTGTTCTTAATGTAGAGTTTGATTTGTTCTAATTTGTTTGCCATTTTGACATGATCTTGTTCTTAAAATATTGCTTTAGATCAGTATGAACGCAAGTAGTTATGATGTCTGTTAACGGATTCTCACTCGCATTTTTTGCTAATGTGTCAGCTTTATCATTTCCACTTATCTCGCAATGTGAAGGTACCCAGAGGAACTGAACTAATCTTTGATTTTGTTGGCATATCAAGAGTTCCGCCTTAATTAAAAGCAGGACAAGATGTTTGGGGTATACTTGCTTTAACGCTGTTAATGCACTTAGGGAATCGCTAATGATTATTGAGAATTTGATGTCATGTGTGTTAACAAACGTTAATGACTGGAGGATAGCAAAGAGTTCAGCTGAGAATATGGAGGTTTGGGAGGGAGCTGGTAGGAACTGTTATAGTTATCTGTCGTTAAATCAGCTCCTACTCCATTTGCAGATCTGGATACATCGGTAAAAATATGGATGTGATTATTAAAATCACTTAATATCTTTAATAATTTCTGATTGAAGATTTTTGCTGGTGTGTCACATTTCTTGAATGCAGATAGGCCAAAGGTTTCGATGGGAAAATCATCTTATAAAAGTGGATAATAACACCTAGTAAAATGAAGACGTGGATAGACGTAGTGAGAACCGATGCTAAGGAAACATTGAGGGGGAATAACTGAATAAAAGCAGTCAACGAAAGAGGTGCTTGAAAGATAATGCTGGGGGACTCCAGGGCCTAACTTGGGCTATAGCACCATTTGATAAAGAGGGATACACATGATAAGAACCCTCCCTTTAATTTTTTTATTGTTCCTACTCGTTCGCAACTTTTAATAACTTTAATTTTTTACATCGTATCCACTTCTATATTACATGATTAATAATTTATATGGGAAATAAGCCACAATTAAAATGAAAAAAATAATTTTATTAACGTTTCGACGCCCAAATCGGGTGCCGTTGTCAAAATACAAAATATTACTAAAATAAACTAAAGTGTTGTTGCTAAGCAAAAAAATTCTTCTAATAATTTATTTAATCTCACTCATTTATATTGGTAATTCAGACATATATTATACATTTTAAAGTAGAAGACTTTAAAATGATATTGCCAATATTTATGAGTTGCGTTCCTGGGACGACTTACTGAAAGATAGTTCATTCGATTACATGAAATTAACCCCAACTCAAGAATATCCGTCATAAAAAAATATAGCATGTGATATGTCTTTAAAAAGACAACCAAATGCAACGACAGTAAAATTCTCGCGTTAGAGACTTTATAGTAAATCACAAGGGAAAACCAGGAAAAACCCTGTGATACTATCCCGACATCGTAAGTATTTGGTCTTACATTAATTTACTCTCAAAAAATAATACCAAATTCTGACTTGTAACATGTTTAAATTATAAATAATATTAATAATACTAGATATATAAGTAATACTAAAATATAAAATATGTACTAGCTCGATATTATTGACTTACTAATCTTGGTATTTTCTTTCTATTGACTTCCTCTTTCAGTATGGGTAACCACATCCTACTGCATTCTACCGAGGAATTTGCGACACAATTGGTTTCATTTAGCATAATTAGAGCCGCTTCTTTGATTTTTCTCTTTTTACTATCTGATTCTTTCAGGACTATACTTGAATCTCTCCACTGAACTCTATGTTCATTATCCCACGCGTGTTGACATATTTGAGATCTCTCAAATTCTCTATTTTTAATATAAGATTGATGTTCATTTATTCTAACGTCTAATGGTCTTGATGTCTTACCTAAATAAAATTGTTCGCATTCACAAGGTATTTTATAAATGCAATTCTTTGTTCTTTCTTGATCATTGTTAGGTTTAGTTTTAGATAGAATAGATCTCAATGTGTTTGTTGTTTTGAATGTTGTTGAAATGTTGAATTTATTTCCTATTGTTTTAAGTTTCTCGGATAGTCCTTTTATATATGGTATTGATATTTTCCTCGTATTATTTCTGGTGAATGTTGTAGGATCCCGTTCTAAGTTGTTCTGTTCCATTCGATCCAATCTTGACAATTCCTTATTTATAAACGATAAAGGATAATCATTTTTTAATAAAACACATGTTAACAATTGTTTTTCTGCTAAAAAGGAATTTTCGTTAGAACAAGTAATTTTGGCTCTATCATATAAGGATTTAATGATTCCCTTTTTAACGTTGATGTTGTGATTTGACTTGTAATTGAGGAGTAAGTCGTCCCAGGAACGCAACTCATAAATATTGGCAATATCATTTTAAAGTCTTCTACTTTAAAATGTATAATATATGTCTGAATTACCAATATAAATGAGTGAGATTAAATAAATTATTAGAAGAATTTTTTTGCTTAGCAACAACACTTTAGTTTATTTTAGTAATATTTTGTATTTTGACAACGGCACCCGATTTGGGCGTCGAAACGTTAATAAAATTATTTTTTTCATTTTAATTGTGGCTTATTTCCCATATAAATTATTAATCATAAAAATGCCACAAGGAAATAGCTTCAGAACAACATCTATATTACATAATTAAAAAAATCACTTAAACACCTAAACTATTTAGTTAAATTGTCCAAACACGTAATTACTGTATTAGGGAATCTTAATCAGTAGCTTATCTTAAAACAGCTAGCCATAATTACCAAAAAAATTAGAAAGCATTTACTCTAATCACATTAATTAATTTTATAGCCTTCAGTCTCCAAAACGAGAAATTTGTCGTTAGATTTAAATCGTAGACAATAATGACGTAGCGTAGCAAAATGTTCCACTACTTGTAAAATGAACTAATTTTTTCTCACGTGATTAATGACTTCAGTATGATGTCAAGGAAACTATAGTAACAAAATTTATATGATTATTTAGGAACGTCCGTCTGTATTCTTAATCACATGTTGCAATTAAGTTAGTAAAAGTTCAGAATTTTTTTATTAAGGTATAATAAATTCTTAGTTTTAGAAATTTACAAGTTATGGAAAAGTTGTTTTAATTGGAATTACCGTTTTTAACCGTCTTCTTCTTCTTCTAGTGCCGACTGACTCTAATAATGAAGGTTGGCTATAGCCATTGCAAATTCGTCTCTATCTTCTGCTTTTCTTAAGAGCGCTTGCATGTTTAACCCGGTTCAGTCGCGAATGTTTTACAGCCAGGATATGTCAGGATCAGCCATGTCAGGATCAGGATATATCTTTCCTTTTTAAAAGTGGTTGGTAAATGTTAAGCCTTTTCCCATTACAACTCACAGATATTTGGCTTCGTTGCTCCACTCGATCTCTGTATTGAAGATTTATGGCCTAGTGTTCGATGCTTCCTTCTATCGATAAAAGTGGGACAAATGCCAGACGAATGGAAAATCGGCATATTAGAACCTGTTTTAAAAAAAAAGAATGTGTGTGTACTATGTACGCACGTAAGAAGATATTCTTCTATTATATAATAGGTAATTTAAACGAAGTAAATATACTTAAAAGGTTATTTGTATTTTATTTAAAAATCAAACTAACTTTCTTATCTACCACTTTCAAAAAATTTTTATTAAAACAACCAAAAATAAAAAAAAATATGAAACGCCCGGGAATTGAACCCGCAACCTTCCAATCTCAGTGCTAACGCATTTCTAACTACTTCATCGAGGCACTAGAAATAAAAATGTAAGTTTCGGATATAATTACACAACACGGCGATATATAGTGTAAAAATGTTATGCTTACATAATATTTTATTAATCCAAAAACACAAGAATTATAATAAATAATACATTTCCTAAAACCATTAATATATTCTTTTAATGACTTATTTGCACGGTTACAGATACATACATACCTATCTTGAAAAATTAGCAATGAACGTCAGAACTACATCCTGTCAGTGTGCGCAGGCGCGCGGTAAATGTACAATTTTACCCTCAATCGATTCGCCGCTAAAGAAGAATATCTTCAAAAACTAGAAAGATATACTACTAAACTACGATAAACTATAGGACCATAATGGCATAAAACTACTTAGTATGGTGGTGCTGTGTACCTACGTTTATGTGAATTGCGATATATTTTCATTTAATAGTAATTTATCGTACCCTGTCCCTTCTAACATATTTTTAAGTTTTAGACGATTTTTATTCAATCTGCTTTTCTCTGTGCTTCACCCTCTGTACTCTCTTTGTTCCCACCTCCTATCTGTATATATTATACCTCCTTATTAAAAATATGTTCACTAAAAAGTACTTATATACTTATATATAAACTGAAAACATTTAATTCGTCATAACTATTATACAATTACATAAAAACTGCAATTTAATTTACCATGTCCCTGAAATTGAAAAGGAGTGACCTACTGCAATAAACTTTTAATGGTTTCTTTTGTTGCACTGCATTATTTAAATAAAAATCACACGGTTTTGGTAATCACTTTAAAATACAGATTGTATGTAGTAAAAAACCTTTTTCATAAAATTCGTAAGAATTTTCCATAGTGATTATTCGTAAACTAACGAGTGAAACGCAAAATTCAAATGAACCTCAACATGTGTACATTTGCGTTGTGTATTATACTGTTTTCAAATTTGTATATTCAAATATTGTTTGATTTTTTCAATAAAAGTGATTATAAAGAAGTGTAACAGTATAATACACAACGCAAATGTACACATGTTGAGGTTCATTTGAATTTTGCGTTTCACTCATTAGTTTACGAATAATCTCTGTGGAAAATTCTTACGAATTTTATGAAAAAGGTTTTTTTACTACATCTGTATTTTAAAGTGATTACTAAAACCGTGTGATTTTTATTTAAATAATGCAGTGCAACAAAAGAAACCATTAAAAGTTTATTGCAGTAGGTACACTCCTTTTCAATTTCAGGGACATGGTAAATTAAATTGCAGTTTTTATGTAATTGTATAATAGTTATGACGAATTAAATGTTTTCAGTTTATATATAAGTATATAAGTACTTTTTAGTGAACATATTTTTAATAAGGAGGTATAATATATACAGATAGGAGGTGGGAACAAAGAGAGTACAGAGGGTGAAGCACAGAGAAAAGCAGATTGAATAAAAATCGTCTAAAACTTAAAAATATGTTAGAAGGGGCAGGGTACGATAAATTACTATTAAATGAAAATATATCGCAATTCACATAAACGTAGGTACACAGCACCACCATACTAAGTAGTTTTATGCCATTATGGTCCTATAGTTTATCGTAGTTTAGTAGTATATCTTACTAGTTTTTGAAGATATTCTTCTTTAGCGGCGAATCGATTGAGGGTAAAATTGTACATTTACCGCGCGCCTGCGCACACTGACAGGATGTAGTTCTGACGTTCATTGCTAATTTTTCAAGATAGGTATGTATGTATCTGTAACCGTGCAAATAAGTCATTAAAAGAATATATTAATGGTTTTAGGAAATGTATTATTTATTATAATTCTTGTGTTTTTGGATTAATAAAATATTATGTAAGCATAACATTTTTACACTATATATCGCCGTGTTGTGTAATTATATCCGAAACTTACATTTTTATTTCTAGTGCCTCGATGAAGTAGTTAGAAATGCGTTAGCACTGAGATTGGAAGGTTGCGGGTTCAATTCCCGGGCGTTTCATATTTTTTTTTATTTTTGGTTGTTTTAATAAAAATTTTTTGAAAGTGGTAGATAAGAAAGTTAGTTTGATTTTTAAATAAAATACAAATAACCTTTTAAGTATATTTACTTCGTTTAAATTACCTATTATATAATAGAAGAATATCTTCTTACGTGCGTACATAGTACACACACATTCTTTTTTTTTAAAACAGGTTCTAATATGCCGATTTTCCATTCGTCTGGCATTTGTCCCACTTTTATCGATAGAAGGAAGCATCGAACACTAGGCCATAAATCTTCAATACAGAGATCGAGTGGAGCAACGAAGCCAAATATCTGTGAGTTGTAATGGGAAAAGGCTTAACATTTACCAACCACTTTTAAAAAGGAAAGATATATTAAGACAAGATTAAATTGACTTAGTGGTATACTAAGTAAAAACATTCAGTATGTGCTAAGGTGCTACGTGTTTTCGATACGCAATATAAACTTAAAAGCTGGCATTGAAGAACACATCAATATAAGCTAGTCATTTGAAATGTGATGTTACAGGAGGATGCTTAGATCAGCATGGACACAGAACAAAACGAACAGGGAAGTATTGCGATAAACAAAATAAAAATAAGAAAGTTACAATATCTGGGACACGTAATGTCGGGACAGCGATATGAAATGCTTAGACTGATAATAAAGGAAAAGATTTACTGAAAAATATGATGAATAAGTAAAAATAGAAATTTAAAATAGAGTAATCTCGAACTTCGTATTCATATTGTAAGAAAATTATTGTATACAACTTTCTGTGGCAAATTGATTTGATTCCGTGCCATTTCCTTTCACATACAACTTGAAACTTACGTTGTAAGTCATTCCACATCAAATTTAAAACGAAATTCAATTATTTTCCGGCTAAAGGTTGAATGCGAGACACTGCACTATATTGAATCTAACATAATTACAAATCCAGAGCATTTCTAACCGGTCCAGCATGCCGTAAATTTGAATATTTTATGCAGAAAAGCGGATTCGCGGTATTTTCCTCTTCATTTGTACATTCGCATTCACGGAGGTTTTTGTGGGCCAAGGTAACCTCAGTTCAAGGGCGGCGCAAACTACAAATGTCTGGCATGGCGGTTATACGTACCTGCATCATATATTTTTATTACTCTTTTTCAAGGGTTAAGCCTCTAAAGCATCATAGTCATAAAGCGGTCAGAGTGTATGTATGTACTAATAAAAACGGAACCATGTTTGTACTAATACTTTACTCGATGGAGAATAAGTTTGTTAAATATTAATGAACAACTACTATAAAGGGGTAGCTTACCCTGACCTGCGTCATTTTGATGTTCATTTATAGGTGATATTTCATATTTCATTCCTGCTGAATTTAAAAATTGCAACTCATTTTTCTCATCAGATCAAATTTATCTACTATTTTAAGTTTAGAAAAGTCAAATCATCGAAATAAATTAAACAGCATAAGAAGTATCATTGTGGTAGTTTTTTGAAAATAGACTTATAGACGGAGAGATAGAGCCGAAAAATCATCGTCATAAGTAATATGGAGTTTTTCCTGTGAAATGTGTCTATTTTATATTGACAATTATGACCCCTTTCAGGCTGACACCTCAGTGGATACAGGAAGTAGCAATAAGGGATGAAAGGGGAAAGTTAGTGCAGTCATTAAAGGTTTTCACCTCCTATTTTGTTAAACCTCCATCGATTTGCATGAAAATTGGTGACTAGTTAGAGCATACCTCAAGAAACAAAACTGATTTGGTGCCACTTGCACTTTTACCCTGGTGGTGAATACCACCCTTTCCCGCGAGTGAAAACTATTTTATTAAAAATAACCCCACAAATCGATAGAGGGACAAAGTTTAAGTAAAATTTGTTATATCATGTTATTAAAATAAATCAATACTTTTTGAGTTATTAAAGATCAAAGATTTGACTATTTAATAGCATATGCGTGAAGTTACGGATGATAAAAAAACATGTTAATTAATTGTATGTTAGTAAAATATTATTTCGATATTTAATTGAATTTTTTTTCTTTCGTTATAAACTGAATATGTCCAGAAACTGGGGGTGTCCAATAATGGGTACATTTGACATATTCGAATACACTTTTGCTAAATTTATAATATCGAAATAATATAAAAATAATATTTTAGTAACATACAATTAACTAATATGTTCGTTTTATCATCCGTAACTTCACGCATGTGCTCTTAAGCAGACAAATCTTTGATCTTTAATAACACAAAAAATATTGATTTATTTTAATAACATGATATAACAAATTTTACGTATAATTTGTCCCTCTATCGATTTGTGGGGTTATTTTTAATAAAATCCTTTTCACCCACGAGAAGGGGTGGTATCCACCCCCAGGGTAAAAGTGCAAGTTGGCACCAAATCATTTTTATTTCCTGATGTATGTTCTAACTAGTCACCAATTTTCATGCAAAGCTATGGAGGTTTAACAAAATAGGAGATGAAAACCTTTAAAGATTACACTAACTTTCCCCCTTCATCCCTTATTGCTACTTCCTGTATCCACTGAGGTGTCAGCCTGAAAGGGGTCATAATTATCAATATACAATAGACACATTTCACATGCCAAACTCCATATTACTTATGACGATAATTTTTCGGCTCTAGCTCTTAGACTATTAGATTTTAAAATAATATACAAATTCGCTATTCATTTCAAAGTTACCTTTCTATTTGTTTTTATTCGTTAACAAAAATTATTGTTGCAAACACTTTGTGACGTGGTTTTCACTTGTAACGTCCATCTTAAGACACCAGCAATAGTCTGCAAGCATATTCGTACCGCCTGCTCTTCACTATAATCCTCGAACTGTTCAGAGAAGTAGTCCAAATATGAGCATGAGTGAGATGAAAGTGCATCTTTATATACAGGGTGAGTCATGAGGAACTGTACATACTCCTACCTCGTATAGAGGCTCCTATGGGGAATAACAAATGACCATTAAAAAGTGTCTGCTCCCATTGTTTAATAATATACAGGGCGAGTTTCGCATTTTGACAGAAATCTGTATTCGTCATAATTTTTGAACGGTCAGATCGATGTGTCTCTTATTTTGGCCAATCGTTACACTATTACCACCTAATGAACTAATTTATTTAAACTAGAAAAAAATCAGGTCCGGCTTTAAGAAAATTAGTTCGTTTGGGTCTTAGAAAAAATTTCACCCTGTATAGGCTTTTTGAAAACTCTAATATGAATTTTACAAATTAGACAAATAGGCAATTAAAATGGCATATTTATTTTTTCCGCGCACAATTACTTAATTTTTTTATAAAAAAATCAAACTTCACTATGAATTAAAAGTTTGTTAAAGTGAACCATAGATTAAAAAAAATAACTTTTATTACAAAAATTAATTTTTTTGCACAAGTAAGTAATTTATGTTACCATCCAATCAACTGATTTATTCAAACTAGAGAAAAATCAGGTCCGGATTTAAAAAATTATTTCGTTTTGGTCTTAGAAAAATATTTCACCCGGTATACGCTTTTTGAAAACTCTAATATGAATTTTACAAATAAGACAAACAGGCAATTAAAATGGCATATATATTTTTTCCCCACACAATTACTTAATTTTTTATTAAAAAATCAAATTTGTCAAAATCGGAATTTTAACCCAAAAATGAAAAAAAAATGAACTCACGGTTTAACTCGCTACAACTCTGTTCCATTTTAATATTTTTTTTCTGAAATTTTTACAGCACATACCTCTTACCATTGTGAAGACTATGAAAATTGTTGTAGACTTTCAGTCTTCTTCTTGTAAAAGTTGCAAACTTGTAAATCGCAAAAATTAGGTGGAAAAATTTAAAATTTATCAATTTGATCACGTCTATGTTAAACTGTAGAGTCCAAAAGAAGTGTTGGAAGTTGAAAGTGTGGGAAGTTTTAGATCTAGACGTGTTATAAAAAAAAATGGTAAAACTTTTAATTTTAAGAAAAACGTTGTTTTTGTAAATTAACTTTTGTAAAAAAAGTTAATTTTTTTAAATCTATGCAAAAACTTTGCCAAACTTTTTATGCATAGTCAAATTTGATTTTTTTAATAAAAAAATAAGTAATCGTGTGGGGAAAAAATGAATATGCCATTTTAATTGCCTATTTGTCTTATTTGTAAAATTCATATTAGAGTTTTCAAAAAACGTATACAAGGTGAAATTTTTTCTAAGACCCAAACAAACTAATTTTTTAAATCCGGGCCTGATTTTTTTCCAATTTGAATAAATCAGTTGATTGGGTGATAACATAAATTAAATATTTGTTCAAAAAAAATTCATTTCTGTAATAAAAGTTATTTTTTTTTAAATCTATGGTTCACTTTACCAAACTTTTAATTATTCATAGTCAAATTTGATTTTCTTTTATAAAAAATTAAGTAATCGTGTGGGGAAAAAATAAATATGCCATTTTAATTGCCTATTTGTCTAATTTGTAAAAATCATATTAGAGTTTTCAAAAAGCGTATACAGGGTGAAATTTTTTCTAAGACCAAAACAAACTTATTTTTTAAATCCGGCTCTGATTTTTTTCTTGTTTGAATAAATCAGTTGATTGGTGGCAACATAAATTAAATATTTGTTCAAAAATTTTGGTAATAATTTTGGTAATAAAAGTTAATTTTGTTAAATCTATGGTTCACTTTACCAAACTTTTAATTCATAATCAAATTTGATTTTTTTATAAAAAATTAAGTAATCGCGTGGGGAAAAAATAAATATGTCATTTTAATTGCCTATTTGTCTAATTTGTAAAATTCATATTATAGTTTTCAAAAAGCGTATACAGGGTGAAATTTTTTGTAAGACCCAAACGGACTAATTTTTTTGAAGCCGGACCTGATTTTTTTCTAGTTGAATAAATCAGTTGATTAGGTGGCAATAGTCTAACGATTGACCAAAATAAGAGACACATCGATCTGACCGTTCAAAAATTATGACGAATACAAACTTCTGTCAAAATGCGAAACTCGCCCTGTATATTATTAAACAATGGGAGCAGACACTTTTTAATGGTCATTTGTTATTCCCCATAGGGGCCTCTATACGAGGTAGGAGTATGTACAGTTCCTCATAACTCACCCTGTACATACGTGCACCAAGTGCATTGAAGTTCTGAAGGAGTTCTTCTCAAGTATACTCATAGTCCTGGTTCCTACAGGTGCTCAGCAAGTTTTTAATAATAAACTTCAATGAAAGCCAATCATTTCTCTTTTCTTTTTTTTTGTCTGCATACATTCATGTAATTCAGAGACCATCAAAAATGCCTGTCTTTAGCTTGGCTTCACTTGACTAGCCTGGCTTCGAGGGTGATGCCCAACATTGGAGGACCCAAATCCGAGAGGAGGAGGGCCTTGCACGGTGTTGTGCAGTCGATCGTCCTCTATGCAGCCCCAGTCTGGAGTGAGGCGGTAGGGATACGGGCCTACAGGGGGCTCATTACACGAGTGGACAAAACAAGTCTGCTGCGAGTGGCATGCGCCTACAGGACTGTGTCTGCCGCAGCCTTGTGGGCCATCACTGGATGTGTTCCGCTGCATGTGTTGGTAGTAGAAAGAAAAGAACTGTATGAGAGAAGAGACCTTGAGCTTACTATGGCCGAGAGAAGACAGGAAAGAGAAAGGTCAATTGAAAGATGGCAGCAAGAATGGAACAACATGGAGCATGTGGCACAGTGGACAAAGATCTTGCTTCCTAACTTAAAAGATTGGATGGACTGTGATCACAGGCGACTGGACTATTTCCTGACGCAGGTGCTCACAGGACACGGGTGTTTTAGAGCCTACCTCTCTAGGTTTGGAAAGGCTGACACTGACGAATGTCTATACTGCAGACACCCGGACACTGTTACACATACCATGCTAGAGTGCAACAGATGGATAGTAGAAAGAAATAGAATGGAAAGAGAGACAGGTGTGAATTTTTTGACTGTGCGAGAAATGATTGAGAGAATGATTGAAAATAAAACTGGTTGGACTAGCATACACAACTATATCCGTGTAGTGATCAACAAGAAAGAAGAGGAGGAAAAACAGCTGTACCAACGATAGGAGTGAGAGGGAAATATATGGCGAGTAGAAGGCAGAGGGAATAAGTTTTGACGAGAGGCGAATAAGTGAGATATATTGTATGAGACAGACTGTGGGAAAGAAGCTCTAATAAAAAAAAGCCCAATCTTGGGACCAAAAAAAGGGGGAACGGGGAAAATGAAGGGCCTCCTTGCTTACAGTCTGTGGATAAATGAAGGTAAAGTGCTTCGGAAGCGATGTCGACCTTGCAGCGGCCATTCCGTTTTCGGAGCGCTGGATGACAGAGAAGGGGCTGGTTTAGCAGGTAGGCATTCGGCGTAGCCTCGGCGACGAGAGAGCGTTTTAAAGCACCTCGGGAACTATCGCTGGTACTACGAAGAATGAATCCTGCACTAAGGTCAGTCAGGCGGCGTTCTGGACTAAGGTGTCTTTTGAAGATTCCAGACCTCCCCTCTTTAAAGACGAAAAAAAAAACAAGCTTGGCTTCACTAACAAGTACGTGGGAATTTCGCTCTCAGAAAAGCAAAAGCTCTACTTTCTTTGGGAATTGCTTTGACACAATTTTTCATGAGGCCAAGCTTTATATAAAGAGTTTTGACAACTCTTCACATTCTACTGGTTTCAGACTACTAGTTTGCTATCCTATACAGGTCCTATCTGCTTACAGGTCCTGACAATTTTTGGTCTTTTCAACATCTTGATTCCATGCTGCTCTATTCAGTAATTTCTTGGTCTGCGAATTATGAAGGCATTATATCGTAATAACCGTATTCTTAAGGGAATTCTTAGAGCTATGTTGGTTAATACCTTTTGCATCTTATTAAATGACGTCATGGCTTGCCAAATTCTGCTTTTGAATTCCTGAGATGGTGTTGGTCCATTCTCTTGGGACCATTATGAAGACAACTGGCGTTGTTCTCGTGTGAGAGTAACTAAATATCCAAAAGAAGAAGTGCCCATTCCAAGGTGTGATATAATTGTTTTAATTTTATTTCGATATCTCTATATATAATTGTGTAAAATCTACGCTAATTAATTTTAGAACGTTGTTTCCAACTGACCTTGTTATTACTGCAAACGATTTAGACCTCAGCTTTTTGAAAGCCCCAAAAAAACGGTTCTTGCCAGTGTTACTTTGGCTAGAGAAGACATCATCTAGCCTCAAAATTAAACTAACCGTCTGTAAATATCTAATAAGATCATTAATAACTTATGGAGTAGAAACGTGGTCACGTACACAGAAGGACCGAGAACTGCTTAAGCGCTTTGAGCGAAAAACCCTAAGAAAAACATCTTCTTCTTCTTCTTCGTCTAGCCATTCACTTCCACATCTGAACATAAGCCTCTTCAATTCTTCCTTTCCATTGCTTTTTGTTGTACGCCAATTTTTCCCGGCAGTTCGTTTCAGATCATCTGTCCATCTCATAGGAGGTCTGCCTCTGGGTCTTTTGTGTTGGTATGGTCTCCAGGGTAGAATTCTTCTGTACCATTTGTCTAGATCGCTCCTAGCTACATGTCCAGCGTATTCTCATTTCAATTTTAATGATTTTTGTACCACATCGGTGACACTGGTTTTCTGTCTTATCCATGTCTTCCTGTTCTTAAGTGATATGCCAAGCATTGCTCTTTCCATCGCGTGTTGAGTGACTCTGAGCATGTTCATATTTTTTTTGTGATTGTCCATGTTTGTGCCACGTATGTTAATATCGGAATAACGCATGCATCAAAAACTTTAGATCTAAGATGTAGTTGAATGTGCTGATTTCTGAGTATATAGTTCAGTTTGCCAAATGCTGTCCATGCTAAGTTTCTTCTTCTTCTTTTTATTTCTTCCGTTTGAATTTCCCTATTTAGTATCTTTTTGGCCTAAGTATAATATATTCTTCAACTTTTTCTATAACTTTGTCGATTATTATTGTCACGGTTTCTTCTGAGTGCATCACTTTTGTTTTGTTTAAATTCATTTCAGTCCTATTTTAGAAGATTCTGTGTGTAGTTCTGAAAGCATGGTTTGCAGTTTTTGTCGGTCAGTAGCTATCAGGATTATGTCATTCGCAAATCGTAGATTACTGAGGTAGCGGCCATTGATGTTTATTCCCTTATATTTCCAATTTAGATTTTTAAAAACGTCCTCCAAAACTAAGGTGAACAGTTTGGGTGATAGAGTGTCTCCATGTTTGACTCCTCTGTTTAATGCTACAGGGTTCGTGTATTCATTTTCATCTAGGTAGTATGTAGTTGTAGCTTGGTTCATAGTTTCTTTTAATAAGTTAATATATAATTCTACAATTTTGCATTGCGTTTATATAAGAAAAATATGGAGATATAAAAAAAGCTAGGTTTCTGGCGCATTTGTTGCAACTTTGAGTTGTATAGTAGTTTTGGGGAACCTGACGTAAAAATCATTAAGAAAGAAGGTGCAACATTCATAAAAGGAGACCCAGACTTAGGTATCAAGACTAATTAGGTGACGATTTAAAATCTAATGGGAGTCAGAGCATGAAGAATAGTTGCCAGAGGTAGGAGTGAATAGACAATTATTATAAAGAAGGCACAAGGTTTTGGCTCATGACTAGCTGTGATGCCAATGATGACGTTTAAAGACCATGAATTACGTACAATGTACATATAAATATTATCTTATAAGATTATAATTTAAGTATAAATTGTCATGTTTGGGATTTTAAAAGTAAAATTTTCTTTAGTTTTACTTTTTCAAATGTAAAAATGATCTGGATTAAGGTAAGGCCTTAATATAAAAAATTGTAAAAAATATGTAAAAGAACTTCCCAACCAATGACTTACTATTAACGCTGATAATATAAATAATGGTACAGTTTCAACAAATATTACCACTATAATAATAAATATATGGTTGATGTTACTCACCGAAAACTGGAACAAGGATGTATGACCCAATGACCTGCAGCCTTTTGCCTGATCCGTTCCTTCATTAAAGCCTTTTTTGAGCCGAACAATTTCATAGCTAACTTGTTGTCGGTGGGTTGAAAGAGGGCCTGCAGTTGGTTCTTGATAAAACTTTGTTTGCCCGCTTCTGCGGAGCCCAGTGGTGTGGGTCCGGGCTCCTCTTTCGGAGTGCCATAAAGGGACACATCGTCGAAGTGCACCTGCAAACATAAAAGTCACTGATATCGTACTTTCCTAAACAACTTAAAAACAAATGTCAAGATTATTGTTTTAAGATATCGAGTATCAACATGAACTACCCAAAATAATAGTCAATGCCATGGATACTGAGGGAGGCAATTATTTGACTAAAACTAAAAAAGATAAGTCTAATAAAACATCAATTTCAAAATATGAAGGTAAATCATGAAGATCTTGATAAATTGGAACAAGAATTTTCGACAAAATAAAATACTGCCCAATATAAAACACTCATATACCACGTAATCTCTATGAACATAAGATACAGCATCCATATACAAATATATGAATTGGCAGGAAACTCTAATGGCAAAGAAACAGAGATATTTGACGAAGATTTAGTAATAGCAATAAAGTAAAAGAATACGAGGTAGATCGAGAACAAGTTGAAGAGAAAGAATAGACAAAGAGGTGAGATAGAAGATAACCATAGAACGACTGGGCAAAGTGGCGATTGGAAGTCGCTAATCGGGTCGCTAATCGGGGGGCACATGAGGTCGTAAGAAGGTAAGAAAAAGCGTTCATGGTGAGAGTTACGTTACTCACTTTGGATTGAGTGCCAGAAACGTGCAGAAGAAGGACTATAAACATTCAATGTAGAATGCTGCATGCTATAAAGTTGGCAAAGAACAGGAAAGCTGTTAGCTCTGATAGGATACCGACAGGGCAGATATATTAAAACCTATTAACGAAGAAAATTTTAAAATAATATTGTTCAAGCTTTTCAATCATGTGTACTTAAGTGGTGAATGCATAACTTAGGCAACCATTACCAAAATAACTAAGTCCGCAACACTGTAACGACTTATTTCTTATTTGTATTATATTCTATAACTTATTTCTACATATAGTCCGTCCGCTATAACTTTTCCCATGCGGTATGATTCATTTTCAATCAAATTAAGTCAAAACATAAATTGAAACGAACGTCGATGTGTATATACTATTGTGTTTCAAATTATCAATCAAAGATAGAAAAAAAAATTATTTTTTATATAACACGGGCACATAAATTTGATCCACCCTGTATATTGATTTGTAAATATTAATTAGAAGTTAGCGAGCATGTAAGTGGGTTTCTCTTTTAATGAGTTTTTCGATGAAGATTTAAAGACTTTTGTGAATAATTAAAGTGAAAGAAAGGTTTATTTAGGATTATAATGTAAAAAGATTGTTTATTACGGGAAAGGTAGAATCTACAGGTAGCGGTAATTATTAGTTCCTAGAAAATTAAGGTAAAGAAAGTTTGGAATTTTAATCTCTTTTTTGTTTAACCCCGAGTAAATTTTGTAGAATTTCCCGAAAGTAATTTATTATGATGGTAGGAATATGTTTTGGAAAGTATGAGTGGGTTTTCGAATGAAAAAAAGAATGGGGAAGAGAAATGTTTCTGATTGGCTTGGAAATTTGGAATGGGGAAAGTTTTGTTTTGAATGTTGAGATAGTTTTGGAAAGAGGAAGGCATTATGTGATTGGCATCGCTGAAGAGCAGTAAACGTTTTCGTGGATAGTTAGAAAGCAAGTACCAGTGGTTGTTTGATAGTGGAGGATAGAGCTGAAAAGTGGAACGAGAGACAGATCAAATTGAGACGAAATACCTCTTTGATTCTGTATTATTTTGAGAAGGAGAGGAGAGAATTTTTGGAGTTGTTTGAATCGAGTACTGGTTAAAAGAGGCCTGGCTCGTTGTTTTTGTTGGAGAATTGGTGCTGGTGTGCTGCTAGATTGAAACTTGAGAACGGAGAGGGCTTTGATGGGTAGCCTAACATAGTCAACAAGGGAGAGCTGTTTTGGGTCAAGAGAAGACGTCAGAGTGAGTGAAGCAAAAGGTCAGTCAATTTATGTGAAAGATATTTTCATGTTCGGAAACTAAAATTTTGAGTAAAAGCATATGAATTAAGATTTCAATATTTCAAAACTTAAATAGGAAGTATAAGTAATTTTGCGAATACCTAAATTTGTTTGTTTAGCTTGTTTTATCAAAGTCATCGGGAACAAACCGATAAATTGTTATTTGAACTAGAATAAATTTAAGTGGTAAAAATTTCATTCGGACAGCTGTGTCCACAGGTTTTAATTTGATCAATTTTTAGAGTATTGATTTTGATAATAAAAGACAATTCTGTATGCTTATTTTATGTTTCTATTTAATTCTTTTTCCTAATATTTTTTCCCGATTAGAACCAACTAAGAGATACTGAAATCACGAGAGAAGATAAGTATAACATAAGATAATTTAGATATTTTTTTTGTATTATAAAAAGGCACCCTGAGATTTTTTTTTAATTTTTTTTTTGTATGATTTGTGACAATTAGATAATTGATTAAATAATTAATTGGAGTAATCAAATAAAGACTAATTGATATAAAAGTAGTAAAAAGTAGATCATAACAATACATTTTGTATACTGTATACTATAATATACTACACACATCGGCGTACGTTTCACTTTCTGTTTTGACTTAATTTGATTGAAAATAAATCGTATCGCATGGGAAAAGTTATAGTGGACGGACTATATATAATTAATCAATATTAAACTAAGGAATAAGTGTGAGTGTGAACAAGATCAAGATGAAACGTAATTTGGATTTAAAAAAGGATTGGGAACTAGATAAGCATTTTTTGCACTGAATATGTTTCTACAGAAATATCGTAATCAACGTAGATATGCCTTTTGCCTTTTTGACTGATTACTGAAGGCATTCAATACTGAAGGCAATATAGCCCAGTAAATGAACAGGAAATTCGGCGATACCGTGTAATTTTCAGGGGCAACTTCGAATTGCATGAAAATTTGGATTTAGGTTCTACTTACCATCCACTTCAAAGTTGAAATTGTGCCGTTGGTTGCTTTCACTTGGGGGGTGACAGTCACCCCTCCTCGGGGGTGAAAAACATACGTTCAAGATAAGATCGAAAATGGATAAATTGACTGATTTTAAGCAACTTTTGTTCTATAGAGTTTTTTACGTAAGTCAATACTTTTCGAGTTATTTGCCATTGAAAATGTTGATTTTTCGACAAAAAAAAAAACTACGTTTTCAGAAGGTTTTTCGCAAATAACTCAAAAAGTAAATATTTTATCGAAAAAAATAATCTTAGCAAGAATGTAGCTTATAAAAAACCCAAAAAAATGGTGTATCAGTAAAGTCTATCAATCAAATAAAAACATAGTTGTAGCTCATGAAAAATACGTTCTTATTCGTCTTATTCCAAATCGAATATTTCCAAGGTGAAATCACCGAAAAATTAAGCACTTTTCGGGAAAAGCCCATTTAAACTTTTTTAAAGTGTTTATAAAAAGCTTTGTTTTATGCTAATAAAAGTTTTAGCATTAAAAATAAGCGAGTTACGCTCAAAATAAAGTTGGCCCTCTTTTTTTTTGTAAATATTGAAATGAAATTAATCGCTACCGCTTTACAAACAATTTACTTACCTATCTATTTTTTATATGATCTGTCAGTCTCACCGGTTTAAAGTGTTTATTTTTGAAAGGGTTATAATTGAGAAAGCTTGAATGGGTCACTAATCACGAGTGTATGCAAATTTTGAACAGCGATATCTTAACCAATTTTTGTCTTACAAAGAAACAAAATGAAACTAGCATATTTATAATAGCAAAACCTACATTTTTTTACTCTTTAAGATTTTTCTTATCACTAATACTTTTTAAGTTATTTTGAAAAAAATGAAATTTTTCAAAAATTTTTAGAAATTTTTTTTTTACTATAAAACCAAATGTTTTCTTCAAAAATAGGCACTTTAAACCAATTAAATTTACAGATCATATAAACAATACACATACAGTTAAAATAGATGGTAAAGCCAAACGATTAATTTCAGTTAACCTTTTTTCGATAATTTAAAAATGTTAATAAGGTTTTCCCGAAAAACGCTTCTTTCTTCGGTGATTTCGCGTTGAATTATTCGATTTGGAATTAGACGAATAAGAACGTATTTTTCATGAGCTACAGATTTGCTTCTGCTCAATTTGTAGACTTTACTAGTACACCATTTTTTTCGTTTTTTTATAGGCTACACTTTTGATAAAAATATTTATTTCGATAAAATATCTACTTTTTGAGTTATTTGGGGAAAACGGTCTAAAAACGTAGTTTTTTTGTCGAAAAATCAACATTTTAAATCGCGAATAACTCGAAAAATATTGACTTACGTAAAAAACTTTATAGAACAAAAGGTGCTCAAAATAAGTCAATTTATCCATTTCCGGCCTTATTTTAAACACGCGTTTTTCAACCCCCGAGAAGGGGTAAATGTCACCCCCAAGTAAAAGCAACCAACGGCACAAATTCAACTTTGAAGTGGAGGGTAAGTAGAACCTAAATCCAAATTTTCATGTAATTCGGAGTTGCCCCGGGAAATTACACTCCAAAACGGTCATTTATTGGGCTAATAATGACAATTTATCTAAATATTTTTAAAATATTTAGAATATTCAGATTCGGAGATATTCAGAAAATATTAAAAACCAAACAAAAATAAGGGCCATGATAGAAATAGCAAGCAAGGACCTTAGGTTAGATGCAATAAAATCCATATTTGGATGAAGATTTTTGAATTTGGATATTTGGATTCTTTACTACATATCTTCTTCTTCTACTTTCTTATTAGGTAATTCTGCCTGTCTCTGTGTTTCTGCTTCCTTGGAATGCGTCTTCATGTTATATTGTCATTCCCTCTTTTCCGTGATTTGACCACACTTCTTCTACCCGACAGCAATTGTTCTCTTGCTATCTTGACTACCCTATCTTCTGTCATTTCGCTCATATTATTGTTTAATTGCCTCTTCCTATATAGTATCCAGTCGCCTATTTTCTCAACTTTGTATACTGTTGTCCTCATTTCGTCACTTATTTTTCGATCTCTCAGTGTATTTCCTGTGATTCTTTTCAGTCTTTGCATTCCGGTTGTCTCTGGTAGCCTTTTTTGTTTTGGATATAATACATCAGATCTCGTTTCAGTCTTTGATGTCATTATTGACTTTATAGACGTTGTAAATTCTTATCTTAGTTTATATCCAAATGGTTTTGTTTTTATATATATAAATTCGGGTTCAAAACGTCCTCCGACGTTGTCCGATGCCTTGTTGCCAATATCTTCTATCATTGCAGTTTTCATCTTCTAATCCTCGTACACTCATTGATCGTCTTACTCCCTGTATCCATTTCGTTCTTGGCCTTCCTCTTTTTCTGTTTTCTGTAGGTATCCATTTCATAATTTTCTTTGGCAGTTTTTCTTCCCCCATTCTCTGAACATGTCCGTACCACGTTAATTGTTTCTTCTCAATGCATTCTACAACCGTTTCCTGTAAATTCATTCTTCGTTTTACTTCCTCATTTCTAACCCGGTCCAATCTCGATGTTCTACTTGCTCTTCTTAGGGCGTCCATCTCAGTAGCTTCTATTTTTCGTTTTTGGTGTTCCTTTATTCTCCATGTTTCGGATCCTTATACCAATGTGCTCTTAATCATGGTGTTGTATATTCGCATTTTTCTTTGTTTCCCTATCTCGGTACTCCACAAAATTCCGTTCAATGATTTAATTATCGTTCTTGCTTTATTTATTCTGCTCTTAATTTCTGCATCGTCAGTACCGTCCTTGTTGAAATTAATGCCCAAATAATTATATTGATCACAGCTAGTTATTTTCTGATTATTGTCCAATATCATATCAGTTGAATCCTCACCTAGGCATAAATATTGTGTTTTTTCTACATTCATCTGCAATCCTCACTTTCGTATTATTCCTTCAATTTGCGAGTCATATATTCCAAATCTTCTTTATCGTTTGCACATATTACCTGATCGTCTGCAAACTGAAGGGTGTACATGCAGGTGTTGTCGTCGATTTGGATGCCCATTCCAGTGCATTTTCGTTTCCATATTGTAAGGGCTTTGGCGACATAAATCTTAAACAGAGTCGGTGATATGCAACATCCTTGTCGTAGACCTTTGTTGACTGTAAACAAATCTGTTATTTTGTTTCCTAATTTTACTGCAAATTTCATGTCACTGTATAAATTTTGGACAGCTTTTATGAGAGTAAAGTTAATGTTTGAGTTTTGCAGTACTTCCCAAATTTTGGTATCGGTATGTTGTCATATGCTTTTTGCAAATCAGGAAAAACTAGGTGTATTGGTCTATTCCGTTCTAATTTTTTTTCGATAATTTGTTTTAACGAAAATACATTATCCGTACAGGACCTTCCAGCTCTAAACCCGCATTGTTCTTCTTCTTCGTATCCTGAGTATTCTTGTTCAATCAGTTCTCTTAAAATTTTTGTATATACCCTGCTTATTGTATTTGTTACTGATATTCCGCGATAATTGCTACATTTTAGTTTATTGCCCTTTTTATGAATCGATGGTTTTGTTTTTCCATATTGTATTGTTTAGCCATTCTGGTGCTATATTGGTTTTTGTATTTTGTTTTTTAACTTCTGCTTCTACATAATTTTAACTGAGCTGGATAGAGTGATACCTAAATAGGTAATTTCCATAATATATTCAATTTTGGATCCACCATGGGTACGTTGTAGTGTAATATTTAGTTTATGATCTGTGCTAATTGATCTATCATCATTGTCCCACAATAAATTAATAACTCATTTAATATTCCGTCCTTCCTGTAGCTCTTCTGTTTTTTTTATTTTCTTCATGCTTCCCCCCCTTCGACTGTGCTTATTTTGGTTTTTTCTTTAGATATAATTTCCGGTCCTTTTGGTTCTGATGGGGTCGGTTGTTCTTCTGAGTACAGTCTTCTTAAGTAATATATCCACGTGTTTGTCTCTATGTCTTTAACTTCTACAATTTTCCTCATTTCCTGTCTCTCTTTGCTTATTAATCTTCACATTTCCTTTTGTAATCCGTAGAAGGCATGTTTCAGATCTTTTGAGAAGCGTTCTCAGTGTTTTTTTTATGTGTTTCTACCAAGCCTTGGTAGAATTGTCGGCATCCCTAATTGCATTTCTCCACACAATTCTATCTTGGGTCATATCAATGTTAATCCCCTTTACCAACATGGCCTGCCTCATCGTCTCCCCCAGGTCTTCTTTGGTCTTCCTCTCCTGCTCCTTCCAAGGATCTGCACTTCAGCTATTCTTCGTATTGGGTGATTAACGTCTCGACGCTGAACACGACCAAACCATCGTAACCTATGCTCTCTCATTTTGGCATCAATTGGTGCCACACCTAGACTTCCCCTAATATACTCATTTCTAATTTTATCCTTCTTTGTCACTCCACTCATCCGTCTAAGCATTCTCATTTCCGCCATATGCATTCGTTGTTCCTCTTTCTTTTTCACTGCCCAACATTGAGTTCCGTACATCATAGCCGGTTTTATGGCTGTTTTATAGAATTTTCCCTTCAGCTTCATTGGAATTTTTCTGTCACACAACACACCACTCGCTTCTTTCCACTTCATCCATCCAGCCCTAATTCTACTGCATGCATCTGCATATATTTCTCCATTACTCTGTAATACCGATCCTACGTACTTAAAACTATTGCTTTTCACAATCATTTTACCAACCAAAGATACCATTTTATTTGTAGTATCTCCATCTTTAACTGAACATTCCAAATACTCTGTTTTTGTCCTACTAAGTTTTAAACCTTTTTTCTCCAGAGCTTGTCTCCACTGTTCCAGTTTTTGTTCTAAGTCTCTTTCACTATTTCCTGTTAACACTATATCATCAGCATACATTAGGCACCATGGAATGCTACCCTGTAGTTTCGCTGTTATCTGGTCCAAAACTAATGAGAATAAATAAGGACTAGGCACCGAGCTTTATTACTTTCACCTGAAATTTGTCAGTCTCTCCCACACCTGTCCTAACACTAGTCGTTACTCCCTCATAAATATCTCTCACAATGTTTACATATTCGCCAGGGACTCCTTTCTTATTGAGTGCCCACCACAGAATCTCTCGAGGAACTCTATCATATTATGCTTTCTCAAGATCAATGAATACCATATTATGAGCGTTGGTCTCTTTATTCCTGTATTTTTTCATCAGTTGCTTTACAATGAAAATTGCATCTGTTGTTGATCAACCCTGCATAAAGCCAAATTGATTATCGGATATTTCGGTGTTTCTTCGCGTATCCGTCTATCAATTACTCTCTCCCATACTTTCATGGTGTGGCTAAGTAGTTTTATAGCCCTGTATTTTGTACATTGTTGTTGTTTATTTGAGTTTATATGACTGCGGACACTAAATCCATTCGCCATTGTACATTGTTGTATGTCTCCCTTATTTTTGTAGATAGGTACTAATATACTGCTTCTCCATTCGTCTGGTATTTGCCCAACTTCCATAATTCTATTAAATAGACCTGCTAGCCTACTTATTCCTGTCTCTCCCAATGCTCTCCATACTTTCCCAGGAATATCATCTGGTCCGACTCCTTTTCCTTTCTTTATTTTTTTAAGCGCTTGAGTCACTTCCTCGTTTGTTATTCTGGTAACCATTGCTGTTACTGTCTCCGTTAACTCCACAGGCTGTCTGTCAAATTCTTCATTTAATAAACTGTCAAAATACTTTCTCGATCTCTTTTTGACATTCTTTTCGTGAATTAGTATTATGTATTTTTATTTCTTTGTATTATTTTTATAGTTACTTACAGAATCGTAGAGTCTTCTTCCTTAGCTCTTATTTCTTTTCGTATTCTGCTGTATACCATCATAATTTCGAGTATCTATTTTATGTCATACCTAATATAGTGTTCTTTTAGCTAACAATTTAATCGTAAATAAAAAATATGTTTTAAAAGACTTGTTGACCGGTTTGTACCCTATTTCCCCCAAATAGGCGGTCAATACAACGAACTGTAATAAATTTCAGAGTGCAGTATATACTCAATGTAAAGTTGGAAGCCTTGAAAAGGAGAATACAAGCAATAAACTGACTTTACTGGAAACTACAGTGTAGATATTCCCTATAAACATAAAATTGAAACAATAAAAATACCCCGAAGCAGTAAAGTACGTAACTCGCCTTTGAACTTTTAGATTAGAAAAGTACAATAACGTTTGGTATTGGACTTATACAAATGAATAAATTATTAAGAAACGTCGAGTGCAATAATATACCTTCTACCACAAATTTAACAAAAATATACTATAGGAGTATAGTTTTATTCCTTTGTGTTCATCTTCGCTTTGTAGAATCTTTACAATAAGAGATAAGCTTTTATAAACTTTTTAAATCGAAAGATAACAAGGTATAGTCCAGGGTAATAAGGTTTTTTCCATGACACTCGAGCAGCCAGGGTACTGAAGCGTTTTTTCAACAGGTAATACCTATAAGAGCAAATTGTAACTATTTCCTGCGTAGGATCTGGCGGCCATTTTTATTTATAAACAATTTAGTGTCAAAAAATGGCATTTTTGAAGTTATACTTCTTTACCGGCGATATGAGGGTGAATTTTTATATGTTAAAACCTATGATCCCGGCGTATGCGCATTATAACTTTGTTCTGATTAGATGTTCAAATGACATGTCAAAAATTATTCAATATGGCGGCTGTGGCACAGCTGTAGTTAGATTATTTATGGTTGTTGCGTTTTAAAATTTGTGTGAAAAGAAACAACAAACAAAAGTTAGTTAATAGTTATACTGCCTTTTTAAATAGTTTTCATATACCTATATTTTTGGACTTTTGGACTATTTTGGACAAGGAAAACTCATTCTAATTTGGTAAGTAGTTTTTATTATAATCATATTGTAATTATACATTTGGATTAGGTTGAAATACATACATTTACTTTCTCAAGGATGGGGATTTTAGAGAGAAATCCCAAATTAGGTCCGATTTTTATTTTTAAATTATGATTTTTTGGAGTAGATTTATTTATCTAGTAGGTATGTAATGCTTTGATTTACATACTTAATTTGATTACCAACAAAAGTTCTACCAATCTTCATCTAATATATTGTTTTCTTACTGTTTTGTTATATTTTAATATTTTCTTCCACAAAATTTAAACTACATAATTTAATTATATTCAAAACAACTGACAAACAGTAAAACGTCCAGTTACCCTATTTTTCCACATGACAAATGATGTGGAATTGGACGAGTGAGTCTAGGCTTCGATTACGAATCAAAGCGATCCGAAATTCACGGGTTCGATTCCCGATGCAAGTTTTTATTTTTTTATGCATTTTATGATTGTAAGTATATTTGTTATATAATTTTTTTTTTTTTCAGAAAATGCGTATTTAAAATTTTTGACAACAATTATTATCGTTCAGAAATAATTTTTTCTTTGTGGCATTTTTCAATGATTTGTGTGCGTTTTATTCTTTTATTTTTTTTAAATTTTTGGTATTGTCTTAAAAATCACATAATATGTAGTAGAAGTATAACTTCTTACGTGCGTACAAAGTACACACACATTCTTTTTTCCTTTTTTTTTCAAATCAATGGAAAACAGTGACACTTGTGGTTTTTTTAGTATAAATATCTTTGAGATTATGGAAAAAGCTTTAAAATGAAGTATTACAAAGTTTGATATGCTCATTTATTGTTAATATAATTGCGAAAAAATGTCGGAATTGCAAAAAAAATTAATTTCGCAATATCTATTGTAAAAATTAGTGTACAGCCTTGAAATTTTTGTCATGTAAGGGTTCTTTAGTGCTTAATATGTGATAAAAATTTCAAAGCGGTTTATTCAGTTGTTTAAATTTTATTCAAATTGTTTTTCCCAGAGAGCATTTTTTTTGCAATAACATAAGTCGTAAAAAAATGACGTTAGAACCATTCCACAGGTGTCAAATGAAAGAGCATGAGCTATATTTTCAACTTGGTTTAAAAAAAGCGAATAAAAAATGCATTTATTAGTAATAAATAATTATGCAAGAGTATCGTAAATCTTTCCTTATAAACTTTTTATTTTGTTATATGAGAAATTATATATATTTATTACAATTTTTTATCAATTATGATATAGATAACATTACTTGGTAGTTGTGCACTTAAAACAGGGTGAAAAAGTTAATTTTTTTGGTAAAAGTTATTCAAAAACTTTATAAGGAAAGATTTACGATACTTTTGCATAATTATTTATTACTAATAAATGCATTTTTTATTTGCTTTCCTTAAACCAAGTTGAAAATATAGCTTATGCTCTTTCATTTGACACCTGTGGAATGGTTCTAACATCATTTTTTTCTGACATGTTATTGCAAAAAAAATGCTCTCTGGGAAAAACAATTTGAATAAAATTTAAACAATTGAATGAATCGCTTTGAAATTTTTATCACATATTAAGCACCAAAGAACCCTCATTTGACAAAAATTTCAAATCTGTACACTAATTTTTATAGCAGTTATTGCGAAAATAATTTTTTTTTGCAATTCCGACCTTTTTTCGCAATTATATTAACAATAAATGAGTATATCAAACTTTGTAATATGTCATTTTAAAGCTTTTTTCATAATCTCAAAGATAGTTGACCTAAAAAATCATAAGTTCCACTGTTTTCCATTGATTTGAAAAAAAAGGGAAAACTGCCATTTTTTGGCAGTTAATTGTTTATAAATAAAAATGGCCGCCAGATCCTACGTAGTAAATAGTTACAATTTGCTCTTATAGGTATTACCTGTTGAAAAAACGCTTCAGTACCCTGGCTGCTCGAGTGTCACGAACAGGGTATATTTTTGTCTTATTACCCTGGCCTAGTAGGTGAATTTAAACTTTGATAAAGACAAGACTTTGAGACAAATAGATATTTAGCATTAAAAATTAATTTATTGCTTTCGACTTCTACGGCCTATATTCAACGTACCTATTACTTGCATTGCAACTGAGATGCTATTTTCACTTTTATTTCCGCTCAGGTGTTGGCAAACAGTTTTGTAGAAGTTATGAAAATAGAGATCTTTAACCAAGAATCTTTTTAGATTTTCCAAAAAACATTCTTCAGTTTGGACCACTCAATTTAACTAGAAATTGGAAATATGAAAGAAAATCAAGTATATTCAAATGGGAAATAAGCCACAGTTTTACCTAAAAATCATTTTATTAACGTTTCGACGCCCAAGTCGGGTGTCGTTGTCAAAATACAAAATAATACTAAATAAACAAAAATGTTGTTGCTTAGTAAAAAATTCTTCTAATTTATTTAATCTCACTTATTTATACCGGCAATTCAGACACGTATTATACATTTTAAAGTAGACGACTTTAAAATGATATTGCCAATATTGATGAGCTGCGTTCCTGGGACGACTTTACTAAAAGATAGTTCATTCGATTACATGAAATCAATCCCAACTCAATAATATCCGCCACAAAAAATAATAGCATGTGATCTGTCTTTAAAAAGACAACCAAATGCAACGGTGGCACTGAAATTCTCGCGTTAGAGATTCCATAGTAAATCACGAGGGAAAACCAGGAAAAACCTCGTGATACTATCCCGACATCATAAGTATTTGGGTTTACATTTAGTTTACTCTCAAAACTAATACCAAATTCTGACTTGATATTTTAAATTTTAAATAATACTAAAATACTAAATATGTACTAACTCGATATGTTACTGATTTACTAATTGTGGTATTTTCTTTCTATTGACTTCCTCCTTTAATATGGGTAACCACATCCTACTGCATTCTACCGAGGAATTTGCGACACAATTGGTTTCATTTAGCATAATTAGAGCCGCTTCTTTGATTTTTCTCTTTTTACTCTCTGCTTCTTTTAGGACTATACTTGAATCTCTCCACTGAACTCTATGTTCATTATCCCATGCGTGTTGACATATTTGAGATCTATCAAATTCTCTATTTTTTATATAAGACTGATGTTCATTTACTCTAACGTCTAATGGTCTTGACGTTTCACCTATATAAAATTGTTCGCATTCACAAGGTATTTTTTAAATACAATTCTTTGTTCTTTCTTGTTCACTGTTAGGTTTAGTTTTAGATAGAATATATCTCAATGTTTTATTAAATAACATAAATAACATCTGTTTTATTAAAAAATGATTATCCCATATCGTTTATAAATAAGAAATTGTCAAGATTGGATCGAATGGAACAGAACAACTTAGAACGGGATCCTACAACATTCACAAGAAATAATACGAGGAAAATATCAATACTATATGTAAAAGGACTATCCGAGAAACTTAGAACAATAGGAAATAAATTCAACATATCAACAACATTCAAAACAACAAACACATTGAGATCTATTCTATCTAAAACTAAACCTAACAGTGAACAAGAAAGAACAAAGAATTGTATTTATAAAATACCTTGTGAATGCGAACAATTTTATATAGGTGAAACGTCAAGACCATTAGACGTTAGAGTAAATGAACATCAGTCTTATATAAAAAATAGAGAATTTGATAGATCTCAAATATGTCAACACGCATGGGATAATGAACATAGAATTCAGTGGAGAGATTCAAGTATAGTCCTAAAAGAAGCAGATAGTAAAAAGAGAAAAATAAAGAAGCGGCTCTAATTATGCTAAATGAAACCAATTGTGTCGCAAATTCCTCGGTAGAATGCAGTAGGATGTGGTTACCCATATTAAAGGAGGAAGTCAATAGAAAGAAAATACCACAATTAGTAAATCAGTAACATATCGAGTTAGTACATATTTAGTATTTTAGTATTATTTAAAATTTAAAATATCAAGTCAGAATTTGGTATTAGTTTTGAGAGTAAACTAAATGTAAACCCAAATACTTACGATGTCGGGATAGTATCACGAGGTTTTTCCTGGTTTTCCCTCGTGATTTACTATGGAATCTCTAACGCGAGAATTTCAGTGCCACCGTTGCATTTGGTTGTTTTTTAAAGACAGATCACATGCTATGATTTTTTGTGGCAGATATTCTTGAGTTTGGATTGATTTCATGTAATCGAATGAACTATCTTTTAGTAAAGTCGTCCCAGGAACGCAACTCATCAATATTGGCAATATCATTTTAAAGTCGTCTACTTTAAAATGTATAATACGTGTCTGAATTGCCGGTATAAATGAGTCAGATTAAATAAATTATTAGAAGAATTTTTTACTAAGCAACAACATTTTTGTTTATTTAGTATTATTTTGTATTTTGACAACGACACCCGACTTGGGCGTCGAAACGTTAATAAAATCATTTTTAGGTAAAATTGTGGCTTATTTCCCATTTGAATATACTTGATTATAAAAATGCCACAAGAAAATAGCTTCAGAACAACATTATGAAAGAAAATGGTATCCTCCAAATAGTGCAGTCACTGAAGATGGATATGAGCTATTACCTCCGATTTCGTTGAGCCTCCATGATTTGCATGAAAATTGGTGAGTGATTAGAGGATATCTCAAGGGATAAAGGTGACATGGTGCCATCTTGCGCTTTTACCCTGGGGATGGATGCCACCCCTTCTCGGGGGTGAAAATTATTTTATTAAAAATAACCCCATAATACGATAGGGGAACAAATTCTAAGCAAAATTTGCTATATAAAGTTATTAAAATAAATCAAAATGCTTTGAGTTATTAAAGATCAAAGATTTTAATTTTTCTTGAAAAAAATGCATGTTTTTAACCAATTTTTCATAAATAACTCAAAAACTGTAAGTTTTTACAAAAAAGTTATTATTACCACAATTAAAGCTAATAAAATATTAAACAAACTACTTATTAGAAAAACCTTTTAGTGGTAACTAAAAGTGAGTTATAGGTAATTAATGCCTGGTTGCACCAACAGATCTTAAGCTCCAGCTTAGCTAAGCTCTGCTTATAGATAGGACCACCGGAAGTATCAGCTACTTTGCACCATAATTTTGGATTCTTACCTTGTTATCAAGTATATCTATTATTATATTATGATATTCCTATTATATTTTATTGTAATTATATTACATTAATTCTTATGATATTCTCGACTTAAACCTAAGATCTGTTGCTGCAACCAGGCATAAATGTATATTTTTTCGGTGAGTATTCAGGCTTAATAATGGGAAAATTATAGTCGAATAGATAGAAGCGGATTTTGTGCGTGATAAGTAATATGGAAAAACTATACGGGGATATGTTGAATTAGTTGTCTACATGACTTTCCCCAACGACCGGAAACCAGAGTGGGGGACGAGGGTAGTTATAAGGGGTCAAAGTCGAGGTTTTTATTATTTTTTTGTGACGCTGCCAGGACGCTGTGATCTTGTGAACGCTGAAATCTCCAGGGGTGGTACGCTGCGTGGCCGACAAACGGGTGGGGGTAGGGGTGAACATAAAAAATATAAGGGTTTTTTGCGACGTTGGTGATTTAGATAGTGCACCAAAATTTGGGAATAAGTAGGCCATGACATAACTAAAATCCCCAAAGCCGGAAACCATAGTGAGGGACGAGGGTAGTTATAAGGGGGCAAAGTCGCGGTTTTTATTATTTTTTTTTGTGACGCTCATGATCGAAATAGTACATCAAAACTTGGGAATAAGTAGGTCATGACGTAACAAAATAAAATCCCCAGGGGAAGAACGCTGCGTGGCCGACAAAGGGGTATGGGCAGGGGTGAATATAAAAATTATAAGGGATTTTTTGTGACGTTCGTGATCGAGATAGTAAACCAAAATTTGGGAGTAAGTAGATTATAACGTAACTAAGCAAAACCTCCAGTGGCGGAAACCAAAGTTGGGGATGAGGGTAATTTTAAGGGATCAAAGTCGCAGTTTGTATTATTTTTTTTTGTGACGCAGCACAACATTTGTCCCCCACGCAGCATTCCGCCCTGGAGATTTTACTTAGTAATGTCATGATCTACTTATTCCCAAATTTTGGAGCACTATCTCAATCACGAACGTCGCAAAAAAACCCTTCTATTTTTTATATTCACCCCTACCCCACCCCTTTGTCGGTAATGCAGCGTTCCGCCCCTAGATATTTTACTTAGTTACGTCATGACAAACTTATTCCCAAATTTTGGTGCACTATCTCGATCATGAGCGTCACAAAAAAATAATAAAAACCACGACTTTGACCCCTTATAACTACCCTCGTCCTCCACTCTGGTTTCCGGCCGTTAGGGAAAGTCATGTACCCAACTAATTCAACATATCTCCGTATAGTTTTTCCATATTACTTGTCTACTTATTAAATTAAACATCTGTCAAAATACTCAGAAATATATATCAAATGAGCCCCCAAACAAGTTGATAGTTTTCAAAATTTATGTTCCAAAAATTTTTTAAAATTTATCTTTTAAAAATTTTTCCAGAAAATGTTATTGTTTTTTTTTTAATAACTCCGTTAATTTTTACGATATCAGGTTCAACTAAAAATCATTTGGAAACTAATTCCAAGGGCTATTAAACCACGTTGAATTTAACCTTTTAAACCCCTGACTTTTTTAAAAATAAAAGTGTAAACGGCCCCGATTACATGGTTTTCGCAGCAAAATTTAAGCTTTAAACGTTTCTATCTCGCTTATTTTTTACCCTACAGAAATAGTAAAACAGGTAAAATATTTGATACAGACAAAACTAAAATTTGGTTATACACTGGCGAGCAAAAAATTTAGGTCACTAGATGAATTATTTGATGCCTCGGATTTCCTAAACCTGTTGCCCGACTTGAATGATTTTTTTAGTATGTTATAGCTTTATTTTTTAAGAATCTTAATGTGTTAATATTGTTGCTAGACAGGTAAATGTCATTTTATACCGGGTGTAACAATCATACTGTGTTTTTCTTAAAGTTCGGAACACTCTGTGGAATACTATAGCATAGACAAAATATTGAAATTATAACTCAATTGTAGCCTTAGGCTTTCTTAACATTTTCTTTTTGATTCATTTGCTTATTTCAGTTGCATGTCTCAATCGGTTTTAGAGCAACAAATAAACCGTCAGTTTTTAATAAAAAATTCAACATCCCGTGTCACGGAAATTAAGCATTTGTGGACATATCTTTATAAAGCAATCGGTCATTAATTTTTCATGCAGAATTACCCATTAAAGTTTGTCGCCCTTATTTAGAAACACCCTGTATTGATGAAGAACATGGCTAGTTGTTAAAGTACCTAACTTTTTTATTATCCAACATAAGCAAATCAATCAAAAAAGAAAATGTTAAGAAAGCCTAAGGCTACAATTGAGTTCTAATTTCAATATTTTATCTATGCTATAATATTCCACAGAGTGTTCCGAACTTTAAGGAAAAACACAGTATGATTGTTACACCCGGTATAAAATGACATTTACCTGTCTAGCAACAATATTAACACATTAAGATTCTTAAATAATAAAGCTATAACATACTAAAAAAATCATTCAAATCGGACAACAGGTTTAGGAAATCCGAGGCATCAAATAATTCATCTAGTGACCTAAATTTTTTGCTCGCCAGTGGATATCATTTTTTACGTATATTGAGTATTTTTGGAGTTATTAACTAACTTTTAAATTAATAACTTTTTTGTAAAAGCTTGAGTTATACGTGAAAACAGCATGCAATTTTTTTACGAAAAAATGAAATTTTTAATATTTTATAACTTAAAAAGCATTGATTTATGTTAATAACTTTATATAACAAATTTTGCTTAGAATTTGTCCCTCTATCGATTTATAATAAAATCGATTTATCGTATTTATAATAAAATTATGTTCACCCCCGAGAAGGGGTGGCATCCACCCCAAGGGTAAAAGCGCAAGTTGAGATCATGTCACCTTTGTTCCTAGAGGTATCCTCTAACTACTCATAAATTTTCATGAAAATCGATGGAGGTTCAACGAAATCGGAGGTGAAAACCTTCAGTGACTGCACTAAAAGTACCGTATTCAAAGGGATATGAATCATATTCCGTACCGTATTCAATGATCAATACATTATAGTAAATAAGGAAATTTTACAAGATAAAATTTGTCACTATTTTGAGTAATGTTTATTGTTCTACGATTTACAAAAGATTTTTGGGATCGTAAATGAAAATAGTCTATAATACCTACTCTATAGCATCGAAGAGATAACTTTGAATTATTTTTTTTCTCTGATTCTGGCCTTGGTTTAGAACTAGAACCTTTAGCCACGTAATTGTATAGCTTATCACTAACTCAGGTGTAATGTGTAGTGTGTGTGTGTGTTGAGTAAGTGTCTTGTTACTTTGCAAAGTCGACGTCATTGTCTTTGCAAAGAGACGCTAATTGTATCCGAACGTCTGCGGTCCCTCCGGTGAGTACCGCAGACTTTGAATTATATCAGCTATACGCAGATCAATATGAACCAGGGCACCAACACAATCCGTTATTTCAATTATAGATTTGAACAGTCACACAAAAATAGATGCTTGAAAATAGATGCTACAAACGGGTAACTAAGAAGGAACTAAACTACGCATGGAAAATGGAAAGAGAAGTATTCTTAGGATAACCGTGCCGGAAAAAAAATAAAGCAATGACGCTTTGCGACAGATGAACATAGACAAACAGTAATAAAATCAAAATATAGATGGTTATGGCATGTAGCTTTGATGTTAAAAAAGAACAACTGAATGGGAAGTATACACTGCAAAGAGGACCTGGAAGTTCTTTAATGCTATGTACCGATGACATTCGAAAAGAATTGGAAGAAAGAACTCTAGATATGGACGGAAAATGCTGAATGTAAATAGAGGGAGAGACCTACGTGGCTAGGAGATTTAAACAGGGTAAATCTCGCAGATGAAGTCTTATGCCACAAACAGTGGAAGTAGACACACAGTGAAACAGACATACACTATGAATGAAAAATAGTAAAAAGTAAAATGAAAATAACTAGATATAGATACGGCATGTAGCTAGGATTGACAAAAAGGACTTCTAAATGAAAACCAACGACTGGCAAGACGACCTGGAATGTATTCGGTATTATGAAAAGTAGCTGGGAAAGTTTGAAGAGAGTTGGAGAGGTTACTCCACATGTGGACGGAAAATGTCACAAAGAGGGGAAGTAAAGACAGACACGCCAAAATTAAGATGAAAGGATGCTATGGATCGGAACGTTAGGAAAATAGATGCTACAAACGGGCAACCATTGTAAATTTATAGGACTGAATTGCAAAGATTTAAGGAAGACCGTATTTTAGGGTTATAGAAAAGTGATTATGATAAGCACATCTACCAGTAAGAATTCAGGGAAGGCAGTTCCACTATAGGTCCACAAAATTACACAAACAATCGAGAAATGTCACATCATCTTCATAGGGTTCAGACAAGCATGTGACAGTATTGGAACCAAATGAACAAAGTTTAATGAAATAAAGGAAGAGTCAAGGTCGGCAAATTTAAAACAAAATATCTAATCTGCTCTAGAATAGAAGATAACAAGACGACGAGATTAATCAAAATAAAAAACTTCACTTTTGAAAGAGGTCAACATGTTAAATACTTATGAGTAATTTTTGAATTGCAAAATAAGAGAAGTGAAGAGGTAACGGAGCAAATACTAGCAGGAATCACAACATATTGGAGATGCCATGGGCTTATGAGACCCAGAAAGGGAACCCGGTCATGAGTGATATCAAAATCCTGTAAGTAAGAAACTGTAGGGATCTATGCACAGATAGAAATGAATGGAAGAAAATTGTGACGAAACGTAGTCATACAACAAAATTTTACAATACACAAGAAAAAATCGGAGTGATTCACCGCAGCAAGCGGTTCAAACTGTTCAAAGTGCTCTAAGAGTGACAAACATTCCATCAAAAATCAAAGGTCTTGATCATGGTCAAGATAAGCACATATACAGGGTGTAGCAAAAATACAGGTCATAAATAAAATCACATATTCTAGGACAAAACTAGTTACGCTGAACCTAACTTACCTTAGTACAAAAAATATGCACACAAAAACAGTTAGTCCTTTGAAGTTACAAAATTAAAATATATTTTGTCCGATATATCGAAAACTATTAGAGATTTTTTAATGAAAATGGACATGTGACATTATCATGGCAGGAACATTTTAAAAAGAAATTATAGTGACATTTGTGCAGCTCATAAAAATTTTATGTGGATTTAGTTCCCTTAAACCCCCCCAAAACTTTTATGTACGTTCCAATTAAATTATTATTGTGGCACCATTAGTTAAACACAATGTCTCTAAAACTTGTTTGCCTCTTAGTATTTTTTCGATAAACCAGTTTTAATCGAAATGCAGCTTCTTTTTTAATATGTTTACATAAAAATTTTATGGGGGTTTTGTGCTTTTAAACCCCCCAAATTTTTGTGTACGTTTCATTAAAACTATTATTGCGGTATCATTAGACATCACAGTGTTTTTAAAACTTTTTTTCTCTTAGTATTTTTCCGATGTAATTTATAAATAAATTTTCATATTATTATCAGGTCTCTATAATCGTACTTAACCGTATATAAATATGTGGTGAATTTGAAAAATATTCAAAATATCTCGATAAAAACTAGCTTTTCAAAAAAGTACTAAGACACAAAAAAGCTTTAAAAACATTGTGTTTAACTAATGGTGTCACAATGATAATTTAATTGGAACGTACAAAAAGTTTGGGGGGTTTAAATAAACAAAACCCCCATAAAATTTTTATGGGGTGTACAAATTTCAGTATATATTTGTTTTAAGATGTTCCTGTTCTAAGAATTCCACATGTCCGTTTTCAATAAGAAACCTCAAATAGTTTTCGATATAATGGAAAAAATCAATTTTTATTTTATAACTTCAAAGGGCTGTAACGTTTTTATGTGCACATTTGTACTAAGGTAAGTTAGGTTCAACTGAAGTATTTTTGGTCCCAGAATATGTGATTTAATTTATGACCTCTATTTTTGTTACACCCCGTATTTAACATATAGTGCAACAATATTTGCAAAACTTAATGGTTAGCGTAGAAGAAACAATAAAATAAATGAAAACCATAATGGTATTAAAATTACAAGCCAAGCAGACACAGAAAATATGGAAAGGCGTATGCATGAGTTGAACGAAATGACCAGACAGAGATCTTTGGAGACGGAGAATACATGATATCACGGTGACCACTGCATTCTCTTATGGGGACTGAAGAGAGCTCAGAGAAGAAGCAATAAAATAAATATAAACTGTAATGACATTAACAGTACAAGCAATTTTAACATCTAACAGTACGTCATGGGTGACTAGATATGAAATGCAGCATCTCTAAGAGCTACAAGATAAAAAAATAATTTTTCTCGAAAAAATGGATTGTTTTTGTTATAAGAATAAAAATTACTTGATAAAAACGTTATTTAAAGGTATTTCTAAGTGGACTAATAGATCTTTTGTCAAACTCTAAGAAGAGGAAACGCTACTTGAAGCTATAACCTACCTTCCCGCTGCCTTTGTAATTCATGTCGTTGGAAAGGTAATCCGTAATTAACAACGTTTCGTCGTCGATGGCCGTCACCAGCGAATCGGTGCACGTGTTCGTATTCTCGATGCTGATCTTAATCGAGTCATCCTTGGCGAGGCGGCAATGCGGCGGCGGCGTTCGAATCTCTTCTTCGGACTGCGAAGCGGCCGCTACGCGTCCGTTGGCTAGGCGCAGACTAGGCGCGCGTCTCCCCCTCTCCCCACCCCCACCGCCGCCGCCTCCACCGCCACCTCCACGTCTTTCGACGGCCCCGACGACGCCGACGCCTGCGCTGTTGTCCGCACCGCCACCGTCCCTGAAACAAAAAGAGATGGAGTTAGTATAAGGGGGGACAAGCACGTGTTTCGCTTTGATGCCATTTGTCAGCATTTAAAAATATTGGTGAGGGGAATACAAAAATAACGAGAGGGGAAAAGCAGGTAACGAAAACAGTCGTATATTATCTAATACAATGTTTTGTCGTGAGAAAACTGTTATTGCTAAATATGGACGGTCGTTGAAGTGTTCTCTTCACTTAAAATTGTTACACTGTATTAAAATATATTTTAATGGATTTGTTTGCAAATTCATTACTTTCGGAACAAAAACTTTACAGACTTGACAGTAATAAAGTTTTTGTTGAGTAAAATTGAGTCCTTCATAAAAAAAACTAATAAAAAAAGGAAATATTGTAATAATGTTATTTATTACAATATTACAAATTCTTCAAAAATCGAACAGTATTATTATATCAAATACCCTTTGTTGCACTATCAATCTGAGCTCCCTCTACGATACCGCGAAAATAATAACATTTGCAAAGCTGTATGCTAGGCGCAAAAAGTACCAGCCTGTCGCTGCAAAATAGGTGATTATTTGCCTGCTGTCCATCTGATGGCGTTCATCTTATTTAATAAATACGTTTTTCTTAGTTTTTAACAGCCGATGTATACATTGAAATGAGTACCGACTATACAACATCACGTCCTTATGAACAAAATCGCGTACGAGTATTACAGTCAACAATATGGACTAAATATGGTAAACGACCGTAGACAACGATGTGTAATTTTTGAGTAAGCTCTGGATCAGCTGAAATCTGACCCTAATTTTCATCGAATAATACTCTTCAGCAATCAAGGCCATTTTATGATGAATTTAGGACGATACCAATCCAGATGAAGATCCACGAGAGTCCAATATATACCGAAAAATCACTGTTTTGTTTGGATTTTGGATTGGTGACGTCATTGGTGCATGTTTCTTTCAGAACTTCGTTGGCCAGGCCACCATTGTCAACTGCAAGATCTATAGGTCAATGAATACCAACTTCACTTGGCCTAAGTTGGATTATGTAGATACCAACGACATACGATTTCAACATAATGACGCTACGTGAGCCACGGCTTATTCCACATTGGACAATATGCATGAGCGATTTGAGGGCATAGTCATTTCTCCTGGAGGTGGTATGACCTCGCTACGGAGATCGTGTGATTTAACCCTGTTGAGGCTCTTTCTTGTGGTGTTTTCTTAAGTCGCAGATCGATGTGAATCCACGAAGCCACAAACCCAGAGGCCCTCAAAACCGACATAACCCGGTCAAATGTAACCTGGTTTATGCACCAAAGTCATCGTAAAACGGACATTTCCGTCAAAAGCCTCGACAGACATTTGAACGATGTTATATTTCATAAACATACAGAAACCATTTTCAATTTCGTTGCAACACGAAACTACAGCCGCATTATACTCTAGTTTAATCAGCGAGTGCAGCAAGCACCTCTACCGGTTTCAAAACTTATTAGTCTCTTATCAGGAGGCACATATGCTGCTCTCTCTGACCCAACAGGACAAACCCCGGCGTGCAGTTACGGATTGCAACGAACGAAATAGCAGGGATGCCCTAGCGGCAACTGATAGCAAAAGACTAAATTTTCAATCTAATGAAAAATATTAACCAGATTGAAAACAATGGGAACCTTCTTAGGTTACACCTCCGAGGCTTCTAAAATTTGCAAGCCATAACGGATGCTGAGACTAAAGAAGATGAGGGAATTTTACAATTTATTTAAATGCATAAATCATCATCAATCAGCCCTGATTTGTACATTGTTGAGCGTTATAGTCCTCTAGATATTTTCACTTATTTCTTTTCTGCGCCTCTGCTATCCACACAGAGTTGGTCACAGCTCTTTTGAGGTCGTCGAAGCGTTAGATCTCTTCTCCTGCTTTGTTTGTCTGCCTGTGGTAACCAATCTACCAATTTTTTTGTCTACCATTCTCTCATTTTTGCAATATGTCCGTACTATCTCCATTTTTGCCTTGAAATACGTTCGATAATGTCTTCCAGTCCAGTTCGTCTACGAACTTCCTCATTTCTCAAGCTTAGGGATTTCTAGAAAATTTAAAGGTAGGAAGCGCCTAACTATGAAATATTATATTATATACCTACGTAACCTATACTTCTTTTTCTTCTTCAGGTGCCATCTCCGCTACGGAGGTTGGCAATCATCATAGCTGTTTTAATTTTTGAGGCAGTAGCTCTAAACAGTTGTTTTGAGCTGCATCAAAACCATTCTCGCAGGTTCTTCAGCCATGAAATTCGTCTTCTTCCTATGCTTCTCCTGCCATCTATCTTTCCTTGCATTATGAGTCGCAGGATGCCATACTTCACGCCCCGCATCACATGTCCGAGATACTGTAGTTTTCTTTCTTGAATTGTAAGTTCAACTTCCTTCTCTTTACCTATTATTCTTAGTACTTCGTTGTTCGTAACTCTATCTACCCAGGAAACCCTCATAATTCTTCTATAGGTCCACATTTCAAAGGCGTTAAGTCGTCTCATTGTCTCTACATTTAACGTCCATGATTCCACTCTATAGTATAGTACACTGTATACGTAACATTTTGTTAGGCGTACTTTAAGAGCTAATGTTAAATCTTTGCTACATAGGACCTTTTTCATTTTCATAAAACTAGAACGTGCTTTTTCGATTCTGACTTTGATTTCTGCAGTGTAGTCATTATTTTCTGTTATAAGTGTTCCTAGGTAAGTGTACTTTTTTACTCTTTCGATCTGATGGCCCTCTGCTATCAAGATTTCGTTAGTATTATGGTTGTTTTTACTAATTTTCATAAACTTCGTATTTTTGATATTGAGAGTCATTACTACACCTTATTATTTTACTCATGAGTCTTTGCAGGTCTCGTAAACTATCGGCTATTATTACTAGGGATGGGAAAAACCTACCGGTTTAAACCTAAAACCGGTTTTTTATTTCGCAATAACCAGTTTTACCGGTTGTTTTTTTGTCCCGGTTATAACCGGTTTTTTCTTTTTAAAGTAAAAACCGGTTATTAGGTTTTTACGGCGATTAGGATTAGGTTAGGTATTATTTTGGATCCCAATCATAATTATTATTCTCAAGTAATTATTCCAAAAAAAACCATAATTCCAATTTTATTTTATTTTATAAAATACAGAAGCAAACTGAAAGTGCAATCTCACATCATCCAGAAACAATTATTAAGTTGTATTATAATATTTCCTTGAAAAGGTATTTGTAATCATAATATTTACATAAGAAGCGATCTGGTTGAATTAGACGCAAACATCATCTATTTTTTACACTTAACTCTTGACATTGAAAGTGGGTGAATGACTTTTTCTGATTACCAAAAATAATGCTCTGACTAGGAATATCGAATTACTGATTACGAATACGAATCTCCAAGAATTTCGCTACGTTTTCAAAATGATACACTTATACTTACAGAAAGTATTAAATAAGTTAAAATGTACCTATTCTACAAATATACAAACGTGTTAAAAGTAATACATGTTCTTTCGATAGTATTACTAATTTTGATCATGTTGATATCGAGTCGAATGGAGTACCGCAAACTAAAGTGTATTGTTAATGTAACTTTGTAACCTATTGGATTAAAAAAAAACCAAAACCCGGTTTTTCCAAAAACCGATTTTTTTCTTGGTCGGTTATAACCGCCAGATTAAACCGTAAGCAAAAAAACCGGTGTAACCGAAAACCGGTGTTTTGTCAAAAACCGCCATCCCTAATTATTACTGTATCATCTGCATATCTGATGTTGTTAACTAAGACTCCATTTACTCTTATGCCGACTGTTTCATCTTCCAGAGTTTCTCGCATTACCTCTTCAGAATAAGCGTTAAATAATAAAGGTGATAGTATGCAGCCTTGCCGGACTCCTTTCTTTATTTCCATTTCTTCAGATGTTTCTTTTTCAATTCTTACTATTGCTCGCTGATTGTAATAGAGGTGTGTTATTAGTCTTAAATCTCTTTCATCTAGGTTTTCAGAATTTCCATGAGTCGATCATGTTTTTCTTTATCAAACGCTTTATTGTAGTCTATAAAACAGACGTAAAGAGGAGGGTTAACATCCAAACATCTCTGTGTCAGCACGTTGAAGGAGCTGTAACCTATACTTAACCAGATTTAATTTTTTTAATTATCTGTTTTAGCCAGACGATAGTTGTCCTATTAAATTCATTAAACGAATGATTATTTTGCGATAATAATTGGTAGTCATAAACAGTAAGCAATAAATCAACACCATTACGGTGTAACTGTGAATACATTTACATAAAGTGATTCATCGAGGGTGTCGACCGGTCATTTCTAGGAAATGGTATATCCCGGACCTTAACAAAAAATGAGCATAAAAAAAATTAAATTAATTTCCTGGACCTTAACAAAAAATGATCAAAAAAAAATTAAAAATAAATTTCAAAGCACATTTTAGTCTCCAATACACATAAACCATTATATCACTTTTAAATGACTTTTTAAAGGAGTGTTAGTTTTCATGGTCATTTACATTGTTTTCGGGTTTTGTAGTTCGTGGTCCATGATCTTGAATTATTTTTTATAATCCGGTCAACTTAGACATCAATATAGTTGGCAAATAACAAAAATTGCCGGAAAGCCAAATTTTGGTGGAGAGCTAGGGTTTACCATAGCAAATAAAGTTTTAAAAATCCCCATCGATCCCATGTGTGCAACAAAAATTATTCGGGGTCAAAAGTCAAAATTTGAGATTTTTTGGATTTTTCTCGAAAACGGTAAGTTTTATCAAAAAAAAACCTCAAACCAAAGTTGTAGATCTTAATATTCTCTGCAAGAATAGTCCGATTTTTTCCTAATAGTTACCATTCCTGAGATATCGCGATTTTAAAAGTTACATTATACATGATATTATGCACATATAAGCCACGTATATACATATCAGGCATTTAAGACAAGTATAAATACCTATGTATTTGTGTCTCTTTTATATAATATATTATACTATTCTGAAAATATTTCTTGAAAAGATAATCAGTCCCAAACTGAATTTCCTCTATCCACGTGGCCTTGAAACACATTTGGCTATACCATTGTTTAAAAAAGAACAGATTGTCTATTCTAAACAATGTCTACAGTATTGTCCGTAGGTCTTGTTCATATTCCTGTTTCTTTTAGTGCTAAAGGTTCAATTCAAGTGAATGTAAGTACTTACTACAAGCGTCTACTTTTGAACATCCAGCAACCCATATAGCACACAACGTCCGATGGACGTCCATATAACGTACATTTAAAGTCCAAACGCCCATGGACCAAAACTGGACGTACTATGTACGTACATTACGCGACGTCCATTGGACGTTTGATTTCAACGTACATTGGACATCCATTTGTGGTCCATGGGTATTTTACACAAAACGCGACTATTATTATAAGTCCGAATACAAACTAAATGAGAATCTTCTTGACAACGTTGTCGCTCTTCGCGCTATCGGTCGTGAAAGGTAGTATTAGGCAGGTACTTTTAGGCGATTATCGCTGTTAATTTTTGTGGAATACTGAAGGAGGATTTATTTATGATAATTCACAGAATGGCAAACCCGCTTGTAATATACAACAACCGTACTGACTCTAAAAATAGTTTGGAACAGAAACAGAACAGAGAATGAATAAACCTCTTTTAATGTGCATGCTTCATAGGGCGCCATTATCTGAATCTCGTCTTTATTAAAATACATCCTGTGATATATTTGTGTTTTCTGTTTATCGTGCAAGTGCAGTCGTGCATTAATGACGTTCCTAGTTCCGTAGTTCCTATAATAAAGTATATATAATAAAGTTATAGTAAAGAGAATAAAAAAGGTCCTTTGTGTAATATTTTTAAGTATTATAAGTATATTAAGTTTAGTATTATAAAGAACTATTTCCTATAAAGGCTTTTTGCTATGTATTCACAAAATTATGGATACTAGATTGCTTTCTGAAAAGTGCTCTACAAATGTCCATAAGACGTACATTGAATGTACATAAGGTGTACACTGAAAGCTCCAACAACGTACAATGTACGTTTGTAGCGGACGTTCTATGGACGTCTAATTTTGTGAACTCTGGACATTCGTTGAACGTCCATCGGATGTCCATTGTACCTTAGCGGGACGTCCATTGGACGTTCCAATGTACACAGATGTACGTCCATTGGATGTCCATAAAACGTACTTGTGCTATCTGGGAAGAGGAAGATGAAGAAGAAGAAATGGAAGAAGACTTGACTGTTGATGTAGACTTTCAAGAATATGAATCTGACTTAAACATCTAAAGAAATCAAAACAATAGTTAACCCAATAACACTAGTATCGGGGAGTTTAAAGCGTCCTGAATGCGAATTCAAACACCAAAATATTCCACCACGTATGAATTTTAAGTTATCTTCTTCTTAAAGTGCCGCGTATTTCTGCGTAGGCGTCCACCGTACATTGTCTGGTCAGGTGAAATGTTAGATTTGGAGTTATAGAATGCATCAAATGTGGCTGTTTATTATAAAAATTCTTATACAGGGTGGTGAATTGGAAAACGGGCCATAGGAAACTCAATGTAAAATTTTAAACTGTTGAATTCCTGCTTCCCTAATTATTCTACATCAAAAGACATGAGAAACTATTTGTAGAGGATTGAAATCTTTATTGAAAACAATTGTTAAAATTGTTCTACGAATTAAACACATTCCAAAATTTTGTAAAATATAATAAATATTATTAAAGTATTTGCCAAATTTAGGCCACACACAGTGCAAGAATGTGTATAAGGTTGCTTTCGGTCATAATGAAATGATTATAATTATGGGCCATTCCACGAACATACGCCTGTTTTGGATTACTTCGACAACGAATATTTTACTGTGCAACATAAGGAGTACGAAAGTAAATGGCGCTAATAATTATTCCAATAAACAACAATGTAATTTGCAATCTACCTTCGTTCTTCTTATTTTGCATAGTAAAATATTCGTTGTCGAAGTAATCCAAAACAGGCGTATGTTCGTGGAATAGGGTATAACAATATTTTGAACTGTCAGTATTTTAATTTTATCGTTTTTATTGTTTAAAAAACAATAAAGTCGAAAAGATGTCCTCAGTTGAGGAGAAAGTAGTAATAATAAAGATGTTTACTCAGTCTATAGTTTGCGTACTGTCAGAAATAGTAACGTGTGGCCTTACCCTTACGCACTTACTTAGGTATGGCAAATAAATATATTCTATTTTTCAAAATTTAGGACTCTGTTTAAATCGTAGAACAATTTTAACTTTTGTTTTTAATACAGATTTTAATCCTCTACAAATAATTTTTCATGACTTGATATAAAATAATTAGGGAAGCAGGAATTCAACAATTTAGAATTTTACATTGAGTTTCCGATGGCCCGTTTTCCAATTCACCACCCGGTATACTATATACACATAAGTTTAGAACTAGAAACAAAAACTATATTAAGTCTTTTGTACACAATTTTGTGCATATCCCAATTTTCATAACACTATTTGGATTAACACAAACACACGTTTTATCCTGCATAGTAAAAAACAAAGAGGATAGCTCCTGGCTAGTAAATTCCATTTAAAAAAAAAATCCATTATTGTAATCTAGAACCTAAGGGTTAAGCATGTCCTTTGAACAAGTGAAGGTCTTGAACTAAATCATGTAATTCGGCTTGTTGGATGCAATAAGGCGCATTTTCGTCGCTTTCTGGAAAATAAGAATCATTATATTCTGATACATCCGGTTCAGTTTTGTCAACATACATTTCCAAATCTTTCTCCCAATTTGCCGAGGTCCTAGAACTGGTAAATCTTCTCCATGAAAAACCGGTTTTATTGCTGAGGTATTATGTATCTGGATATTCAATTTTATGCTTGATCTTCCTTGAAACCCAGACACTTTTGTCATGCAGGAACAGTGGTTAAAATGGTTTAGAACTACATAAGTTTAAATGGTTAGGTTTACTGATTAAGACTACCTTTGGTTTATTCTTTATTTAAATGTTATTGTGTTATTCGTCCTCCAGCAGTATTAATTACATTTTGACACCACCTTGGCATGCTTAAAATTAAACTATCAATTTCGTATTGACACAATAGCATCCATTCTTGTGCAAGAAGATCTTGGGAGATTTTATCTAGTATGAACATGATTCAGATGAGGAGCAATTGGTTCTTGAAGCATATCCCATATATGCTTGATGGGATTAAAATCTGGCGATTATGCTGGTCACTGTAAAAGTGTAATATCCTCTATGACTGCTGATAAAGTTCTTCTTCATCAATAGCTCTTCTCCAACCCTCTTAAGAAATGTTAGTGCATTTTTATAGCAAATATGGCTTTCGCCGTCTTTTTTGTGAGCTACAACGCAAAAAACGGCCACTATCAGCAGTTAATGCGCTATAACTACATTAAATCGATTAAAAAATAAAGTGAGTTTTGCATAACTAATATCTACGGGGCCATAAAATATTATTTGTTTTTACAATAAACTTGACACACAGAAAAGCAGTTCAAACCAGTAACAATCATTGATTTAATCAGACATGGACCATCAGTCATGGATTATAAAATTTACCACATCAAAATTAAAATAAGAACTATTGAGATGTTGTATTTAAACGTTCTTCAACTTTTCAAAGAGGATCAGAAACAAAATAACGATACTTTATTGAATCCACCACAAATATATTTGTCTTCTTCTTCTTCTTTTATATAGGCAGTACTGCCTGTTTTTTTTTCAACGGTGCCTTTCATCCTGCCCCTAAGTTGTCATTCCATCTTTTCCTTGGGCGTCCTATACTTCTCCTGCCTAACGGTGACTTGTCCCTGGCTATTCTTACTATCCTTGATTATCCTGCCATCCTGCTTATGTGCTCATTCCACTATTCTTTTCTGTTCTTTACCCAGGTATTTATATTGTCTATCCCACTATATGCGTCTGATTTTTTCACTTCTTACCCTATCCTGTAGTCCTTTTCCTAGGAGGAAACCATCGAAATGAAGATCTTAAGAAGGATTGCTGGAAAATATATTTGTAATGGGAGAAATACTGGAAATATACTACGAACGAGATATGGACTTACATAAAAACTAGACGATAGGCTAACCAGAAATCAACTGGGATTTAGAAAGGGCTTTGACACTAGACAGGAATTATTTCCTATATACAAACAGTCATAGAACGTTGTCGAGATGTCAAATGTCACGTATGTATAGGTGTAATTGACTTTGAGAAAGCCTTCGACAAAATACAACACAAAATAGGCGAGCGGCACACCCCTAATTTGAGGCTTAGAAATCGAAAAAGCGGCCATGATAGGTGAATGGCAAATTTTGGCCATTTTTTTATATTTTCGAGGTCGCTGAATCCGAATATGAAGTTTATTTTTATCTAGAATTGGTGGAACATGTTCAAAAATCAAATTTTATGCAAAAATGCGAGAAATGAATTTTGATGATTTTTCATATTTACCTAGATGCATCTTTGGTCGCTGTAAATATTTCCTTTTGAAAATTTTACTGTGTCATCCTTGAAGTATTTAGATAACAACTAGCTTTGCCCGAAATGTTAAAATAATTTAAAAGAGGAGTAGTTGATTTTTAAATATTTTGATGTCAGATTTCGTGAGTTTCATGTTTACTTAATGTTGTTCTGAAGCTATTTCCTTGTGGCATTTTTATGATTAACTATTTATATGGGAAAAAAGCCACAATTAAATTGAAAAAAATAATTTTATTAACGTTTCGACGCCCAAATCGGGTCCAATGTTTTTTTTCTTATGGAAGTGTACTGTACCTTTCATTTGCAATTTACAAAATTAAAATCGAATATTTACCACGGCGTCAGGAAATTTTTTAAATAAACATTAATTTTTGGTGCTGCGTGCAGTACAGCGGTGTTCGATTCACACAAGTTGATTTCCATCAAAATTTCTTCTAATCTTTATTTAATATATTATTTTCTTACTCTCTATTTTGTTGTATTTTAATATTTTAATTCCACAAAAATCAAACTAATTTTATTATTGTTTGTGAAATATTGTTTAAACAATTGCATATGTTTAAAAATAATAAACTTTTATTCTCTAAGTTAAAATATATGAACAAAGAAAGTTTTTGCTAAAAAAAGTGTTATTTCAAAGGATAGAGTATGTGTTTTTATTTTGCAATAAACAAATTTATTTATTTATATCGAAATGTAATAAAAATTAAAATGTATCAATCATTATCAAAGGCCATTGAAATGCCCAATCAGAGCAAACTATCCGCTGTCCTGCGCGTAGCACCAATAATTAATGTTTATTTAAAAAATTCCTGACGCCGTGGCAGTTAATCGATTTTAATCCTGCAAATTGCAAATAAAAGGTACAGTACACTTCTATATGCAAAAAAAAATTTCAACTTGCTATCTGCTTTATTTTCAGTCCTGTAACAATTAAAAAAAACGAATTTTTTTGCGAAAGCTGGATTGCAAAATTTATTTTGCAAAATCTATTGAACCGATCTCAATGAAATTTACAGTATTGTTTTACTGTATCATAAAGTTTTTCTGAGTGAAATATGAAGGTCCTAAGTGTAGCATAAATGGTTGAAAAAACGTAAAATGCGAAAACTTGTTTTTGTATAGTTTTTTCGCAATTATTGCTATTTTGCAACAAGGGTGACTATTTTTTAAATTTTTAACCTATTCTATATTGTACAAAATTTAATTATGCAACTTTTATGTCACTACAAGTTTTCTCGGAAATGAATACTTTTAAAGTTATAATCAAAAAACGAAGAAAAAAATCGAATTTTTCCTTCATTTTTTGACATTTTGATTATTTAAACAATGTTTCGGACCTTTTTGAGAGGAAGGATAACTCAAATATTATTATTTGAGTTATTTTCAAGCAATTTCTGCAAAAAAAAATTGAGTCACCTCTCAACGTCCAAATGTACTAATATTTTTACAGATCCGCCCTGGTCTAACATTCATATTAGAAACTTCGCCGAAACCTTTGTAAGCGTTAGGATATTTTATTTTTTGCATGAAAACTAAGCGTCACGTGAAAAAAAGGAAAGAAAGATTTTTTGTCACAAATTGAAAGATTTTTAATTTGAAATATTTCAGTGGCGTACCGTTTTTATCTTTAAAAAATTTCAGACTATTACCAATACGCGCGCCAATGGTGAATACAAAATTCTTAATTGTGTGTCAAAACATACGCAATATAGGGTATTGATTATGTATTTTAGAAAGGAACTACAACGTTAACGGGGTTTTATTGTTTCATATAGTCAATGGACTTCTAAATATAAAAAAACCGCGGAGTGCTACCATTTAAGGGGGTGCGTTTTTTGAGAAAGGGGTGAATTATTTCCTAGGCACAGGGCGAATTAGGGTGAGTTATATGCACGTTTAATACAAACACGTCTACAGGAAAAATTTTCCAGGTTAAATTTACTATCAAAATATCACATTTTAAAGTCACAATTATTTTTTTTACAAAAATATATTCCAAAGGAAAGCAAGAAAAAAACACGAAAAGTAGAATTTTTGTTTCTTGCTCCATAACTTTTTTCCACGGGGTTATTGGTATAGGCATTGCTTCACAGAAAAAAAAATTCATCCTTCCTCTTTAAAATGACGTTTGGTATGAGTCTCTGTGGTTTGTAGTTTTTAAAATATGATTTTTCAAATTTTGCCACTTACAGCGATTTTGGGCCATTTTCCTTGTTACTTCGCAAACATTGTGCTGTAACTTTTAGGTATATGTATACAATGTTACATTTAATAGGAAGAACAGTCAATTACCTTTAAAATGGTCTATCGTAGAAGGCTGTATGACTATTATTAAGCAAGGTATGGTTTTTCAAAATTTTTACTTTTAATGGTTTTTGATATATGTATTTTATGATTATTTTTAAATTCCTCATTATAACTTTTTTTATTGTATATTTAGGTATGTACATATACATTGTGCAATAAAAAAAGCGTCTTTTCTTTACTTTAAAATGGTGTATTGTAAAAAAATTGAGGTCTATTTTTAAACAAGATATGCCTCTTCAAAGTTTGACATATACACATGCAATAGGTGCTACTAAGTTGGAACCATATGGAAAACTTTTTATTATTAACCTTTAAAAAATTATTCTTTATAGAATGCTCTGCATAGTCTAAAACCTAAGATGTACTTAATCATCAGATATAAAATGTTATCAATAATATACGAGGTATGTTAAAAAATATGAATTTTGCTCAAGAGTAAAGTACCTTTATATTTCACAATATCGATAAGTTGTTTGGAATTAAAAATTATGTTACAATATGCAAGTATATTCTTTAAATAGAAAAAATTTAAATTTTTAAAATTTTTCCCAAATTACGGATACCTTTAGATATTCTACGGATATCTTGTTTAAAAATAGTCCTAGAGGTGTTTGCAATACACCATTTTAAAGTTAGAAAAATAAGCTATTTTTTATTCCACAGTGTATATACCTAAATGTACAAGAAAAAAGTCATAATGAGAAATTTTGACTTCTCTTTCTACCAAATGTACCATTGCATATATCTAGAAATGCGTAGAAGAAAGTTACAGAACAATGTTTGCGAAATAATGGGAAAAATGACTCAAAAATCCTATTTCGGAAACTATAAATCCTAGAGATTTCTACCAAACGTCATTTTAAAGAGAAAGGCTGGAAGTTATTTTTCGCTTAAGCAATGCCTATATACCTATATCCCTGTGGAAAAAAGTTATGGGGCAAATAACGAAATTGGTTTCTTTCGTGTTTTTTCGTGCTTTTCTTTTGAATATATTTTTGTAAGAAAATACCTTTGACTTTAAAATATGATATTTCGATAGTAAATTTAACCTGGAACAATTTTCCTGTAGAAGTGTTTGTACCAAAAGTCAATAGAACTCACCTTAATTCACCCTGTGCCTAGGGACTAATTCACTCCTTTCTCAGTACGCACCAATTTAAATGGTAGCACTCCGCGGTTTTTTCAAATTTAAGGGTCCATTGACCATATGAGACAATAAAATCCCGTTAACGTTGTAGTTCCTTTTAGTCCTCTTATTTTGAACATAATCAATAGCCTAATAACTATGTCTTAAAAGCCACCAAATTTCATTTGCACACCTCAACCGGTTTTAGAGCAATAAATAAGTCGTCAGTTTGTAATAAAAATTTTAACACCCCGTATCTCGAAAACAAATGAAAATCGAATAACAACATATGAGTTATTTTTGATTATTTTTACGTATATTATACAGTCTTAAAGTTTGGCGCGTTCCTCCCCACTCACCCTGTATATAAAATGCTGGTTAATCATATGATTAGGTACGATTAGGTGCAGTGTGTCTGATTAATAAAAAATGGTTGTTCTATAATCATTGTTACTTAATTTTTCTGAATGTTTAGTGTAATTTTAGAAAAGCATAAAACACAATAAGAGGATTATACTAAAAACCTTCTATAGTAAATATTGCAATAAACAAAAAAAACAACCAATTAATGTGCACGCCAATGATACCACTAACTCACCACACTAAATTATCAAGCTACAAGCTAGACATTGACCGTGATATACAACCACAACAAGAGAAAAGAAATGAACTGAAAGATATTGCCTGCAATTTGAGATCGGACAAAAAATGAGCTCAGCATAGAAAGTTGCTAGAGGTCAGTGTCGAAGGTGTCAGTGTCCCGTAATGCTAGAAGGCCACCATACACCATACGCTCGGAGATTACGTAATGTTCGCCAAGCGGTGTCAGCGAGATAACCGGACTGATAAAGATTATTTAATAAGATAAAAAATTGATTATCCGTAAATATTATTAATTTAAATTACATAATTAATAGTTATAAATCATTTATTACAAAAATTGAAAATTGGTTTTTAATTTATAGTCAATATGGATATCTATTTTAGTAACAATGTAACTCCACTTTTTTAAGGAAGGACACCAAGGACAGGTGACATTGACAAGGTAAATGGTGAAACGGGACCTGAAATCCTAAAATGTGAAGTAGAAATGGCACTTAGAAATTCCAAAACTGGAAAGTCAAATGGACCCGATGAGGTTCCTACTGAATTACTAAAGCTCTTGAATGATGAATCAATAGGTATAATATTGCACTTATTTAACACAGTATACAATACTGGTATTATACCTCAAGAGTGGCTGCTGTCTACATTCGTTACACTGCCAAAGAAATCCAATGCAAAAGAATGTTCAGAACATCGAACAATATCTTTAATGAGCCATCTACTAAAGATATTTCTAAAAATCATCCACAACCGAGTTTATCAAAAGTTGGAGTCAGATATTAGTAATACACAGATGGGGTTCAGAAAAGGACTAGGTACTCGAGAAGCTCTCTTCGGTTTGAATGTTCTTACACAAAGATGCCTAGACGTTAATCAAGAAGTAGATGCATGTTTTATCGATTTTGAAAAAGCTTTTGACAGAGTACGCCACGATAGGCTAAGAGACATTCTTGAAAGAAAAGACATAGATAATAAAGATCTGCGAATAATTCTCAACTTATATTGGAATCAGAAAGCTAACATCAAAATAGAAAACGAGATATCAAAAGCAATAGAAATACGTAGAGGAGTAAGACAGGGATGCATTTTGTCACCACTGCTATTTAATGTATATAGTGAAAGCATCTGTCAGGAACATAGGCGTAACCAGGGGGGGGTTTTGGGGGTTGTAACCCCCCCCCCATTGGGATGTACTTTGAGCTCTATACGCTTAACACCATAGCCCTCAGAGACCTTCCAGTAGTTGTAACCCCCCTTTCAGGTAGTTGTAACCCCCCCCCTTAGGATCATCCTGGTTACGCCTATGGTCAGGAAGCCCTTTTGCAAGCAAATGAAGGAATCGTAATCAATGGAGAGGTTGTAAATAATATTCGATACGCAGACGACACTGCACTAGTTGCAAAAACAGTAGAAGAATTACAACGATTACTTACAAACATAAATATTGCTTGCAACAATTATGGCATAAACATTAATATCAAAAAAACCAAGTATATGGTCTTCAGTAAAATCATGACACAACCAGCACATATTAGTATAAACGGCATTCAAATTGAAAAAGTATCAAGTTATAAATACTTGGGGATTTTAATAAACGAAACTGGAGACCAAAACAATGAAATAAAAAGACGTATCGAAATTGCCAGGGCCACCTTCATAAAGATGAGAAAATTCTTCTGCAACAGAGATATAAGCATCCCTCTACGATTAAGAATGCTAAGTGGCTACGTATTTAACACGATATTATACGGTGTAGAGGCCTGGACTCTCAAACAGAACAACATAAAAAATATTGAAAGTTTCGAGATGTGGTGCTACCGTCGAATGCTGAAGATAAGTTGGGTTGAAAGAATCACAAATCTTGAAGTAATACGAAGAAGAAATGGGAATCTCCGTAATGGAAGAGACCCAGAAATTTTATTAACGATAAAACGAAGAAAACTCGAGTATTTGGGTCACCTGATGAGAGGTCATAAATACGCATTACTTCAAAATATAATGCAAGGAAAAATAGAAGGAAAACGGAATCCAGGCCGTAGAAGAATGTCGTGGATGCGGAATTTGAGAGAGTGGTTTGGCTGCACCACTAATGAACTTTTTAGGTCAGCTGTAAACAAAGTCAGGGTAGCCTTGATGATTTCCAATCTCCGATAGGAGTGGCACAAGAAGAAGAAGAAGACCAAGGACAGCTTTAGGCTTTAGATTTAATTAGATTCGGTTAGCTACATCTATCTAGGCAGGGATTACCAAACTGGGGGCGCCCCTCCCCCCGGGGGGCGCGAGACAAGTTGAACATTAAATTAAATTTAGTTATTTTTCTAAAATTCAAAATTAACCGCTTGTTAAACTGTGTCTGGTAACGCAGAGTAAGTAAAAGTTATCTCAAATACCTCTTTTTGACAACACTCTGAAACGCCGCATTGATGATATGAACGAAGACATACAAAACCAGGTAGTTGATGCAGTAAAATAATCGCCATTTTTTGCTATTCAGCTAGACGAGAGTACTGACATAGCACAATGTTATCAGTTAATTGTTTATGTTCGGTATATTCAAAACGAAAGAATGAAAGACGAGCTACTCTTTTCTACAGAGTTGGAGACTGGAGACCACGACAAAAGCTATTGCTATTATGTTATGAAAACAGTGTGAGAGTTTTTTGACAAACATGAACCCTCTTGGCAAAAACTGATCATTTTATGTACAGATGGATTGAATGCTTGGTTTTCGCTCAGGCTATTTGCAATTAGTAATAGAGAAAAATGCTGATGTGATTGGGATACATTGTTTTATACATCGACAAGCCTTGGCAGCAAAAACCCTTCCAAATGAACTTATGGCTGTCTTAATGTTGTGTATTAAAGTAGTGAAGTACATAAAAAAACAGTGCGTTGAATACTCGACTGTTTAAAACTCTTTGTGAAGATTTAGGAAGTGATCACAAAACACTGCTACTTCATACAGAAGTACGATGGATCTCAAAAGGAAACATTGAGGAAACATGTTGGCAAGATTATTTGACCTTTGAGATGAAGTAATCACCTTGGATCATCAAAAGCAAAATGAGCTAAACATGGCCATACCCAAGTAATATTTTCTTATTTGTCAGACATCTTTGAGATTCGTTGAACAGCCTTAACCTAAAACTGCAGGGTGGAGACTCAAATATAGTAGTTACTCATTGTGATGTAGGCTTAGTTACTCAACTTTAGAGGCGTAAAATATCAGAAGAAACACGCTTGAAGGACATTTATGAAGGATCAAGTATGAAAATCCAAATATCAAACCATTTGAAGAGCCTAATTGAAGAATTAAGAAGAGCCTAAAGGAAGAGATGGTTAGAGGCTGCAGAGAGGGATTTGGAAGAAATCGGGGTGAAGGACTGGAGAAAGAGTGCAGAGGACCGAACAGAATGGAGAAATATTATCCAGAATTTAGAAGCCGTAGGCCTATAAGGCCTGTTAGCGCTGTTATATATATATATATATATATATATATATATATATATATATATATATATATATATATATATATATATAATTGAAGAATTCCAGAAATACTTCCCAAACACTTGTGACAATTTTATTTCCAGAATGTCAACTGATCCATTCCATGCCAACATAGACTCCCTACTCCCTGCCTGAATCACTTCAATAATATGCTTTGCAAATAAATCCAAATGATTTTTTGCATGATTCCTCTGCCAAATACTTTGTTATAATGGACAAACCTTCATTTTGGTTAAAATATTTCAAAGTGTATCTTAGCGTCACACGGGAAGCTCTTCATTTATTTGTCTTTTTCAACCTTTTGCTGCAGTACATTTCCTCCTACCTTTAATATCTCTGCTGGCACTCCGCTTTCTCCAGCACTTTTATTATTTTTTAGGTCTTTTATTACTGTTATTATATCCATTTCTGTCGGTGATTGTGTTTGTTGTGGTTCCGCTTCTTGTATTTGTTGTTATTCGATTTCTTGCCCTCGCTCTGTTGCAGGTCTGTTTCTGTTTGGTCTTTATCGTTTATAATTCTCCGAAGTATTCTGCCCATCTATTCATTTTTTCTGTCTTGTTTCCCAGCAACATACCATCTTTATTACGTAAATAATTAGGTTAAATATATATTTTTTTGTAGTAAAGAGTTATATATATTAGTAATATATATTTAGTAATATATATGAGTAATATATATGAGTAATATATTTTTTTGTAAATAGTTAGGGTGCATTTTTTGTTAATTATTATTGTCATCTTTCCTTTAAAATCCTTTTTTTTCAAATGTTTAGTGCTTGTAAATAAATTTTTTTTCTACCATGAATAAGAAGTCATTGCCTCTACTAATTTTCAAACTAGAGTACGTGACATAATTATAATTATATGAGTAGCATGGCAAAACGACAATTTGGTTATAGACACGGAAAAAAATAAAATAGATCACATAAACGACGAGTACCTATGTATATTTATTTATATTTTGTCATGTAACACGTTTTAAACTTTATAAATACGCGAAAAGAATCAGTCCTTTGTATTAAACATTTGTTACACCTTGTGTCAAATAATAGTTTGGCCATATAATATACATAATTGACTACAGAAGTGTTTTACAGACATATCATAATTTGATATTACTTTGAAGGTTCAAATATGTATACAAATTATACAAAACAATTAGTCCTGTCGCAAGGGGGGGTACAACGTCGTCCTTTATTAAGATTAACTTACTTAAGTTTTTTGACTTTATCTAGTCTTTTGACTAGATTTATATTTTGACTAGTCACTAGTAGAACACAAATTTTTTGGGTAACAGTTGATCCGGATGTCGATAAGATTGTTATAAACGAAGAACTTGAGGAATTACATAACAGCGATTTTTCGCAAAACAAAACATTTTTTGTATTCTTTGGGTCATTCTAAGCAAAGAATGTTCTTACAAGTTTTTTCGTAGGATGCATAGTTTTCGAGATAAACGCGGTTGAACTTTCAAAAAATCGAAAAATTGCAATTTTTGAACCCGAATAACTTTTGACTAAAAAATAAAATAGCAATTCTGCTTACCGCATTTGAAAGTTCAAGTCAAATTCTATCGGTTTTGATTATTTGCATTGCTAAAATTAATTTTTTTTATTGTCAAACAAGTAGTGTTTAACGTGCCTAATGCATGCGTTTTAATTCCTACGTAGAAATTGTCTGTTTGTAGGTGCGCCTATCGTTCGATTTTAAATAATGAGAGATGCATTGAAAACATCACTCAAGCACTATGTGTTTATAGCTTTGTTTAACAATAAAAAAAGTAATTATTATCAATGCAAATAATCAAAACCGATAGAATTTGACTTGAACTTTCAAATGCGGTAAGCAGCATTGCTATTTTATTTTTTAATCAAAAGTGATTCGAGTTCAAAAATTGCAATTTTTCGATTTTTTGAAAGTTTAACCACGTTTATCTCGAAAACTGTCCATCCTACCAAAAAACTTGTAAGAACATATTTTGCTTAGAATTACCTAAAAAAGACAAAAAATGCTTTGTTTTGCGAAAAATCGCTGTTATGCAACTCCTCAACTTCTTTGTTTATAACAATCTTATCGACATCTGGATCAACAGTTACCCAAAAAAATTCGTGTTCTACGGGTCAAAATACATAAAAAAAAAACTTAGGTAAGTCCATCTGAATAAACGAGGCCGTTGTAACACCCTGGCGACAGGACTAAATAGGTGATTTAGAACTAAATGGTACCTATTTATGAATACTTCTCATAAATTAATAGCAGTTTACTGTTTTTTAATGGTATAATTATATTATACTTCGGCCATCTGTAATTTTGCACGCAAATATAAATATAAATATAATATTTTATTGGAAAACAAACGCTTAATAATATGTAAATGGGCAATTTCTTGGAGTTTATTAAAATTTTATTGATTCTTCTAACAAATATTTACTTAGTGCCACATGATTAGACATAAAATCTTTATATTTCATTAAAAAACAATATTGTTTTTTTAAGTCTGTATTACTAATTAATGCATTCATTTTTTTTTTCTTGTTTTAGAGATTCTGTTTTATTTTGTGTATAACAAAATTCTAGCCCATTTTAGTTTTTCTGGATGTTGCTTTGTACTCATTATTATTGTTCTTGTGTATGAAATCGTCGTCATTCTTTGAATTGTGTCCATTTCTTCAATTCGAAGGTAGTTAAAGAGTCATAATATCCATAAAAAACGGAAAATTAGCTAACCCAAATAAAGTTCAGTCAAAGATAATAAATATCTTTGAGGAAGATTTCAAGAACGAATTGATATGTCAATAACTGGAAAATACGACATTCGAAAATAAAGATACTCAAACAATGGCCAATATCTTTATGGAAGTTTGTGAAACTCAAGCCCATTTTTCATCATCTTACGAAGAAGTAAAAAACATCGTACGAAGATGACTACAAAACTCAGATATTATTTTGCAACTGTTATGCGGTACCACATGGGGTTCCTACGGTGTTTTTTTTAACAATGTTTGCTGTTCAACACAGTAAAAGTCAGAAAGACATCATATCTAGGTCACATACTAAGAAATAGTAGGTAACGTGCGATCCAAAATTATTGTCACCCTAGGTGGCTCTGAACGACAGAGATAGCTATACAGAGCATGTCTATTATTAATTCAGATATTCTTTCCAGTTTACGTCAACTTTGACAGATACTTGTCAGTGTACGTACGTCAACATAAAAAACACTATAATTGAACAGAAAAAGTAGCAGAGGAAGCAAAATTTTAACTTTATACGAATTAAAAGGTCTTGAGATTGGGTATCTTTTCAACGTGTTTTCAATCTGTATTCTTTGTTTAGAAAAGTGATCATAACAACACTGAATATAGCCGCAGTTGGCCGTGACGTCACTCTCCGGCGGTCTTTCAAATTAAAACAAGACATACTTAATTTTTTGCATGGATAGCTTTGATACCAATAATTGTGGATCGCTCGTTATCTACTAATATGCTCAACTAAGAATGAAAGGAAAGATCGAGAGAAGGGTAGGACTAGAAAGAAAAAGACTGTCGTGGCTAAGAAACATCCGAAAACGAACAGGGATAAATTAAGGCTAAACAACTAATAAGAACAGCTGAAGATGAAGAAGAGTTTGTAATTATAGTAGCTAACCTACATTGCGGAGAGCTCACTAGAAGAAGAATGAGGAAATATTTTTATTACTTTACTACGATTTTTACAAGACTGTCATGATAACGAAGGCAATATATTTGTGAACATTCCACACATATAAAATGCTTTGCCAATTGAGATAACAAAGACATAATAAGACACAACAATAGTGACAAAATTTGCACGTATATTTTTTGCTATGACTCGAATTAAACGAATTAGGTAGTTATGTAAAGAGATCTTTCCAGAAATACCTTAACATTAAAAAAATACTAAGTACATATTATTGTGTTTTCAATTTATCAATCAAAGGCAAAATGAAAATTAAATTAAATTTTTTTTTAAATAACGAGGGCACATAAATTTGATACACCCTGTATATTGATCTGTAAATATTTATTAGAATTTAGTTTGGATGTAAGTGGATTTCTTTTTTAATGAGCTTTCCGATGAAGCATTAAAGACTTTTGTAAATAATTAAAGTGAAAACGATGATGTATTTAGGTTTAAAATGGAAAAATATTGTTTATTACGGGAACTATAGAATCCACAGGTAGAGGTAATTATCATTTTCTAGAAAAATGGTTTAAAAGAAAGTTTGGAATTTTAATATCTTTGTTTCACCCCGAGTAAATGTTGTAGGGTTCCCCGAAAGTAATTAGGATGGTCGGAATAATTTTGAAAATGACTGTTTGTTTGTCGAATGGAAAAGAGAAATGTTTCTGATTCTTGGCAATTTGGAAGGGGAAAAGTGGTTTGAATGTTGAGTGAGTTTGAAAAAGAAGGCAGTATGTTATGGGCATCGCTGAGGAGCAGTTCGACGTTTTCGTGGATAGATAGTTAGCAAGTACCAGTGGTTGTTTGATAGTGGAGAATAGTGCTGAAAAGTGGAACGAGAGACAGATCAAATTGAGACGAAATACCTCTTTGATTCTGTATTATTGTGAAAAGGAGAGCAGAGAATTTTTGGAGTTCTGTTTGAATCGAGTACTGGTCAAAAGAGGCCTGGCTTGTTGGAGAATTGGTGCTGGTATGCTGATAGTTTTGAAGCTGGAGAACGGAGAGGCCTTTGATGAGTAGCCTTTAACATAGTCAACGAGGGAGAGCTGTTTTGGGTCAAGAGAAGACATCAGAGTGAGTGAAGCAAAAGGTCAGTCAACTTATGTGAAAGATATTTTTATGATCGGAAACTAAAATTTTGAGTAAAAAGCATAGGAATTAAAATTCCAATATTTCAGAAAGTAAATAGGAAGCTAATCTTGCGAATACATAATTTGGTTTTGTTTATTTTGTTGTACCAAAGTCATCGGGAACAAACCGATAAATTGTTTTTTTTTTACTAGAATAAATTTAAGTGGTAGGAATTTCATTCGGACATCTGTGTCCACAGGTTTTAGATTTGATAGATTTTTAGAGTATTGGTTTTGATAAATAAAAGACAATTCTGTATGTTTATTTTATATTTGGCTTTATTTCTTTTACCTATTTTACCCTGATTAGGATCAACTAAGATATACTGAACCCACGAGAGAAGATAAGTATAACGTAAGATAATTTAGACATTTTTTAATATTATAAAAAGGCACCCTGAGATTATTTTATTCATTTTTTATGTATGATTTGCGACAATTAAATAATTAATCAAATAAATAATAATTAATATAAAATTAATAAAAAGCAGATCATAACAATATATTTGAATACACTTAGAAGATGTGTTTTTCTTTTTAGTATTTCAACGAGAGAGGATTTTCCTCATGTTTACTATAACCCCAAAAACTAGTTAGACTTGTCTAGTTGCGCCTTAAATAATCCAGATAGCTTACATACATTCACCAGATGCAAAATAACTTTCTCCTTGACATCGTTCTGAATTAAAAAAACCCGTATGTTGACGATTCTTAGAACATTTCGCGAATAAATTTGTAAGCCAAACGCTTTCAAATACTGGTTAGAAAAAGTCCTAATATGACGTCAATAAAAATGACTTCTACGTTGTAGTTTACTTGCAGTATTTCATTTTAACTTTAGCAATATAGAAATAAGTGGCAAATTTATTCAATACAGTGACAATATATCTTTTATGAGTCGAACTCATTGTCTTTGTAGTGAAAGAGAAGAAAAGAAGTTGTTTATTTGGTACTTATATTTCTTTCATTTCTGCCTGAAGTGCCATAATTAGCCAGTACAGTCTCTGATGGTTCTGTTTTTTTTTTGTGTAATTTTTGCATTGTGAAATCTCCACTTATGAGAGTGAAGTGTGTTTTTATTCAAAGTTTTAGATTATAGGTCGTCATAAAATTCGATATATTATATAGTTACAAAGAAGCCAGGAGCTGGGCTACCTATGCCAATATGGCAAAATATGATACATTTTTAACTCGGAAGCGCCAATGGGAATCAAAAGAATGGCGCTGAATAGTGTTGCCCAAAATCGGTCTTGGTCTTGCAGTCTTGGTCTTGTTCTTGCGTTTTCGCCAAGACCAAGACCAGGTGCACTGGCGCAAGACCAAGACTGTCTAAGTCTCATCTTGGCCTTGCATTTGGACAACACTAGCGCTGAATCAGTGTGTCTTACCAGTCCATACGTACGGAGCCAACAGCTCTTCAGGTCTGGAGTTCCATGGCTTCTCTATTTTCCTCACTATTTTTTCCACCAATTTCTGTTTTTCGTATTTTATTTCCAGTCCGGTATTATTAGTTTTCTTATATCTGTTTTACTTCTTATAACCACTTCTTTTTTGGTCTTCTGCGCTTTCCGCCCGCTCCTACTGTTAATCCTTTTTTTGCATGTCTGTTTGTGGGCATTCTATTAACATGTCCTATACAATGTGCTCTTTGTGCTTTTACTTTTTGTATTATTCTTGGTTGATTGTAAAGCTCCATTACTTTTAATTACCTCATTTTTTTCTTTCCATACGCCGTCATTCTCCTTTGCTCCTCTGTACCTATATCTTGCGTAATATGTTTCTTTCTCATCGTTCCACTGTGTATTTTTCTGATTTAACACCCAAGTTTTGCTGCATACAAAGCCAAAACTCTTACCTTTGTCCAAAAACCGTCAGACAGTTACAAATTACCCAAAGAAACATGGCACGCAATGCTTTGCCTCTGAAAGACAGCGTAATGGAGGCAAAGGAGTGATAAACGTCACCAAAACACCTACTCACTGGTCAAATGACTTGAAGAAAATAAATTGGATAATTGGATTGCAACATATAATCGAACAGGTAATGGATTGCAGATACTTAGGTGTGGAAATATCTAGCGAAAGGCATCTGTGGCAAGAATCAAAACAGCAGGCAACGAAAGCAGCGAGAATATCTGGTTTCCTGAGGGATATAATCTGGCGGAATAAATATATGAGCACCGAAAGCAAAGTCCGCATTTATAAGACATGTGTTAGACCCGTACTGACATACGCAGCTGAGACAAGGGCCGAGACAACAAAGACCAAACAAATAATGAGAACAACAGAGATGAAAACCCTAAGATCCATAAGAGGTATCACACTCAGAGATAGAATACGAAACGAAGACACATTGAGAGAGCTAGGCGTTCAAGACGTAGTGAGACAAGAGCGCGACGACGCATGTGGAGAGACCACGTAGATCGGATGGACCCTGAACGTATGGCGCATTGGGCGAAAACACAGAAGCCCAACACCAAGCGACCCATAGGAAGACCCAAAAAACGATGGTACGAGAGTTGGAGCTCCGGATCGCAGCAAAGACTGTAACAGAAGAAACAGGACATAGTCCTATTACAAGAAGAAGAAGAAGGATTGCAACAGCACAAGGAAATAAATTTAAAAAATCTTGAGGAGGGCTATGTCCAACTGTAGACGCAAACAGAAACTGTATGATGATGATGATGCTGATAATCTATTATATACAACCAGGGATTGCTAACCTTGCTGGATAGGCCTAATACCTTTCTCCTATCATACTTCATTGTTATGAAGTGCAAATTTTATATCAAAAGAGGAAGAGAGACTCTTTCTTTTTCGAAAGATAAAGAGAGATTGAACCATCCAGGCAGCTAGTAAAGAGTAAAAAAATATGACGTAAAAATAGCAGCTGCATATTTTCCACCACAACTAAAAAAAAAAGAGAAAATTTCCTCCAGTTTCTCAACACGTTCACGAGATATGGGGCTGTACTAGTGAAAGGAACTATGCTTGCATTCAAAGAGTCCA